>NC_139248.1:61552302-61941903 GCF_977018435.1 Lepisma saccharinum
CAGGTGAATGGAGAAGGTTACATAATTTAGAACTACATAATTTGTCCAGATATTATTAGAATAATTAAATCAAGAAGACTTAGGTGGGCAGGCCATGTGGCACGAATGGGAGAGGAAAAAGGAGTTTACAGGATTTTTGTGGTAACCTGATAGCAAGAGACCTGTAGAAGGCCAAGACGAAGATGAGGGACAACGTTAAGATGGACCTAAGGGAAATCGGTAGGGAGGGAAAGAAATATATAGATCTTGCTCAGATAAGGAAAGATAGAAGGCCTGTGTTGCTACAGTAATGAACCTTCGGTTTAGGAAGGCTAGAGAGTTAGTTTTAGTTTAGTTAAAACAGAGTTATAACCTGAGCTGTCTTGCAAGTCTCTCGAGTGAAGGAATATGATGCACTATAAACTGTACACAAGATATGCAACCCTGGCATGAGATGGACGAGGCTTATGAACCTCGACCTATAGAGTTGTACAATGGATGTTTTTAAGCATAGCGGTGTGTTTTTTGTTTATTTCAAATGTCATCGAGCGTGCATGTAAAGAATGAGGGAGGGGTTATAACGGATAATTCATATTTTGATTTTAATACTTTGCTAGTCATACTATCTAGAAGGACACTGGACGACGGCTAAAAGCGAGGGAAGGAGAGAAATGTTATTTTTTACTTTTTTTTGATTGTGTGTGATGAAATAGTTTTAGATAATAATAGTAGGCTAATAGAATTGTAGAAAACGGCTGTATTGTGATGCGAGGCTGAAAGCAATTTCGAAAGCAGTCTCGGTCATCTTCGCATTCAGCCAACAAGGAAAATGCACATGGAGGGTGCAACGGTATTGTCCATGGATGGTTTTTCTGAATAAACATACATATCAGTTTTTTTGCAGTCTCCAGATGGACCGAGCTTTTGTTTTGGTTGGACAAGGGGGTTCAGATAAATGCATGGACATCAAATAAAAGAAAAAAATTTACTCCACTGCTCACATGTATGAGTCTTCCAATAATACACCTCGCGGGGCGTACCTACATGTATGCTGTAAAATATAGTTAATGTCTTATTGCTCGAACCTGTGTCTGTAGATTTGCTTTTGTTGGCAACAGAAACAGAAAAATGGCACCATGTTATTGTATACTGATATGGGTGTACTGTAATCATAACAATTTTCTAGTTAAAAATCTATGTCGAAAAGCAAATGTTGGGTGACTTGTCTGTGTTGGTCTTATTAACAACTTCACAGCTGTACCTGCTCACTCATCGACTACAAGGCAACAATGTTAGGAAATGTGTGCATGGCTCGAGAATACAATTTAAAATCACTAATGTGGCCATGAACCCCCTTCACTTGTGTGTATTTGAATATGCGAAAATTAGACACTTTGAATAATCGAGGAGAACAATCACAAAAACAGCTCTGCACCAGTATGACGTGTTCAAACTTCAGGCGATTTTGTTAATCTACAAAAGCCAAGTGCGAACGGAGATCACTACGAAAATTGTGAAAAAAAAAAGAAGCGAGGCTATTTTGGCTAATGGCAACGATGAGGATGAATAATGGTTGTTTTGATAAAATTGACGAAGTGGGGCATGTTGAATATGCTTAGCCTAAAATAAAATTCAACAATTAATGTTAAATATTTGCCACTCTGAAATAGCGACGGCTATCATCATAACATCACTTGTTTCTAACCCGTCCCATATTGCCTTCTCTCTACCCCTCCATAAATTCTATTCGAAAGGCACAATCATTCTAGTTCTTGAATAAGACTTGCATATGCTCTCAGAAAAAAAAGAGAAGAAATAAATAATCGAGTCATGTATATTCTTCATCCCCGAATTTTCTTCCACAACACCGCACGAAGCCTCGAGTTTCGGATATGTTGTTGTGTGACAGGATAGGATAGATGAACCGTATGTTTACCGAGGACCAGATGTAATCAAACTTTTTTTTTATTTTTTTTGAAAATATGTTGAAGAGGTTGAGACCATTGGCAGCCTCTTATGCGAATCGAAACCAAATGTTTCTATTATCCAGCGATGAACTTCAATCTTGCAATAATATTGAAACGTGTCCGGTGTGTGATCAACATTTCACCGACGAGAACTGGAAAGTAATTTCACCATAATCACTTCACCGGAAACTACATCGGTGGAATCTGTAACATAATGTATTCATGTATGTGTTTGACAATTGTATATCACTCATTAGAACAATTTCATATTGTTTTCACTATGTGAGATGATATTTTATTTATATTTACGATAAAATTGAGGTTTTGGGTGTAATAACAGTTTTTATTAATTAATTTTAGAGATGTATTTTTATTTGTTGAGTTAATGATTAGGTTAATTTGTTATTTCTCGCGAAAAGAGGGAACCACAGCTGAAAGAAAATACACAACTTGTATTATTGAGGTCAAGAGTTTGTTTTAACATTATTTTTTTTGCACACATAGGCTAATCACGACTTGAGATACGTTTAAAAAACGGAATCTGAAACATTATGGCGACCTGACTGGAACTCGGAATAGGACACACTGATTACAGACGTCGATACATACCATTTGGTCTCATATTTTAATATCTCTCTCTGTCCATCTCATTATCCTACTTAGGAACTAATTAGTATTGCAGAAGTCATATTGAAAAGAAATCTCACGTGACAATGACGAGAAATTTTAGATTTTGTGGAATGAATAGTTTTCATATTTTAAAACCTCGAAGGGTTATGGGCTATCTCCCGATTGTCAGTCCCCCCCCTCCTTCTCAATCCTACCTAGAGTTATCTTTAACTAGCAATGAGGCGATGTTGGTTAGCACGACGAACCCTCAGCCGTTATAGAAGATATCTGAAACCAGCTTACACCAGTCACTCGTAGCTCCCCTAATTTTCTCACGATAGTGGTTGCTACCGGCCCTATACGTAGGCCGAATAAATCCGACCAGAGCCGGATTCGAACCTATGCCGTCTCGCAGCGAACAAATCTCAAGACGAGTGAACGCCGTAACTCGCTCAGCTACGGAGGAGGACTCTCTCTCTCTCTCTCTCTCTCTCTCTCTCTACTCTTTCTCTAATTTTCATCATCATAGTTAAAATTAATCCAAGAGAAAATATATATTTTGTGTTGACATAGGAAATATGCAATAAAAAAAATACATGATCAATAGTTAAGGTCAAAATCTGAATAAACAGTGAGGGTGATACACGCAAGCTTCCAGGCATGTGATTTGCACAGAATTAAATATAAAAATGAGAGATGGAAGGCTTTTGTTACTATTAGAATTTAAGGACGAAAATATGAAGTGCGAATGAATACTACGTTTGACTAATCGTGAAGGTGAGTATCATAGTACGTTTTTATCGTTCTTATATAAACGTTGAAACGTTTAAGAACGTATAAGAACGTTTACCGAAACGTTGAAACGTTTCGGTAAACGTTCTTATACGTTCTTAAACGTTTCAACGTTTATATAAGAACGATAAAAACGTACTATGATACTCACCTTCACGATTAGTCAAACGTAGTATTCATTCGCACTTCATATTTTCCGTCCTTAAATTCTAATAGTAACAAAAGCCTTCCATCTCTCATTTTTATATTTAATTCTGTGCAAATCACATGCCTGGAAGCTTGCGTGTATCACCCTCACTGTTTATTCAGATTTTGACCTTAACTATTGATCATGTATTTTTTTTATTGCATATTTCCTATGTCAACACAAAATATATATTTTCTCTTGGATTAATTTTAACTATGATGATGAAAATTAGAGAAAGAGTAGAGAGAGAGAGAGAGAGAGAGAGAGAGAGAGTCCTCCTCCGTAGCTGAGCGAGTTACGGCGTTCACTCGTCTTGAGATTGTTCGCTGCGAGACGGCATAGGTTCGAATCCGGCTCTGGTCGGAATTTATTCGGCCTACGTATAGGGCCGGTAGCAACCCACTATCGTGAGAAAATTAGGGGAGCTACGAGTGACTGGTGTAAGCTGGTTTCAGATATCTTCTATAACGGCTGAGGGTTCGTCGTGCTAACCAACATCGCCTCATTGCTAGTTAAAGATAACTCTAGGTAGGATTGAGGAAAGGAGGGGGGGGGACTGACAATCGGGAGATAGCCCATAACCCTTCGAGGTTTTAAAATATGAAAACTATTCATTCCACAAAATCTAAAATTTCTCGTCATTGTCACGTGAGATTTCTTTTCAATATGACTTCTGCAATACTAATTAGTTCCTAAGTAGGATAATGAGATGGACAGAGAGAGATATTAAAATATGAGACCAAATGGTAATGTATCGACGTCTTGTAATCAGTGTGTCCTATTCCGAGTTCCAGTCAGGTCGCATAATGTTTCAGATTCCGTTTTTTAAACGTATCTCAAGTCGTGATTAGCCTATGTGTGCAAAAAAAATAATGTTAAAACAAACTCTTGACCTCAATAATACAAGTTGTGTATTTTCTTTCAGCTGTGGTTCCCTCTTTTTCGCGAGAAATAACAAATTAACCTAATCATTAACTCAACAAATAAAAATACATCTCTAAAATTAATTAATAAAAACTGTTATTACACCCAAAACCTCTATTTTATCGTAAATATAAATAAAATATCATCTCACATAGTGAAAACAATATGAAAATTGTTCTAATGAGTGATATACAATTGTCAAACACATACATGAATACATTATGTTACAGATTCCACCGATGTAGTTTCCGGTGAAGTGATTATGGTGAAATTACTTTCCAGTTCTCGTCGGTGAAATGTTGATCACACACCGGACACGTTTCAATATTATTGCAAGATTGAAGTTCATCGCTGGATAATAGAAACATTTGGTTTCGATTCGCATAAGAGGCTGCCAATGGTCTCAACCTCTTCAACCATATTTTCAAAAAAAATAAAAAAAAAAGTTTGATTACATCTGGTCCTCGGTAAACATACGGTTCATCTATCCTATCCTGTCACACAACAACATATCCGAAACTCGAGGCTTCGTGCGGTGTTGTGGAAGAAAATTCGGGGATGAAGAATATACATGACTCGATTTATTTATTTCTTCTCTTTTTTTTCTGAGAGCATATGCAAGTCTTATTCAAGAACTAGAATGATTGTGCCTTTCGAATAGAATTTATGGAGGGGTAGAGAGAAGGCCAATATGGGACGGGTTAGAAACAAGTGATGTTATGATGATAGCCGTCGCTATTTCAGAGTGGCAAATATTTAACATTAATTGTTGAATTTTATTTTAGGCTAAGCATATTCAACATGCCCCACTTCGTCAATTTTATCAAAACAACCATTATTCATCCTCATCGTTGCCATTAGCCAAAATAGCCTCGCTTCTTTTTTTTTCACAATTTTCGTAGTGATCTCCGTTCGCACTTGGCTTTTGTAGATTAACAAAAATCGCCTGAAGTTTGAACACGTCATACTGGTGCAAGCTGTTTTTGTGATTGTTCTCCTCGATTATTCAAAGTGTCTAATTTTCGCATATTCAAATACACACAAGTGAAGGGGGTTCATGCCACATTAGTGATTTTAAATTGTATTCTCGGAGCCATGCACACATTTCCTAACATTGTTGCCTTGTAGTCGATGAGTTGAGCAGGTACAGCTGTGAAGTTGTTAATAAGACCCAACACAGACAAGTCACCCCAACATTTGCTTTTCGACATAGATTTTTAACTAGAAAATTGTTATGATTACAGTACACCCATATCAGTATACAATAACATGGTGCCATTTTTCTGTTTCTGTTGCCAACAAAAGCAAATCTACAGACCACAGGTTCGAGCAATAAGACATTAACTATATTTTACAGCATACATGTAGGTACGCCCCGCGAGGTGTATTATTGGAAGACTCAATACATGTGAGCAGTGGAGTAAATTTTTTTTCTTTTATTTTGATGTCCATGCATTTATCTGAACCCCCTTGTCCAACCAAAACAAAAGCTCCGGTCCCATCTGGAGACTGCAAAAAAACTGATATGTATGTTTATTCAGAAAAACCATCCATGGACAATACCGTTGCACCCTCCATGTGCATTTTCCTTGTTGGCTGAATGCGAAGATGACCGAGACTGCTTTCGAAATTGCTTTCAGCCTCGCATCACAATACAGCCGTTTTCTACAATTCTATTAGCCTACTATTATTATCTAAAACTATTTCATCACACACAATCAAAAAAAAAGTAAAAAATAACATTTCTCTCCTTCCCTCGCTTTTAGCCGTCGTCCAGTGTCCTTCTAGATAGTATGACTAGCAAAAGTATTAAAATCAAAATATGAATTATCCGTTATAACCCCTCCCCTCATTTCTTTACATGCACGCTCGATGACATTTGAAATAAACAAAAAACACACCGCTATGCTTAAAAAACATCCATTGTACAACTCTATAGGTCGAGGTTCATAAGCCTCGTCCATCTCATGCCAGGGGTTGCATATCTTGTGTACAGTTTATAGTGGCATCATATTCCTTCACTCGAGAGACTTGCAAGACAGCTCAGGTTATAACTCTGTTTTAACTAAAACTAAAAACTAACTCTCTAGCCTTCCTAAACCCGAAGGTTCATTACTGTAGCAACACAGGCCTTCTATCTTTCCTTATCTTGAGCAAGATCTATATATTTCTTTCCCTCCCTACCGATTTCCCTTAGGTCCATCTTAACGTTGTCCCTCCATCTTCGTCTTGGCCTTCCTACAGGTCTCTTGCTATCAGGTTTACCAACAAAAATCCTGTAAACTCCTTTTTCCTCTCCCATTCGTGCCACATGGCCTGCCCACCTAAGTCTTCTTGATTTAATTATTCTAATAATATCTGGACAAATTATGTAGTTCTAAATTATGTAACCTTCTCCATTCACCTGTCTCCTCATCCCTTTTAGGTCCAAAAATTTTCCTAAGAATCTTATTTTCAAATACTCTTAATTTATGTTACTCTTTCAATGTAAGAGAACCAAATTTCACATTCATATAATACTACAGGCAAAATTACTGTTTAGTATATTTTAACTTTTAGATTCTCAGATATTAAACAAGAAAACAAAAATTTATGAAGAGAGAAGTAACATGCATTTCCTGAATTAAGTCTATTTTTTATTTCCTCTTTAATATAATTTTCATTTGTTAATATTACTTCTAAGTATTTGAATTTGGAAACTGCTTCAAACAAGTTGTTATCAATAATTAGATTTTGATTATTACCTAATACTTAGTTTCGGCCTGTAAGCATATATTTAGTTTTCTTTTTGTTAACTTCCAAACCTATCTCTTTAGCAGTTTTGAAAAATATTTTAGCAATATTCTTAATTGTATTCACATCATCCCCCAGTAAGTATACATCATCTGCATATGCTAACAACTGAGTTACACCATTTAATTTTAGTCCTTCTTTAGTTTCTTTAACTCTGTTTTAAGAAAATATTAATCGTCAGTCCATATGACAATGCTTGCTATCCGTACACAAACAACTCGCTCTTGCAATATATTATCTATTGTGAAAAATTCTCGCATGTTCGCAAAACAGGAAATACGCGTCATAGCTTCCGTGAATCGAGCACAAAGTTACTGGAGCACGCAAAATACCGTATGCCAAGAATTAAATATTCCAAATGCAGGCATCATGCACAAATAGAATAATCAGGTTGAATTTACAGTCTAAAACCACCATGTTCTGGCAGCAAGTATCAAAAACATGTGGTTAGGAGATTTTGATAGAGAGTGAGTAAAATAGTTGTTGCAAGTTACCTTTTAAAACCCAGTACATATGTAGGAATATATTGCATATAAGCTGTCTCACTCTCTCCGTATGTGTGTCAGGTGGTCGTGTCGATCATTAGTTGTATGTCACAGTTTAACCGTACTAGGTAATATTTTTACATGAGGTAAGTTGGCATACTTTGCAAGGGTATATGTTTCAAGCTTCTAGCTGTAGAAGATTAGCTTTAGCCTATTTGCAAAGTGTAAGTTTGGCTCGTCGAAAGCAACTCAAACAGTGTTGCCAGCTGTAGGTTAATTTTCCCCCATTATACAATTACAAAAGATGAGTTGCTTATACCCTATCTGGAAGATGTGTCCATGGCTTATGTCGTAGGTTAATTTAGTTTGCAATAAATCTTGTGTGTTGGCCCTTACAAGTAATATAGCTGCCTTTCTGCCTTTGAGTCACCTGTAAGGCTATATGTAGGTGGGCAAATAAGATTAGTTTAGTTTACGATAGATCGACCTGTCATGCTATGTACTATTTTCTGCTTTTTGAGTTACCTGTAAAACTATATGTGGGTGGGTGAGTGAGGTTAGTTTAGTTCACAATAGATCGCACTTTGAATTTGCTCACACTCTCTCTGTCTGTGTGTCGTGTCGATCGCTAGTTGTATGTTACAGCTTAACCCAAACTAGGTAATATTAACTATACTTCAAAAAATAAAATTGTGTGTATCTCATGTCAAACTAGAAATAAAAAAAATCAAACATTAAGCATTCATGCAGATTAATTAAGCCGTAAATTCAAAATTTTGGCCTCCACACAAATCGCATTACATACATACATACATGTGGAAAAAACAGAAGTATGCATGTTTTTTCACCCGTGGCATTTACAAGAGCCCCCTGTAAGTAAGACTAATCGGGGCTGGACCTACAGTTTCAAAAACCACTTGTGCAAGTATCGAATCCTTGAATACCACTGCACCATAGGGGAGAAGATCCGGTGAGAGGAGGGTGGGGGTAGAAAACTGGAAACATTAACAACACTATTGCCAGTTAGTATCTTCTTCATCTTATTGCATACTTATCATCTTATAGAAGATTACGCCGTCAACTTGTAACTTGTAGATTAGCCTCACCTGTGAAAATATCATATGTTTAAAAAACAAGAGGTTTGTGAAGCAACTAGTCAGTGTTGCCAACTCCTATTCGTAGGTTAGTTTCGCCTGTGAAAAATCACATGGTAAAATTTTCTTGGGGTGGGTTAAGCCCCACTGAGCCCCACTTTTCGAGCTTAGAACCGAGTTGATTGGTCTACTACACAGCACAGTCGATTTCAAATACCGCTACAATACAATTTTTGCAACATGGGGAGAAAAAACATTATAGCAGAAGGCCCAAAACATCATAGAAGAGGTCCCGTTAGGTCGTAGCAGGGGCCAGGGATTTCCTTAACAAAAATAAATTTTGATTATCACACACACACACACATTGTAGAAGATCACACATGAGAGTTTTAAAAAACAAAACACATGGTGGCAGATTACGCTGAGAGCACAAGATCGTGGTAGATTACACTGAGGGGGCTTACAGTAAAAAAAAAACAGCCTCCTTATAGGAAAATATCATAAGTCATTTCAAAAATAGGTCAAAAAACAAGTTAGCATAAGAGCAAAATTTGCAGAAAATAAAAAATAGCTTAAAAAATAATATCAGAGTTTTTTCTGTTCATTTTTTCTCTTATTGTAGGTTAGTTTAGTGCATAAAACATCGTAAAATAAAAAAAAATAAAAAAATAAGTTAGCATAAGAGCAACATTTGAAATAGGATAAAAAATAGTTTAAAAAATAATGCCAGAGCTTTTTCTGTCCATTTTTCTCTCATTGTAGGCTAGTTTAGTGCGTAAAACATCATAAAATAAAAAATAAATCAAAAAATAAGTTAGCATAAGAGCAACATTTGCAGAAGATAAAAAATAGCTTAAAAAGTGATGTCAGAGCTTTTTCTGTTCATTTTTTCTCTCATTGTAGATTAGTTTAGTACGTAAAACAGATTACGCTGAGAGCAGAAGCCTATTAGCAGGTCGTAGTAGATTACACTAAGAGAGCTTACAGTAAAAAAAACAACCTCCTTATAGGAAAATATCATAAGTCATTTCAAATATAGGTCAAAAAGCGAGTTAGCATAAGAGCAACATTTTGAAATAGGGTAAAAAATAGCTTAAAAAATAATATCAGAGCTTTTTCTGTCCATTTTTCTCTCATTGTAGGTTAGTTTATACCCAAAAACAAAAACCTTGGTGATTTTTTCGAGTGAGGTGTTGGTAACACTGCGAGAAAATAGGGCTCATGCCTTACGAGAGCAAACCGTTAACATACACCGTAAAAGGCTACGCCTCGCCCTGAGTTGGCAACACTGCGAGAAAATAAGGCTCATGCCTTACGAGAGCAAACCATTAACATACACCATAAAAAGCTACGCCTCGTCCGAGTTGGCAACACTGCGAGAAAATGGCGCTCGGTGAGACTCGCAGTATTGCCAGCTCCTTGCTTTAAATTAGGTTAGACCAAGATAAAAACCTTGGTGATTTTTTCGAGTAAGGCGTTGGCAACACTGCGAGCGCCACCGAGCGCCATTTTCGGGCGTGGAACCGGGGACACTGCCCTACTAATATTAGAAAATTATCTGTCTGTACATTTAGTAATACGCAAATGGGTAGAAGATAACACAGTAGTTTCTGACTCTGTTACCATAATATATACATAAATTGACAATATATCTACATAGCATTACTTTTTTTACAAAATGTGAAACATATTTACATACTACATTTCTACAAAAACACATATTTATTACATACAAAACCACAAAATGTTATATTTTAAACATAAAATTATTGACCAATGTCAATTTAGAAAATTATCTGTCTATACACATAGTATTTATTATATACAAAAAATATTATATATACAAAACAAAAAATGTTGTATTTCATACAACATTGTTCACCATTGTGGATATTACAAAATTATCTGCCTGTACATTTAATAATACCCGAATGGGTAGGAGAGGAAGTCTTCAGAAAACCTACGTTTTAATAACACAGCTTGAAAAATTTTTTGTTCGTTTGTGGTGATTACTCTGAGTTCTTTGGTTCTTCTTATACGAAAAATATTTTTCACCACAACTTCTAATTCTTCACCTTTAATCATACGGCACATGGTGTCGAAATTTACTACCTGTGAGGCTCCTACATTCAATGTGATTCCTTTAATTTTACATATATATTCGGGTGCACATTCTGGTTTACATACCTTAAGACTGTAACATTTTGATCCTGTTGAAACAAATTCCCTACAAACTGCTTCGTTACCAAAAGATTCTAGTTCATCTGTCAGTTCACCGAGTGCATCACCTATTTCAGGATGGTAGATCATATCAGGGGCATCTATATATATGACTGAATCAGTATCAGAATAACATACTCTGTCCCCTAATTTCTCCAGCAGTTCATACAATTTTAGACGAGCATGACATGTAGTAAAGGCTGCTATAGGAACATTAATTTTCGTGTTCTGTTTGAGAACTTCCTGGATATATTTCCAATGCACTATAACAGTCTCCTGATTCAGATATAGTACACTGTTAATTGTTATGTTAGGATCAGTCATTTTGTCTAGAAAATCCTTTGTTTCTGTAATGATACTTGTTTGGGACAGATTTTCCCGTTGACAGAATTTTCCCCACAAAGAATTTAGACATAGTTTTGCAAGGGTACGTTTTCCAGGGTTTATCTCTATTTTGGATTCATCTAGAAGAATTCCTTCTTTGCTGAAATAGTTTTGTATGTAACGTTCTTTATCTTCTTCAGTGAGGCACCATGCAGGCCACCCACTTGCTTCTTGTTTAATCTTAAGGAAAGTATTTACATATCCTGTAAATAATCCTCCTGTCTTAGATGATGGATCATACTGAACAGTTTCATACTGCCACACTTCCAGAACAGCTAGAACGTTATAACCTAAACTGCATGCTTTTCTAACTTCGGCTATAACCCAAGTTCCATCTAGTGCACGTTCGTCTGGAGAATGTTCACACCTTTCTTCACACTGTGTTTGAAGAGCACATTTTTTACACAAAACGAACATTAATTTCTGGTTAATTTTTGCCGGTAGAACGGGGTGTAGAAGATGTCTTGGAGGTAATATTCTACATTTGATGAGACCTTCCATTTTCAGAATTTCATCTACGATAGGAATATCTTCACCAAGAAATATTTTAGGGTGTCCAACAGGATAACAGCAGTATTTGTTTACATAAGGGTATAGACTGGTGAAATCCCTATAACAGATGGTTTCATTTTCCTTTGTTTGGTAATAGGTTCTGACAGTCTCTACTCTACCACCGTAGAGAGCATCTCGAGGGTTTAAGGGTGTGCATTCTACAATAGGATGAGATGAAAGATGCACATTTATAGCAGGATTTTCTTTGAGGAATCTGTTGAAATCACATTCCCACATTACTTCAACATTATACCCTTCAGTCCTGAGTGCTGCTAACTTACGACATGTCATCTCATATCGAAATCCTGCAGTATTCAATAAATCTTGTTCATTATCTTCTTTCCCACTCTGTTCATCACCATCTACATCTGTGTATTGGGGGTGTGTATTTCTTCTGACGGGCATACATCGTTGACAACCATGCCAAAAACATCCTAATGCTTCATATACTGTGTTAGTCTCTTCATGATACCCATCTACTTTGTATCGCCCACCTAATACATATTTCTCACGAGTTCGTCCCCCGTGAATAAGAATGATATTTTTCTCCTTCTCAATGTGTGTCAACCATTTTAGAGCAAATTTCGACATTGTATCAGCATGGTGGTATCCTCCTTTTGGAATTATTCCAATCGTGTTGGCAGACATGAATTTGGACCTGTATATCAGAGAACAGACAGAGGCTATGGTGATACATTCTCTAAAGATGTCTATCTTACAGATTTCTATGAAATCCGATCTCAATTTCAAACACCCCTGCCTCAAAACAGTAACATCCTTGATACAATATGCTAAAAGTTCTTTTCTGTTATCAAATATTCTGTTTGTATTTTTCTCTTCGTTGTACCACAATAGAAATGTTTTCTGTTCATCTACATTTTTCATGCGATCATACCCAAATGCTGACGGTGGTGGTATTTCTCCGGCATAATTCTTGTTTTTTTCTGTATTCCACAAGTGGGGATAATGTCCCTTCTGGGTAGGTAATCCAAAAATTTTAGAAAACTCTGACAATGCCGAATGAACAAAATTCAGGCTGTCGATAAAATACAAGTTTTCATATCTCATACTCATAATTTTCGTCCCATTGAGAATAACACTCGGATTCATTTTGGTCTCCAACATCCTTCGTAAAATAAACGTGCAATCGTACCCTCGTGCATTATGTGCACAGATGATGATGTGCGGAAATTTATTCTGTAGTTGCAAATAGGATAGGAACGTGTCAACAGGATCCTCCCAAAATATATGTTGTCTAATTCCGCAAACCTTACACGGTGTAGATAGATCTTCCGAAAGATAACATTTATGACATGCTGTTTGTAACACGATTAAATTAGGTACATGGATGAATGAGTTTTCTTTATCAGTATTAGGAATATCTGTATAACACTCAAAATCGTAAAATATGAAAAGAAATTTAGAACCACCTTTCGGTTTTGGAACACCCATATAACATAAATGGTTTATAGGTTTTACCAGACTACATACTGTACAATATTTTTTCTCACAATTGTGCACTTTTTCACGTCGGTTATTTGTTAGAATTATTCTGTGGCACTTTTCACACTGCTGAATCTCTTTACACACAGTTCCCTTTCTAAAAGGTGTAGACATATGTTTTGTAAAGCATTGACTGTTTTTGAATAAACGATGGCATATTTCACATGTTTTTCTAAAATTACTTTCCTGTATACATGGTGGTATTCCACGACACATTGGACACATTTCTTTACACCTGTGGGTGTGTGGTTTATCAAAGATAAGTTCATTACACCCTACACACACGTCTTTTGCTGCAAATGCACCCACTCTGTTTACAATGACATCAAAATGTTGCCTTGTACTGTCATACAAAAGATATATATGTTTCGATGCGTTCTGTATCTGACCTTCGAATAAAATATCTTTTGGGTCACGAAGATTATTATGGACAATAATTTTGTAATCCACCAGATACTGCTGGAATTTTCGAAGTTCTGGAATTCCTCCTCCGTTAATTCCTAAATTCACTCCTGCTTTACTCATGAGTTCAAATACAGGTTTCTGCAAATTTCTTCCCTTTACATATGATTTATAATTTGGATCATTGTCAGCACAAGCTTTACCAATAACTAAACTCTCTGCTAGACATAGAGGTTGTTTTAAACTCTTCACTGAAACTATACTTGTTTTCTGTGCAACCAATATATGGTTTGGTGCACTGTAAGCACGTAGTCCTCCACCCCCCACAGGAATACTTACATGATCAGCACGTAGAACTAGATGATCAGTAATCAAGAATGTCTTTGCACTTTGGAGTATTTTGCCTACAATATCCCATAACATATCTGCATGTAATTGGTCACTTCTGTGCCATGCTACATAGATGTCATCTACCTTTACATCTGATAAGTTAGATATTCTCAAACCAATTTTATCTTCATCTTTAGCATGTCTTTTGATAAAGTTAAGAAGGTTTGTGAGCCCCTCTCGAATCCATTCACGAGGATCAATATTTTCCGAAGGAGGTTCAAAACTAAATTCTATACGATGACCTGTAGATCTAAATCTAGGATACTGCATATCTTTAATATTATGTACAGTAATGTTACCGATAGACTCAGTATTTGGTAAAACATATTTTCTTTTACGAGATTTCCTACCTTTATTTTCTACAACTGTAGGATTTTCTTCGGTTGTTGAGTCTGCCAATAATTCAGCACTGTTTCTTCGAGATGGTCCTGGTTGGTTTGTGCTCCATGATGATCTTGACTGGTCAGTCCTCCACGATGACCCTGGTTGATCCGTCCTCCACGATGGTCCTGGTTCCTCAGTCCCCCATGGCGATCCTGCCTGATCTATCCTCCATGATGGTCCGGGTGAATCAGATCTCCAAGACGGTCCTGAACGAGACTCCGTATCTGGTCTGGATAAAACATTTCCCGAAGTTTGTGGTGATAAAACTAGATTCGATGTTACAGGATTCGATGTCGATGCTGGTACAGTCTGTTCCAAGGATGTCCGTCCTCGTCCGGAAAGTTCTGGTACGGACGTTGTCACTGATTGTAGTAATCGGTCATACTCGCCAATTAACGAGACACTTTCCCCTAAAATGATTTTTTGGGCGACGTATGCTAACACTTCACGTAACTGTTCGGGTGTCTTGAAATACCCATCCCTATATAACGCCAGTAATTCGTCAGCGGATAACAGGGAGTCCATGATCGTACGTCGGTGGTATCACGAAGACTGACTCGTGGAGGGCCATCGTGCTTTTGTATGTAGACACGGCAGCACTTCCGTTATATTCTTATCGGTTTTAAGCGCTCCACCCCTAATAATTCTTCCGGTCGATTTATAACCTTCCTCGAAATAGCTGACGTTTTTAACGTTGTCTGTTAACACAGGATACAATTCTTCGAAATGTTTATCTGCCTCCAACAGATAAATAGGAAACTGTTCACTTACCGGAAACTTTATGATAGCTTTCTAAGAACATGTTTAATTGTTTTCTATGTTGTTATTTAGCCTTATAGGCCTTTTTTCAAGAACTATAGACTTTTTGAGTGTTTAGTAATACCAGGGATTATTTGTGGGCGTTATATCATGTGAGTCTTATTTTTACTATAGTCAGGACTAAATTCCACTGACTGAAGCTTAAAACTTAGGCTCTATAGCATGTTGATTGGTTAATCACAAGGCAATATGAACTTTACAGAGGGTTGTAACAGAGGCATAGGAACGCATGGCAGAGCATTATTAGTGTGCAAGAACCTTTTTACATCGAGAAATAATGTTGCCTTGTATCTGTTTTTTAGTTTACATATTCATTTAGGATTCAAATGAAACAATTGCAGTATTTTTAAAAAGTTTATTTTTATTCAAGAATATATGAGATTTATATACACGAAAAGTAGACTACCAATAAGCAAAAATCACATAGTCATTACAATTTAGTCGTCGCTGGAATTCCTCCATGAGGGTGGCATAGTAAGAGAGAAATTTTCGCCATTGTTCAAAATTTAGTGTGACTTCTCCGGTGGCGTTGCTGATTTCCACTTTTATGTTTTCTCCACTGCCCTCGAAGGTGAAGTAAAGTTCTCCTATAATGTTTATAGATCTGAATCTCTCTTCTGGTGTGGGGAATCTGTTCTTGTAAGTGTCGAAGATCGCATCTGATTTGTACACGCATGCTGGGTACTCATCACTATTTAGGACAATGTAATTTTTTTCATGTTTCAAAATCAATTCAGTGTCGGTGAAAGTACCTCGAATAACGACATCCATGTTGTTATCAATGTTGTAGCGGCTTTCTGGTTCCATCTTGTGTTTTTATGTGTATCTCTAGTACATAGACATCCTGTTTCCTGTTAACCACATGTGGTTGTAGTATGACATCAACTTAGGGGTCAAGCGGTCACGTGGTCAGCGTGGTCAAGTGGTCAAGCGGTCAAGTGGTCAAGTGTGGTCAAGCGTGGTCAAGCGGTCAAGTGTGGTCAAGTGTTCAAGCGTGGTCAAGCGGTCAAGTGGTCAAGCGGTCAAGTGTGGTCAAGTGTTCAAGCGTGGTCAAGCGGTCAAGTGGTCAAGCGTGGTCAAGTGGTCAAGCGGTCAAGTGGTCAAGCGTGGTCAAGCGGTCAAGTGGTCAAGCGGTCAAGCGTGGTCAAGTGGTCAAGCGTGGTCAAGTGGTCAAGCAGTCAAGCGGTCAAGTGGTCAAGCATGGTCAAGCGGTCAAGTGGTCAAGCGTGGTCAAGTGGTCAAGCATGGTCAGTGGTCAAGCATGGTCAAGTGGTCAAGCGTGGTCAAGCGGTCAAGTGTGGTCAAGTGGTCAAGCGGTCAAGCGTGGTCAAGCGGTCAAGCGTGGTCAAGCGGTCAAGTGGTCAAGCGTGGTCAAGTGGTCAAGCGTGGTCAAGTGGTCAAGCGTGGTCAAGTGGTCAAGCGGTCAAGCGTGGTCAAGCGGTCAAGCGTGGTCAAGCGGTCAAGCGGTCAAGTGGTCAAGTGGTCAAGCGTGGTCAAGTGGTCAGTGGTCAAGTGGTCAAGCGGTCAAGCGTGGTCAAGCGGTCAAGTGGTCAAGCATGGTCAAGTGGTCAAGCGTGGTCAAGCGTGGTCAAGTGGTCAAGCGGTCAAGTGGTCAAGCGGTCAAGCGTGGTCAAATGGTCAAGCGTGGTCAAGTGATAAAGTGGTCAGGTGTTGGTAAAGTAATAGGTAACCACGGGGTCTTGATACTTGTCGGGCTTACCGGTGTGTTATCGTATCAGTTTAATACTACAATCTGTTTTACCATATGTACCAATTAAGCTGATTCTGTAAATTAAATGATTACCTTTCTATTTGAGTTATTTGGTAATCAGTTTATCGATGGTTGAAGTCCGGTTTACCATATGTATTAAGATGGTTCTAGAAACAAGGTGATTACGCCTTCTACGAATTTAGTATGATAATCAGTTTACCAGATGGCTGACAGGATGGAACAATCACCAAATTTGATATGACCGGATGTAGCAGCCCACTTTTTATCTTGCACGTTCACATAATATCGTAATCGAATCCTGCAGTGTTCTTGATACTAATAGTAATAATCTATTTGAAGCAGCACAAGTTTCACTTAAATCATTCTACACTTTGCATTCATAGACTCGACAACAGAATGGTTGACAGGGAGAATGTAAGTACCATACATTGATTTTATGTTGTTTAAATAATAAGATGTTGTATATATATATATATAAATTTATTTACGTTATGATGAAAGAAGTTCATACAGAAAATATACATACATACTAAATTTTTGGTCACAACATTCTATGGTCATGTATTGGTGTACGTTGATATACCAGCACTCTTTAAAGTGATACAGATACTATACAATAAATAGCTTATTACATTAGTCATGAAAGTAGTTTTCAAATACATACACAAAAATATTGTTTGAATAATAAACATTTACAATTGTACAGTAATATTTTTACACTGTTACATGTTTATTATAACAATTTACATACTAGTACATATTTATTATATAGATAATAAATATACAGATTAGTCTGAAATAGAGAAAATTAAACACTAGGATTAGTGTATTAGTAGGATTAGGCGTTTAATTTTCTTTTTTTGAGAACTTCCATCATTCTTTTTTCTATTTCTTCTTCTTCTCCTTCACCCCCCGTTTTTTCTTCTCCTTTCTGCTGTCTTACACCTTTAAACACTTCCATCAAATCGAAACATACTCGAAGTGATAAATAGGAAGGTATATACTGCCCTTTTTTTACGGTCTCGATAAAACCCTCGAATACCGGGGATTTTCCTTTTTTCTCGACTATGTACGAGAAGATTTTCACTAAATTATCAATTTCAATTTCACGATTTTTACAAACTTCCTCAAGGTTTCTCAACAGTTCCTCCGATAAACCATTCTCTTCACAGAAGTCCACATAACGTGTAATTCGTTTTTGTACTTGCTTCGTCTCGTTTTTATTCCACAGATTTCTTCTTTCACCCTTTTCATTTCCATTGTCCAGGTCAGCATACAAAAGGTTAAAACTTAATGGTAACACCGCCATCTGAAAATAAAAGAAAAACTTACTTATGTACACAGTAAACAGTATTACATAGTTTAAACTTTAGATATATATATATATATATATATATATATATATATATATATATATATATATATATATATATATATATCGCGATATCTAACTGGAGCATCAAAAATTAATAATTTAGAAAAATCCTGATTTACTTTAGATTTTGACTTACTCAACAATTCTGGTTTTCTCAATCCTGAAACCGTAGCAGGGTATGCTAAACACATTGTTCTACCGGGAGAGCACTCCGTATACCCATAAAGAGGATTACACGTTATATTTTTAACACTATCGCGTTTCCTTCTTCTCAAAGATGTACCGGAATTGTCGATACTCTTGCGCCTACAGCCGTTTATTTTTTCATATTCATGTTGTGCTGCATTCCTCTCCTCCCACGATCTCCGAAACTCTTCCTCACTGATCCAGGTCTTCACATACGGTTTTTCTTTTGGGCTCACACCTGCATGCATCGACAATTTCGGTACACTTTGAGAACAAGGTAACTCATTTACACTAGAACCCCCGTCACTTTCTGGTGGGGGTGCTTTTCCAAGCATCCCACCAAGAATTTGTATTACCCAAGATAGGAGACCCATGGTTACTCACCTTAACAGTCTTCGTTGATACACTTCGAATGCCTCAGAACAAATATCTCCAACGTGCTAGCTTCGAAGATGGTTGCTGCTAATAGTATGTCCGGTGAACAGTGGAAGTAAACTGACAGCAAGTATCTCGAACGTGTGAAGAATTTTCAGATGGATACTGGCTAATATGAGGGTGTCTGTTGAACAGTGAAAGTTGAACGCAGGGTAGGGCTTTATATAGCATCTACCCCTCCTCTTCCTCTCCCGAAAGTCCTTGATATTCCCTGCGCATTCTCTCACGCAAGGCATCTAATGCCCACGTGCCTCGTCGGTCCTCTTCCTTCCCCGGTACACTGTACACCCTAACCTCCCCCGAGAACCGAACGTTTCTTTTTCTATTTGTTCCATCCACATCCTCCTTGACCAGAACTTTTTTTTCCTTTTGCCTGTTCTCCATCACTCACACCAGCAATCTAACACTTCCTCCATCCAGACCTTACTTATCAACCGCCCCACGAACATCCATAACTCACCACACACCCATTCCACACATCCATCTCCTCATATTTCCTAACACATGTTCCACATCCTCTTTTTACAACACATTATCTCAGCACCACCCAAAACACACATCCTTTTCGTTACATTTATCTACCCACTTCCCAGAAAACACTCGCCCACATCCGTTTCCTCCACACTCTAAGGTCACCTCATTCTCCTGACATTTCCTAACACGTGTTCAATATCCTTTTTACAACATATTATCTCATTACTACCAATCTCCCAAACATGTTTTCTTCTGTTCCCCTTTATCTCCCGAGTTCCACGAAAAACAGTTAACGCCCATCTCTTATCTTATCATTTCCGGTGAAACACGACTCCAAAAACCCTCACACCACTAACAAACGCCTACCCCTTATCTTATCATTTCCGCTCTTATCTTATCTCATTTCCGGTTTAGGTGGAATGGACGGGGGGGTCTTACTACTGTACATATATACAGTATAAGTGATTTGAAAATAAATATGAATGATAAGAAACGTGATACTTTTTAAAGATGGTGGAGATATTGATTACTTGAAAATCTCAGGTATTGCCAACACCGAAATATCGATATATCGAAACGGTACCTTCGTAATTTTCCGGTATTTTCTGCATCTTCGGTATCTTCGATGTAACCGGTAGTTCCATATACTGAAGCCCGGTATCTAAACCTCATTACCAGGCAACCCTACGTATTATATTCTGGGACGAACACTTGCAAGGTATAAGGTTACTCTCCAGCGCTTGAAGTGAGAATTCTTAGGCTGGTTCGGGAAGGAGGGGGGTAGGGATTTCTCCCGCCCATATGCAAAGATGAAGTCATCATAATACTTCCATTGATTGCAACAACTAGGTTGATCCCCTTTTCGCCCGAGTAATGAGCAGCACCTCACATCACGAAATCTACGGGGTGCCACTTTCCGAGGCTTTCTTTCTCCTGATAGGGGAAGGAGCTCAGCGGGCTTTGTGGTTGGTCTCCCCGAGACTTCACCATAGACCGACCACGTTTGTCTGTGGTTTCACCGTGCGTCCGGGCGAAACGAGCCGACGTCTTGATAAAGCATGTCAGGCTGTTTATCACGTGATCTCGGGTTCTAATCCCGATCCCGAACGTCGCCTTTCCCCTCCCCCCTTTCCGTTGCAAAGAAACGAATGACAGAAATGCGCGGTAGGAGAGAACCAAGAAAACTCACACATTCATGTAATAAGAGGATTTTTATTTTAAACGTTGATAAGTAGAGGTATGTTTATAAACCACATACTTGACTGATCGAAATCAAAATATTTCAAGGATGATCACTCTTCTGCTTTGCCTCTAATTATGGTCATCAATTTTTAATTTACTTTTTTCTTAATTGCAATGCTTCTGAATTGGAGAGCGTCCAGAAAGTATGTTAGAGGATGCGTTATTTCAAAAGGGGGCAACGATTGCTATTATTTAGCATTGATTCCGTTCGTTTGCGATCTCTCCCTGTATTTGACGTTCTTGTTTATGAGGAAAGTTCTTTATTCTGAAATAAGCACTTTTATATATCATTCAAGAGCATCAGTGCTCCCCTCGGCTGCGCTTCTGAACAGGCCCGGCCCTAGGTGGGTGTACCTAGGTACCTGGAGTATACAATATACGCGCTGTCTATAACCAAATATTTTCTTAGGTTAAAAAAAAACAAAAACATTTTGTTTGTTAGTCTGAAGTGTAATCAATTAAAAAACGATTAATTTATTCGTATTTTTACCCAACAGAAATAAACAGGTTGAAGCATAAAAAATAAAATGGGAGGCTGATAAAACTTTCTAAACTAGTATTTATTTTCATTTCCGATGCACCGTTGTCTCCTGCGACGTTCATTGTATAATTTTCAAAACTGGTTCGGAATCAAACTATTATTTTACCATGCAAACTTGCAATTTTTAATCATATCAAATAACATTCTCTATCAGAGTTCTTTCCTTCATTTTTCGATGAATTTCGGTGCTGTCGTGATTTTACATTGTTTAAAACAAACATTAATGTTTTCACATCACAATATAATTTATTAATTAAACGAATAGTTCATATTAACTTTTTTTTTAAAAAAATCTAGTAACCTGTTTGCAACATAATTTCAGTAGCTTTGGATATTTTTAAGTTTGGCAAAACCATCCGTGAAGAGAGGAAAAATCAGATTACTTGCTTTGTTGCAAGCACCAGCGTCCTTAACTCGTAATAAACCGTACACAATGAAATATTTTTATCTGGCGCGGAGCTCCTGAGCGCTGGTCCTCGAGCAGTTGCCCCAGTTGTCCCACCCCGTGGACGCCTGTTTCTGACTGACATGCGGGAGACGAATTTTATTACCTGCTTAAGATGTCTTAATAGATGTCTGAGGTTGAACCTGAGGAATAAAAGGGAACGGAGCGTGGTGTTGATCACAACTATGGTTGAGACTTAAAATGCGTGGAGGCCAAGCCTCCAAAATCACCTTGTCTCCAGCCACCGTTCAATGCCCAAAGGGTAACTTTCATCTTTGTAGGTTAGTCGTATCTATAAACACGGATGATGAACGATGCATTAAATGAACGGAAAAAAATCATACTACAGTGCGAACCTATAAAACGTAATTTAAGAAAGCGTGCAATAAACATTAAGCCAACGCAGGGTGACCATCTAATATCTAATCCGACCTTTTTTAGACGGAAGACGGAACAAAAGTGTAAAAGTGCAGATAAGCTAGATAAATTGTCTGTGGTAAAAGTGCGAGAGTGTTATAGGGTATCTCTTGGAGAAGGGGATATTAGCATTAGAGAGCATCATCCTGGATGTGCAACTAAAGTTAATGATTTTAACAAATAAAGACTGCTTTATAGGTTTGAGCACTTTAATGAACGTATGTATGAATTCATTCTAAACATAATTTGGGACTAATTTTGAACAGAAGGTACCTTCTGAAACAGTTATAGAAATTATCACGTTCTACACTAACGTGGCCCATCCACTAAAAATAAAAAATTAGGGAGAAGTAACAGTTGGACCGAATAGTCCTTGATGTTTCCTAAGAATCCCGGTCTTTATGATGGGCAACAGAGGAACTTGACTAAAGCTATCATATTTTCAGAACTTGAAATCGGGACGTTTTTACTATACTCTATTCCTATGTCACAATGCATGACCTAATGCGCGTGTACGTACATATAAATCATAAATGATACATATGTTATTAATTACTCAAAATAAACAAATGTTATTACGCACAATAAGTAATGGAACAAGAACAAAAGCACATTATTGGAAATGAAGAAAACAGATTACAGTAGTATAAAGATATTAATATGGAAATGGAAATTAAAAATTTAGAGAGCAATATTTCTTACAAATTGTTCGTGTAGTTTAATTCCAAATTTTATTAGATATTGTTTTTAACACAGCACACAGTTGTGTTCAACTTGCGCCGTTGTTTTCCATCCGACAACAATTACCCACACAGTCGTGCACCGCTATTAACAAACATAACTGCATACGCTCAACCTCTCTCTCTACCCCTCCGCCTGACTAACATGCAAGAAACAGTTTCTTGCATGGTATCTTTTCCTTTATTTTTCGCAATCAACAATGTTTTGTGGAAAATGTGCGTTCGTATGTTTATTGTGACTGAGTAAACACTAGAAAATTGAAGAAAAAATGGTATGACAAGAAATCGGGACATTTCGACGTCCCGAATGAGGTCAGAAAAAAGTCGGGACACGGACTGAAAAAAGGGACTGTCCCGAAAAAATTGGGACGTCTGGTAGCCTTAAACTTGACCCGGTTTCTGTACTGAAGTGACTGCTCCCAAGTTACACATTAATTTATTTTATCATTATTATACTGATTATTATGAAGAGATTCCCGCGTAGCCTTTGGTGTAAGCGGTTCCGGGTTCGTCACGCCACTGGTCTTGTATATTAGATTGTGGCAGTTCGCAAGGAAGGGAAGTTGTTGCTTGTGTGCTCACTGAAGGTTTGCTTCAAACGATTCCAGACATTTTGGCGCCAACGGGCAACTCGGTCGTTTGGAACTTACTTTTAGCAAGTGCAGGGTTCATGAGACAGAGGGGACGCCAGAAATATTCGACGGGAAAGGCAGAAACTGTATGATAAATTAAGAGGGCAGTATAAATACAAGACATCGATAGAGTTTTAATATGCACCCCTCCCCCACCCCATGTTCCATTCCAGATTTTCTTCTTACCTTTTGAAGAAAGCGATTTGAACACAAGGAATCTATTAAGTAGGTAATCGTAATAATTAATTTATTTTTCACATCTTGCTTGGGCTGTAAAATTGACTTCTTCGAACAGACTCAAATGTCAACAACCTCTCTCCTGCGGATTAAACCCTGGAAACTGTGTCTTGCAAGCCAACGAATCTCTGGCGCCTCAAACCATCGTGTGTGCTTGTTTTATGTGTCCATGTGTTTGTGTTCGTCCCTTCATCACTTTTACCTAATTTCCATTCTACCTCATCGTTGATATTCGTCAACACTAGCTAAAAAAGCGACTTAGAATGTAGCAAACAGTCCAATATGCGATTGTCCCTGCATCAATTTCATCACATAATCACTCATTCACATCTTCGTGATTAGCCAAATGAGGAAGAAAAGCGAAGTATAATAAACCAAATATATCAATCAATCATGTGCCTCCACGGAACGGTGCAACGTGCAGGAGACGGTAGTGTCTTTTCATATTATAGTGAATCTGTTACCTGGCTGTCCATAAACATGTCGCATGCCGCATTCTGTTCTACATTTTAACTTTGCAATTTGTATAACCAGTAGCAGCGATAGGGTGCCAAAACTAGGGGGTCAAGGACAGTTTATTTTCTCTTGTACACAAGGCTTACATTAACAGACCATACCGCGGGGGCAGAAAGTGTCAAAGTTTGGGGGAAGGCAACTGTCCCCACATCCTCCAATCGCCGCCACTTTGTATAATCCTATTCTATTTAATATTTAGTTAATAATATGTTTATGTAATTGCCCTTGTTCATTGCCATTAAGTGATACCATGGCTGATATTAAGGGAGTGGCCTCGGCTAGAATCTACGATGGTTTTATTTTTCATGTAATTCGCCTCGTGAGCTATTTCCTTCTTTTCCTTGTGGTTAACTTGCTGGTGTAAATAATGCACCGCAAAGCAGGCAAAATAAAAATAATAAAAGTCCTGAAATGGTTGCATAATCGGAGTATTTTAGTGATTGATTTGTTTTTTTTTACTTCGCTTTTCTGCCACCTATGGCTAATTGCGAAGATGAGGATGAGTGATGATAACAATGAAATTGATTAAGAGACTCTCAGAAACACCCATGCCCTGGCCAGGATTCGAACTCGGAACCCCTGGCCTCTGTGCTAACCACTCCGCCACGGAGACTGAAACTTTCGATATACGAGACCCGTTATCTGCACTCGAATACACAGTAACCTCCAATTATCGATATCCTGATAACCGACATTTTCCGTATCTTCGGTAACCAACATAAAGTACTCTCTCTAATGGTGACATTCATTTATATATTTGTGCTCGTCTCTATTTATTTGCTACCGTCCATCAACCATTCTACTCATTGTTATTTTTGTGATCAGTCTAGCGATAGAAACGAGACCTAAAACTATTTTTTTAAAAAAATGAATCTCGACACGGCCGTTATCTGCATAGATAAGGAAATAATTGGTTCTTCTGGATTACTTCACTGACAAGGATCTAGTCACTTTAAAATATCTCAGCTTCTATCCTCACTTCTTCAACTTGGTATCTATGTATATACAGTCTCCTGTTACTTAATTACGTTTGTTCTTCAATTATCAGCTTAAATGTTATGCATAACTTCTGAAGCGAGTTCAATGCCAAAGAGGTGCCGGAACCTGTGGCTGTGTGACTTATCAATTCCCGCTACGACGCCAAGTGTCCTGGGTTCGAATCCCGCTCGGGCATTGTTGTTTGTGAATGTCTATTAATCAATTTCGTCATTCATCCCCATCTTCGCAAATTAGCCAAGGGGCACAAAACGCGAAGTAAAATAAAATAAATCAAATAAAAACAAATAAATTCAATGCCAAAGACAAGGTGATTTGACAAGCGGTGCCCACAGGAGGGATTCATGATGCGCCTGCGTCATGGGAACTTTTAGGGGACAAAATGTTGTAGTTCTACCATATATCTTCACACAAAAATGGGGGGTTATGGTTATTATGTACATTTTTGCTACCTAAGTGTGGGTAATTGCGGCGATAGGGTAGAAATGAAACACCACCTCTTATATGTGTAGAATCGGTTCGGAAGACTTGGGGGGGGGAGGGGTGTACACGTGATTTTCGCATTAATACAGACAAACTGTTAAGAAAAAGGTTCAGTACACTAACAATAGTAGTACGATCTGTGCAGTTTTGTACGTTTTATGTTAGCAAACATGAAAGTGAGGTTATGATGATTAATTCTGTTAGGGGGAATTTTCATGAACGACTTTGGGGGATGTGTCCAGGGCTTTGGGAGGGGGGGGGGGGTATGGGCACCATTGATTGGATTTGACCATCCTTGTATTATGGGACGTCTGTATTCTTTGTCACAACATGCAGTGAGCTAGTAGATGGGCGATTGAGCCATGATCCATGGAACCACCGCTCATGAAACCGATAACATCTTTCTCCCCTCGCCCTGCTCCCTCCTATTGTTTAGCAGTTTGACTGGATTCTCAGGGCCTCCCCGATGGCGCAGTGGTAGCGTCGTCGCCTTGTAATCAAGGGGTCCCGAGTTCGATACCCGGTGGAGGTACAGTGGTTCGGATCCCACTTTAAACCGTAGGTCCAGTCCCGACTAACCTTACTGTGCATAAAGTGGACTTAAAACACCAACATACTGTGGATTCTGGCGAATGTCAGTTAGGGCAGGTTGATGGACTGTTATGGGCTTTTACTTTTACCCCGAAACTAGAGTATTTCTGTCATAAACAAAAGTCGTTACATTCGAAGAGAAAATAATAAATATACAAAAACCTAAGGAAATGTAAAGTTTTGATAATCTACACATTATTTTGCAATTCGGACCATCGAAAAAGAGACGTTTTCCTTTCTTGTGTTTACCGCGATTTAGGGAACTAAAAATAACAGCCGTCAGACGGTTGCCACTTGCAGCAAACACGTGTTGGGAAGAGGGAAGGGTGGGGGAATGTCCAAGCAAAAGTTCGTGAACAGGCTTCCGACGGGGTCAAGTGCTTTATTATTTGTGTGCGCGCTTTCCCATTTTGGGTAGTTCTTGAAGGAATTTATTATTATAATTATTCTAGAACAGCAAAATGGCAAGGGGTGGTATTCATCATCACCCTTCGCCGTTTCTTGCCTCTGGCTGGGTCGACGTAGAAGTCAAGCATCTCCATTTTTTCTTGCTCTTCCACCCCTCCTCTCTTTCCACTGTGTTCCAATATTGTCTTCTACTAACACTCTCCACTATCTGCTCTTTCCACCGACATCTTTGTTTCCCCCTTGGCCTGTCCAGAGTCTTACAACTGAAGAGAGACAAGGTCCTCTTGCAACACCAAACGGAAGAAAACCGCCAAAAAACAACAGGTACGCAAAACTTCGCCGAAGATACGAATGCAATCACTCGTGATTTAAGACAAACATACAGTTGGTGCAGATGTAACGAATGTTAAATGGTGGATTCTTTGCAAACAACAAATAACATTTGCCATAAACATGACGGAAGTGCGCATTCTGACGTCACGTGAAACCCACCTATACATTAGCCCTGTATAGTTCGCTGCACTTTTTAACACTCGGTGCAGTGCAGGTGTATCCAGTGTCAAGGGTGGTGCAAGGAAATGACGTTCAACCAACTAGACGGAAAGCGGTGTTCGAGTTCAGAATATTCAACAAATGCCTATTTGCTGCTTTCAACGGTCATTTTATTAGTTAGCACGCACCACGTGACCATACACCACCCTTGCACTGGTCCGGAAGGTAGTGCAGACGGTGCAAACATCAATTACACTACTTGACTCGAAATCAACGAACTAAACGACACGGTGTTACACCGTGCAAGCAACTAGACGCTACGGTGCAGAGAGAGTCACATCGAGTCAAAAAGTGCAGCCAACTAGACAGCGCTATTGGCGAATTTAGCGGGAGGACCCCTCCCAAAAGGATGGTTAAGTATTATGGAAAGTATTGATAGCATCATATTAAATGAACAAAGAATGATGGAGCCGATTTCCCCACATAGTTAAAAGAATATCAGTCTATTTCTTTCTGTAATCATTGTTCATATAAATACAATAGAACTTCTTTCATTTCACACTTCTACTAATAATTGATTGATTGAGTTTTAAGTCCACTTTTATGCATAGAGCTTAATTGGTACTTGACCTACAGTTTTATGTGAAATACTATGTCCCTTCATCAGGTATCGAACCCTGGATCCCTTGATTATAAAGCGACGACGGAAAATCTGCTAATGTCATTCCCTTATAATCAAAGGGTTCTGGGTTCGTTTCCTGGTGGTGGTACATTCTAGTACGGATTATACGATGAAGGTTCAGTCCCGATTAGTTCATCTGACCACAAATAAGACCTAGAATCAACCCTTGTAATTGTATTGATGTTTGATTGATTGCTTGATTGATTTATTTGCTTCGCCTTTTGTGTCACTAATTTGCGAAGATGGGGATTGGCGGATGTGATGAAATTGATGAATGGACACTCACAAACATCCATGCCCAAGCCAGGATTCGAACCCGCGACCCCTGGCGTCGTAGCGCAATGTGGTGCCACTTCAATATATATATATATATAGCGTGACCCAAATGTCCCACACTTTAGGCTGGATCACAATATTTGTTCAATGTGTTGGCCACCATTGTCAAAACACAACTGTATGCAGGTTGCGAAATCTCGGGGAGGGGGATTTCCCCAACAAACTATCTTCACTTCAAAAATCTCCCGCCCCCCTCCAATTGCAAGGAGAGAGTTTTTGTTGTAACAATAAAAGATAATCAATAGTGTTGACTTCAAATATACTTTGCTAAAGACAATATCAAAAACACACAGAAGGTAGTGAGTGTTGAATGCTCTCTCTCTCTCTCTCTTTCAAGGGACTATTAACAGTAATAACTACGTACATACGGACAATGAAAGTAAAATAAGAATGCAAGAGAAATATAACTATGAAATCTAATTGATTTATATTAATAGAAAGCAAAAACTAAACAATAACTTAAAAATAAAGCATTTCGTAATTTATATTGACATCTTTAACTAGTTAATACAGGAATTAGTTTGCTACTTTATAAATATCAAATGCATATAAAGGTACTTTATATGCATTTAATAATGTATTTTAACTATCTAGTAATTGACTTTTATATTTAATAACATTATAATTGATTGATTTGCTTTATTTTACATCGCTTTTTGTGCCACTTTTGGCTAATTTGCGAAAATGGGAATGAGCTATAATATGATGAAATTGATGAATGGACACTTTCAAACATTCATGCCCAGGCCAATATTCGAACCCAGGGCCCTTGGCGTCGTAGCGCGACGCCACAGGGACCGGCTAATAACATTATAAATTTCTAATTATATATATATAATATATGTATAATACATATGTGTGTGTGTATGTAGATTTAGATTATCCTCTACTCCACCAGTCTTCAGTGATTTTGCACCCTGACTCTACGGGTAACCAAGTCTGCGTAATAGCACGGCACTTAGATGAAATTCGCTCACGCAGGCGCTGTTTGTCCCTGATGCCAATAGTGGTGCGCGCTACTAGCTCTCGATTCGGGTGCCCCCTGCCCCCCCCCTCTCTCTGTAGGAGTAGCCTTCAATCCACATAAAGTCCATACCAGCTAACTGTAGAGCAGGGCCGCGCATATTGGCAGAGGAAGAGGAGGAATATGGAGTGGTGAAAGCGCAGCGTTGCCAACCGTACGGTCCTGAGCGTACATGTACGGACGTACGGTCCAGATCTTAGTCCGTACGCTAAATGCAGGGCTTGTGAAAATTTGCTCGTGCAGTTTTATCCCTAATATTTCCATAAGAAATTCTTGAACCAATCGGATGGACCTGGAGACAAAAATACGGTCCGTTTGCCATGTGCATTCGGTATTATCCTTTTCAAAAGTTTGCAACGCTGGAGGAAATCGGGAAAATTGCCGTTGCCGATTACACAATCCAGTTTCTCTCACTGCACATTGGTGGAGCCGTCTCGTGTCACTACTTGCGCAGAGACTTGTTCTCGTTCGCCTGGTCTACAGTTAGCTGGTATGGACTGTAGCAGAATGGCTTCTGGATCCACAAGGAAAAAGGCCTGGGCAGACTCGCGACTCCTGTGCACCGTACTCCCTCGTGGAGGGGCAGAGTGGAGCATGCTGAGTTGAAACGATGGAGGGGAATGCGCGGGGAGAATTTTCGCCGAAGGTTATTTCCTTGTGGTCGCTCTTATACCCGCTGTTCAGTAGTTACCTGCAAGAAGAAATTGCAAACATTTCACATTTATTGTCATACGCCTATGGTGCGAACTTTTGGGCCAATCTGTATATTAAATGCATATGTGTAATTGTGTTTGTGTGGGGGAAGGTATTGTTACGAAAACCTCAGGGTAGAAGTACAAGCCGTTGTCTGATTGCAAAATACCGTGCGTCCATTTCGATCTGCAGCCGAGAGATCGGGAGAAGCGTGGCGGGCGGCGCTGACGGAGATGCCGACATTTGCGGCCTGTAATGCCCGCTTATTTTTATAGACATATGCAGACATTTATATAAATATTGCAAAACGATCACTAACCTATGTTATAACACGCAAAAGTTCTTCTGTAATTCATCCAAGTTCTGCTCTTATATACACAAATAAATACGCTATAGAAACGATGTTAAGAGCCACAGATAATAAAACATTTTAATCATAGTTTTGACCAGTAACGTCCTGCTTAAGTTTATATCTTTGAAAGAGTTTTGTGCCGATGGGGATCGTTTGGAGGTTTTGAATGTGCAACACTGTATCAAGATTACGCTGTAGAAGAAACCGTTAAAAGTCAATAGTGTTCGTGAGCTTCCTTGCAATCCGAAATCTCCGAGCTCGAGTTTTTTGTTCCTTCGCGACGATGAAGACAGAGTTGTAAATATAGTGGCGAGCAATGTAAACCAAGAGCGTGTTAATTTCGTACTGTGCGCAAGAGTGTTATTCTTGGTTACTTGCAGTTACTTGTTTGTGTTATTGTAGTGTGTATGTGTGACGTGTCAGTGAGACGATTGGAATGCCAGCCGCAAGATTCACGTTAGAACAAAAATTTTTTTTATGTATGACACGTACCTACGTGAAAACAAACTCGTGTCGAGACGTGTGTAGGTAATTTGTACAGAAATTCCCATGCGTTTCAAGTCCACACAGAGATACGGTTAGACATCTTGTCCTTAAATTACGAGAAACTGTATCGTTAAATTTTAAAACACCTAAGCAAAAACGACGGATTCTAACCGAAGCAAAACTCGATGATATTGGTGCAGCGTTAGAACGTTCTCTAAACAAACCTATACGCCGTGTTTCACAAGAGGTGGGCGTGTCAAAATCATCGGCACATACAGTCACTAAGCTACTAAAATTAAAACCATACTCTTATAACACAGGTTAGTGCTCGTTTTGCAATATTTATATAAATGTCTGCATATGTCCATAAAAATAAGCGGGCATTTCAGGCCGCAAATGTCGGCATCTCCGTCAGCGCCGCCCGCCACGCTTCTCCCGATCTCTCGGCTGCAGATCGAAATGGACGCACGGTAATATATAACGTATAAGAAACGTGATACTTATTAGATCTGCTGGTAATACCAATGGAATTAGCAGAACCAGAAGTATTGGCAACGAAGAAATATCGATATATCGGAACGGTACCTCCGTTATTTTCTTTATCTTCGATGTGGTCTGTATTGTGAAACCTGGTATCTACAACTCATTATCAGGCAGTACTAGGATTGACACTTCCAAGGTACACACTGTCACTCCAGCTATTGTAATGTTTTTTTTTTATTGTAAAATTTTGGGTGCGTCAGCACCTAGGCTACCTTGCACCCGTCACATTATACGGGGTCCAGCCCTTCCCCGTTACAAATAACTCCAACATTGCACAAGTAAAATCTTAAAATTTTCTGACTGGTTAAAAGTTGAGGCTGTAAATGGGCACTCAGCACACATAAGGACAAAACACAGGACAAGACACAGAATTATACTGGCCATGAGGCCAGTCGCCAGAGCCTCGTTAGTCTACAGTCCAGGGTGTACTACGTGGAAGTGAGGTTGACAATGGGGCGTACTAATTGGAAGAACCACCCTTTACACCCCAGCAATTGTAATGGAAATTACCAGGTTGGGAGGGATTTCTCACCTCTCTAGTCAAAAATAAAGAGATGGGACTATGTTTATAAGGTTAACAATGGTAACATTGCAACAACTAGCTCGATGTTTTACCAATATTTTACCAGCTTAGATTATGTCTCCCCTTCCCTCCTTTGGTTGAGTAATGAGCACCGCTTCGCGTCAAGAAGTCTACGGGGTGGTAGTTTGCAAGTACCCGCGTACTATCGGCGGTCTCGGCTTCGAACTCAAGTCAGAGTTCCAAAATTTGGGTGTTGATGCAGCAGAGTGAATACAATTCGGAGAAACTTAATAAGGGGATCTGGCCCTTATTGAGAAAGTCTGTAACAGCGACGATGGGACTCAAAGCACTCAACGAAGAACCCTTTCATAGGCTCTGGTGTTCAAAATGCTGGTGAAATATAGAGTATACCTTTTCATGGCCATGTAGAGCATCTGTATTTCACTGAAAAACTGAAAACTCAAATTTTCTAAACATCAGGAACTCATTAACAAGTTTGTAATAGCCTCTAGACTCTGTGGCAATAGAGGACAAGTTCTGACTTTCCAAATCCAGTATTGCAAGTCAAGAATCTACTCAAAATTTGAAGCTCTATAGCTTGTTCTTACTTATTACAAATTTATTCAAAGTAACTATTATTTTACGTTTAGAATTTGAGTTGCCGTTAGCACACAGTAATATGCGCAAGAACTGAGAAGAACGGAATATATAGGAACCACAATCATTACAACAACATTAACTTAAAAGCAAGTGCAAGGGCTTCCGCAGAAATTTATCAGCCTTGGGCAAAAACCACTTTCAGGGATATGCGGGTATTTGTTATGATTCCTATGTGAGGCAAAGCAAATAATACAGAGAAAAGCCACTTAAAGTTCATCATCATTAGTGGAATTAGTATTCCATGACAATTTTGTTATTATACAAGAACGTCTAAAACGTTTTTACTTTTGGTTTTAATATGATAGTAACAGAAATGAAAGTTGGATAGATTCATATGCTCGGGTCGAGAATAGTATTGGTAGCCCCTTTACATCTCACCTTAGCAAAGACTTATTCATATCAGAAATATTTCTTAAGAGGAAAAGGTGATCATGACCGTCATAAAACAATTGTACATGTTTCGAGCAAAGCGAAAGAAAAATGTAAATGAGACAGGTATAGCGCATTGCGAGTGGAGTGAGCAACATTTTCTTGAAACTGAGAAACTTAATTTAAGACCCTTGTTCTTTCTAAGGAAGAATGATTTTGATGTGACTGTTATAGAACGGTTCGCATTGCGCACTTCCAGGAAGAATTTTTTACTAAATATATTTCTTGGGAAACTGAGTGTCAATTTGAAAGTAATAACTATAACCTTGGAAACAAATGTTTAGAATGTGAAGCGAGCAAGAACATTGTTACTAAATATATTGTAAAAATCGACAATTTCTTCCTAAATTTAACAAAATATATCTTGCCCGAACCTTCCATCGCTGACCACGCCACTGGTCTTGTATATAAGTGGGAGTTCATCAGAAAGCGAATTAGTTATACGTGTGCTGACTGAGGGTCTGCTTGAGACTATTTCCGACATTTTGGCGCCAGGGAGCAGCTGGCTCATTCGGAACTAGTTAGCGCTTGTACAAGTATTGCTCGGCAAATTGTCCACGATTATTTTCATTATATTTTCTGTTAAATTATATGTTTATTTAAGACTGGATTTTTTCAGTAGCTTGTTTGAAATTTTGTTTCAATTCCAGAAAATCTCATTGCGTTAAAATAAGAGAGAGAATAAACGTGCTGATTGACAACTTGCTATGCAATAATTATTCATCCCACTGTACGATTCGTACCAAAAGAGCCAATTCTGTTACAATTGATTCTTGCAGTCTCGAACGAATATTTCACTTGTTCTCATTGCTATGACGACTTGTACTGAAAACAGCCCAAAAATCAAAGAACAAAAATAGCTGTGTGGGGAACCTTAAACAACTCCCATGTACGCGAAATAGAACATTCAAGAATGTACTTTTAAATATCCTTCATAAATTCCCCTGACTTTCTAAGACGTGTAATTAGAACTTCGTAACGAACAGTGAATCAAACGATCATGGTTCTTTGCAGCCGATCTCTACCATAAGCGTATCTGGTAAGTGTGCCAAGCGATATGGAAAGGGTGGTGGCGCCATAATGTAGCTCGATCACTGTCTGCGAGATCTTCCAGCAAAACAGGGGCTGGATCAGTGCAGTTTGTTTGCAATTGAAAATATTAAAATATTCTTCTATATTTGTAGAGTAAACGCTAAAAAGTATGTATTTAAGAAACGCCATTGATTTGTACCTAAATTCAATTTATACGAAACGTTATTCCTCTTGGTTGAATAGTTATCGTATTTTAAAAATGTGAAGTGATACATTGTTTACCTCTCACGCGGCCGCTATTACAACTACATTCGTGATCTACAGGTCGCTTTCTGATAATCGATTTCAATAGAATGTGCTCTGACTGGTCGATAGGCTCGGATTAAGTTAATTAGAACCAGTGGCGGCGATTAGGGGGGCGAGGGGGCAGTTGCATCTCCCTTTTCGTCACTTTTGCACCCGCACTATGCTAAATCGTATCTACAAAGGGAAGTATATAGCCTGTGCCTCCGCAGTTTTGGAACCCAATTGCCACCACTGATTAGAAATATTCCTAAATACAAATACTTTGACCGAACCTTGAATCCAATGAGTAAAATACCGTTTTCTCTGACGGTATTTCCTTTTAGCGTTCAATTCGAGGACTTGTTCGTGATTTTTTTAATCGTGTAGAAGGCGCTTTACTATGCTACTGCAACTTCCATTTCAAAATAAAATGCATTCTCGGAAATCTCCGAAATATACTCTATGTGATCAGAAGTATCCGGACACCTACCTGAAAATAAAGTACATGTTTGGCCAACCCTCCATCAGGAACACTGGCAGTCAATACAGTGTTCGCCCACCCTTAGCCTTGATAACAGCGTTCACTCTCGCAGGCATACTTTCAATCAGGTGCCGGAAGGTTTCCTGAGGAATGGCAGCCCATTCCTCGCAGAGCGCCAAAATGAGAAGAGGTATTGATGTGGATCGGTGTGGTCTAGCATGAAGTCGGCATTCCAAAACATCTCAGAGATGTTCTATGGGATTCAAATCAGGACTCTGCACAAGCCAGTCCATTAGTGGGACATTGTTGTCCTCAAACCACTCCCCCACAAGCCCTGCAGTATGGATAGGTGCTTGGTTGTGTTGAAAGACACAATGGTCATCCCCGAACTGGTCTTCGATGGTAGGCAGCATGAAAGCTGTTAAAATGTCAACGTAAGCTTGTGCCGTGACATTGCCATGTAAAGCAACAAGGGGACCAAACCCCTCCAGGAGAAACATGACCACACTGAAACCCGGCCACCTCCGAATTTCACTATCGGCACTATACAGGCTGTTAGATGTCGTTCACCAGGCATTCGCCACACCCACACCCTACCATCGAATCGCCACATTGTGTACTGTGATTCATCACGCCACACAAAGGTTTTCCACTGTTCTATGGTCCAGTTTCAACGCTCCTTGCACCACACGAGGAGACGTTTGGCATTTGTCTGTGTGATGTTTGACTTATGGGCAACTGCTCGGCCATCGAAAACAAGTTGCCGCACCTTCCGCCAAACAGTAATGGTGCTTGGAGTAGATCCTGATGCAGTTCGGAATTCCTGTGTGATGGTGGCGATGGATGATTAACGATAATGCTATATGACCCTCTTCAACACTCGATGGTCTCTGGAGGTCAACATGGAAGGTTCGCCTGCATGCTTTTGGGTTGAACACATCCCTCCACTATAACATCGGAAACAGTGGACAGAGGGATGTTTCGGAGGGTGGAAATCTCACACACAGACTTCTTACACAAGTGGCACCCAACCAACTGACCATGTTGAAAGTCTGCGAGTTCCTCAGACCATCCCATACTGCTGTCTCACATTGTCTGCAGACTACTGAGTTCGCTGACTATGTGTTCTATGTGGTAGATGTCAGTACTGTGTCGCCCTCTATGATAAACACACGTTTCGCGGTGTGTCCGGATACTTTTGATCACATAGAGTATGTAGATTTTCATTGTCGATCATTGTAGTATCCAATTAGTTCTACTCAAGACGTGTTCGAATAAAAATGTTTTAATAAAAAAAAAGTATGTCTTTGTTCAAATCAGTAGGGTCCTTTGAGAATTAATTAATCGCCGATAATTCAGCTTTTGTCACTAGAGTGGTTAGTAGTTACTATTTCTAGATTTTCTTTGTGGCCTCCGGGGTGACGTAGTAGTAACGCCGGCGCTTTGTAATCGAGGAGTTCCGGGTTAGATAACTGGTGGAGGCAGGCACATAGTGGCTAGTACCATTTTAAACTGTGGTGTAGGTCCAGTCCCAATTAGTCAATCTGTGCATGACAGTGGACTTTAAACGAAACTCAAATCTAGATTTTCTTTACATTACATGATCAACACCTAAATTTTGGATCTCCCATCTGAAATAGAACCCATAATGTTTTCCACTAGTCATAGACATATGGCTATGTCGGAGATCGCCTTTAAACCTGAGGAGTGCACGAATTTTCCTCGGAAGTCTATACCTCAAGTTGATTCACGTCCATACTTATAGTTACTTAAATATTCGCAGAAAGGGCATACGTTCCTCGTACTGTCATACACAAAGAGCAAGGCTATATTCCTGAGTATGCTGGCCTGGTGTTTTGAGTATGCTGACCTGAATTTTTGTAGACCTGTCCGAACATGCCTAGTTTAGTTTAGTTTATGTAAAGGACGGTCTGACCCTCAATCATTGTACTTTAAATGTACTGCTCTTCTAACAACTGTCAAAAAGAAAATATTTTTTTATGCCAAAATTGCTATATTTAATTTATTGATATCCATAATTAGCAAGAACGTGGCTCAGCTGTTAGCATATGCAGATGATGTAGACTTACTGGGGGATGATGTAAATACAAATAAGAATAATGCTCAAATATTTTTCAAAGCAGTTAAGGAATTAGGTTTGGAAATTAGCAAAGAAAAAACTAAATATATGCTTACAGGCTAAAACCAAATGTTAGGTAATAATCAAAATCTAATTATTGATAGGCTAACAACTCGTTTGAACCTGTTTCCAAATCCAAGTAATCCTAACAAATGAAAATTATATTAAAGATAAAATAAAAAGCAGGCTTAATTCACGAAATGCATGTTACCTTTCTCTTCATAAACTTTTGTCTTCTCGTTTAATATCCAAGAAACTAAAAGTTAAAATATACAAAACAGTAACACTGCCTGTACTATTATATGTATGCGAAACTTGGTCCCTTACATTGAAAGAGGAACATAAATTGAAAATATTTGGGCCAAAAAAGGATGAGGAGACAGGTGAGTGGAGAAGGTTACAAAATTTGTATTCATGTCCAGATATTATTAGAATTAATAAATCAAGAAGACTTAGGTCGGCAGGCCATGTGGCACGAATGGGAGAGGAAAGAAGAGTTTACAGGATTCTTGTTGGGATACCTGATGGTAAGAGACCAGTAGGAAGACCAATACGAAGATAGAGCGATAATGTTGAGAAAAGGAAATTGGCAGGGATGGAAAAGAGTATATAGATCTGGCTCAGAATAGGGACAGATGGAAGGCGTATGTTACTGCAGTCATGAACCTTCGGGTTCAAGAAGGCTAGAGAGTTAGTTGGTTAGCAAGGACTTGAACGTCGCAGTGTCGGTGACACCACTGGTGAAGATATAGTAATACAAGCAATGCAACGAGGTTAGTATCACTTTCTGTTAGTTTCAGACCTTTTCGGAATGATCCTCCATTTGTAGTTAATAAATAACGCACGGTTGAAGTGAGTGTTATCTTTTTGTATGTGTGTTGTGAATTTACCAAAACTAAAATGAATATTTTTAATAGTACAAGTATTTTATTATATCAATAACTTAACAAAAATTTTGAATAAATGGAAACATGGTTGTTGAGAGAGGAGGACATGCATTCTTATTATTTAAATGTCCATCCTTTTCTAGGAAATCTGTGACAATTGGTTTTGTTATTCAATAAATATATATTTTTTTACCTTCTTGACATCACTTGCCAGAGCTGTTGTTTATATAGCTACAAAATTTGCGATGAATAGGAGTTGTTATATCTCTATTATTTTTCTACCTTTTTTTACACATTCATGTAATAATAAAAGTACAATATTAATTATTAATTAATTTGCATATTATTATAAATATGAGACTTATAAATTACATAAACATACTAATTTAAATATTTATATTATTACTACTACTTATGAGACACTTGGTTCGGATACCCCCTCCCCCGAAAAAAATATTTCTAGATACGTGCCTGACACATTTTTGGAAGCGATAATCTAAGCGCTGCCTTGCTTGCCTTCCTATCAAGACCACCGACTTGTACATATCTAATGAATAATGATAAAGCTATGATTCAGAATAATATACAAGCACACGATAATAAATTTAAGGTGTAACAAATTTTCATACGTTATTATCAGGGTGTAAAATCACTGCAGATTGGTGGAGGGTGGGGGGAGGTGCATAGAGAAAAAATTGTTAATGGGGAAATTCCTCCCTGCCACCCCTCCAAATTTTGCACCTTAGTTATTATTAAAATTAAGCAAAAACTTATAATGTGATTGTGACATTGACAATTGTTTTCCTCACTTATAACAACGTTTGGTTCTCATTTTGATTATTAAAATATTTATGATTGAAAAGTTTATTGCTGAAAAGAGCAGAGTTAAAAAACGATTTAGTTTGCTTTATACGGAGAACAAGAAAACTGCGTGCATCATCCTCAAGTTTCGCCATATTTTCAATAACTTTATCTCCTGACTCAAAACTAAATGTAAAACACAAAATAACTAATAGACAGAGCTCACAGCATAAACATTATAAGTATAATTATCTCAAGAAGTTACTTTTAGAAACTTTCCTTGTGTATACAGTTCAATAAACCATACCATTTTATTAATAATGAATTGAATTTTAAAAACATTATCTCCTAAACAAAATGAGATGCAGTACCGTTCAAAGAAAATGGCGCATGAAAACTGCCTAATTCCAACATCTCTCGAAATTATGTTGGTAAAACTTGGTCTGTCCATCAGAGTGACGTTGCCTTCGGGGAAACAGGAGGCGTGTGACTCACCATCTTCTTCACAGGTAGAAGAACCAATATCGGGCTGCCAAATGTTGAAAAAGCGCTGTTGTTGGTTAAATATTGTTTCAGTAAGGACGGACGGTCAGAAGAAAGAATAGATAAATGTGCATATTTGCTTTAATTGTGCTGCAGAATTTACAAAATATTATTAATAGTATCCGTGTACATTCCAATAAACTATGTGTATCACACTTAATAAAACAGTTCGCAGGATGTTTATACTAAATGAGATACTGCATACACTGGCGTACACAGAGGGAGGCTGATGGGGCTACAGATCCTTCCAAAATTTTTAGAAAATCAACATTTTTAAATGAAAGTAGTAGAGAACTCTGTAAAAACAATGTGGTATATGCACACATCCATTAAAATGCGTCCCGATTGCCAGTTTTGAGAATGGAAACTTCTAAAAATACAAAATATATTGCGAATGCCGCGCCCCCTAGAAATCAGCTATGTGGTATATACCTGCAAAATTCCAGCCCCTACCGAAAAAAACCTTGTGTACGCCAGTGACTACATATATATTTGCGGGAAACCTAGAAAAACGACAACTTGTATTTGTGCAGAAAATTATGCACTTCTTCCCATGTATACAATGTAATCCCCAGTTCACATGGGCGTAATGAAATTTGGAAGTTTGTATTTGCTTCTTAGACCTATAGATTCTACATGATCAAATAATCAGCGTGCTACTACGCCAGGGATTCCGGGTTGGAATCACGGCATGGATACCCTTTATGAACATCTGGTCATCAATTTCATCATATTGTTATTCATCTTCATCTTTCTAATTTGCCAAAAGTGACAGAAATGTGAAGCAAAATATACCGAACCAAACATATTTTCTCCAATTGTTATAGTATCCCACATCAGTAGTTAAGTCTTTTCACCACATAATGAGACAATTTCAGTTTTGTTGTAGCATTCCCATCAAACTAGTTCACCTTCACCATGAATTCACGCACACATTAGTAATCGCTTAAACTAATAAATATTCCTCGTATTGTCAAACACAAATAGTAGCTCGATATGAAGTTATACGAGTGTATAAATTTTCCTCAGAAGTCTACACACACTAATACCTTAATATGCATTCACGCCCATATTAGTAATAGCTTGAACATACACAGATATGACAAGCATTCCTCTTATTGTCAAACACAAAGAGTTCCTAGGTATGAAGTTATGCGAGTGTATGAATTTTCCTCGGAAGTTGATACACCACGTGAATACCTCACCATGCATTCACGCCCATAGTAGTAATTCCTTAAACATACACAGATATGACAAACATTCCTCGTATTGTTAAACACAAAAAGTACCTCTGTATGAAGTTATGCGAGTGTATGAATTTTCCTCGGAAGTTCTACACACATGAATACCTCAATATGCATTCACTCCCATATTAGTAATAGCTTGAACATACACAGATATGACAAACATTCCTCGTATTGTCAAACACAAAAAGTACCTCTGTATGAAGTTATGCGAGTGTATAAATTCTCCTCGGAAGTTCTACACACATGAATACCTCAACATGCATTCACGGCCATATTAGAAATAGCTTGAATATACACAAATATGACGAACATTCCTCGTATTGTCAAACACAAAAAAAGTACCTCGGTATGAAGTTATAGGAGTGTATGAAGGTTCCCACATAAATTTCAAGTCCATTTTCCGTGATATTTCCCCTAGTTTTCAGAAACGTTTTTTTTTTTCCAGAATGCCTGATACATTGTTCATTAATATTGTAAATTCATGTTATAAAGCCCTTTACATTTTGCCTTACAACCATAATACCCTCACCTCATCTTACATTACTAACATTAAGAGTGTTGCAGATTAATTAGTATCCTATCAGTATTAGCTGATATAGGTATACCCGTTTGATTGCTTGACTTGGTGTTTTAAGTCCACTTTATGCACAGTAAGGCTAATCGGGACTAGACCTACAGTTTAAAGTGGAATCCGAACCACTATGTGCCTCCACCGGGAATCGAAAACGGGACCACTGCGCCATAGGGGAGGCCCAATATAGGCATATCCGTTTATCACGAAAATTACAGGTAATTTTATCAGTCATACACATTTATCAATGACCAGTAATTTAGTGAAAAATTAAAATATTTGTTAATATTTTCATGTGCCGTACCTTTGGAAAAAATTCTAAATACCTGTTTCCTTTTCAAAGACAAAACCCATTAGGGTCACCTGGTTATACACAATAACTAAGAGGTGTATGAACTGTTCATGTTCTTCAAGAAAAGTTTGCAATTTTACATTGGATCACTATAATATTGGTTATCAATATCAGTAAATTTATTTGTTTATCAAAATCAGTAAATTTTATGGTTTACTGATAGTAGCATAAACTTACATCGGATCATCCCTAATTATTACTTTCTCATACGACTCAAGAAACAAATTATAAAGCGACATATATTTGCATTTAATTAAAGACAAAGGTAGAAAAATTTATTGAAATAAAACATCTGTTCTAACTGTATTACAGTTCAAAAAATAAAATGTCAAACAAATCATATAGAAAAACTCTATATGATTTCAGTTTTTGACAAACAGAATTTTACAAATGTACACGATGTTAAATAATGTGTAATGAGAAACTAAAGTCTATGTCCTCAAAGTAGCTTGTGTAAAGTAAGTTATTGCAGTTGAAATTATTAATGCTTATTAATTGTAATAAATATTACTTATTAGTCGTAGGAAGAATCATATTCTAGTGCCTCTGATGCGCTCAAATGGTATTACATTTATCAATTAGAAGATTTTCCAGGATATTTGCACGAGATTTGTAATTTATTCAAATTGCTTGAAATTCCAGATTCTCCAGTTTTTAGGTTTCTGTGTTGGAATCCTGAAAACATGAATACCTTATCATAAAGAAGTCGTCAAACGGGTGGGGAAGGGGGGGGGGTTCAACGCCCTTACTCTCCTCTGGAGCCATTAATACACAGTTTCTTGTATTGCCATATGTACAAATGGAAATTCCTCGGAAGTCGATACACAGGTGAATACCTCGATGTGCATACACAACGACAATAATTTGAAATTTTCCTCGAAGTTCCATAAACAATTTGAAAATTCAAATTTTACCTCGAAATTCCATACACGCAAGAATCATCTCTTAAAGTAGGTGTAACAAACCCCATACACATTCTATACACAATTCAAATTTTTCCTCTGAATGCAGATTTTAGGTTTGTAAAATACCTCGGTTCTACATTTCTATTTTTGGGGTTTAAAATAAGCCTGACACGCCAAAGTCAGATTTTTTCTAGTAAACCACATCAAAAACTATCATTTAAGACATGTCAGATTGCAATCGGAGAGGTACCTCGGAACGCCTGTGAAAAGTTGATTTTCCTCGCATCTACATCTCACAAACGGGTGTGTGTGTGTGTGTGTGTATGCATGTATTGCCAGGAAATGTTGGTAAATAATATGAAATTGGCCATAGATCAAAGTCATTAATGTGATAAAAAAACAGAAACCATATTGCAAACAGTTGGGCAAAGACAAAATTGATAATAGTATTTTATTCACATAATGATGGTGGTGTACGAGATTAAGCAGGAAATAAACGTGGGTTAGATTGAGGTGTGTGTGTGCAATTAATAATCATGACATTGCAGTCAGGAACACTATGCATTTTCCATAGACATAAGGTGGGTGGAAGAGTTCCATAACACTGCATCAAGCAGAGAGTTCCGCTCGAGAGAGTTCTCCACCACAATGGTCTGGCACAAAGTTCTCAGCAGTCATCTGTGAGACAGATCTTGTTGCTGGAAATGTCTTCAAAAAGTTTTTAAAAAAAACAGGAATACAATAGCAGATGCCCTTCAAGAAAATAGTAGGCTTTTAAATGTACGGTACAATGAAAATGTAAGATTAAATAGGCTTTTCCTACAATTAATAGTTGACGCAATGCTGTATTTATGTAAACAAGAACTTGCGTTCAGGGGTCACGACGAAAGTGTGTCTTCGCTTAATCGTGGGAATTTCAAGGAACTTGTTGCATTATTAATATCGAGAAGTTCGTTAGAAATACAGAACCATTACAAGAAAATAAAAAACGTGTTCAGTGGTGACTCTAAGACATTACAAAACGAACTCATTGCATGCATTTCTGAGTACTTACAGGAATATGTTAGGAATGAAATTAAAGCTTCAGGTTTTTTTTTCTGTTCAAGTGGATGACATCACAGATATTTGCCAGATATCACAGTGCTCCATTATTGTGGGATATGTTAATGAAGAGGGGAAACTGGTTGAACGATTTTTAGGTTTTTTTGACGTAAGTGCTGATAGGTCTGCAGAAACACTCTTTCATTTGTTAGACGGTGTATTGAAAGAGTTTGATTATGAACGTAAATTAGTTGCGCAATGCTACGATGGGGCAAGTGTAATGTCAGGGCACTTAAACGGACTGCAGAAAAGAATTAAGGATAAAGCACCTCAAGCAATGTTTGTCCATTGTTTAGCCCATCGGCTAAATATAGTTCTGAAAGAAAGTTGCAATAGCAATTCAAAATGCCGCATATTTTTTGCGAGTATCAGTGGTTTTCCAAATTTTTTTCACAAATCTGCCAAACGAATGCATGTTCTTGATTCAGTTTTGGCCAAAAGAATTCCAACTTTAACTGAGACGAGGTGGAGTTCCCATTCCAGACTCATTCGTGTGATCATTGAAGATGGGACAGGCTGAAACATGTATTTGAAATAATTATGGATGATCCAGAATCTGATGAAAAGGCCATTCAATCAAGCAAAGGTTTTCTTCATGAAATGAACAGTTTTCAGTTCACTTTCCTGGCCGTAGTTTTCAATGACATTTTTAGTATGACTGACGTTCTTTTCGATGTTCTTCAGAAAAGATCGTTGGACATCAGTTTCTGCATGGCTAAAATCAAGAGTACGACTGATATTCTAATGGCAAGAAGGAACGAACAATATTTCGGTACATTGTTTGAAAACACAGCCAAACTCACGAGTGTGACTACCGGAAGAGAACAATCAGAAGTTTTCCTTAGTTATAGAATCCTCTACTTTGAAATACTTGATAATATTTTGATGCAAATAAGTGTTCGGTTTCAAGACTGTGACAAATTGAAGTTCCTCTGTCTTGTAGACACATCGAAATTTCAGACACATTCCATTAATTTCCCCTCCGATGCACTATGCCAGCTACAACAGTGTTATCCCCAAATATTCAATAAGCCTCAGCGCCTTAAAAATGAGCTGTCTCTTTATTACAATGATCATTTAAAGAACAAAAATTGCACACCTGAAGAAGTTCTTCATTCTTTGAGGGCAAATCGAGATGTATTCGAGGAAACTTACAAACTCTTCTCCCTGGTCGAAACAATACCCTCAACCAGTGCATCAGTGGAAAGGAGTTTCTCGTGCCTCAAGAGAATAAAAACCTACTCAAGAAGCGCGACATCACAGAACCGACTTTCATCTTTGGCGAACGTTTCAATCCAAAAGGAGCTCTTGAATGAACTTATTGAACGTCACCCCTTCCATGAAGACATTATCGATAGATTTGCAGCCCTGAAAGATAGAAGGATCGATTTGATCTACAAAACGTAGGTGAGTCAAGCATGATTCAGTTCAACTTACTATTTGTTTTTCATTGCCTATAAATGTACTTCTTCACCTGTTATTTTAGGCACGAGCCGCTACTGGTTGGAAGGGGCTCCGGCACCCACCCAGCGTCGAATAACATGGGTACCTGGGGGAAACCCTGGGGGGTAAAGGCGGTCAGGGGTGTGGTGCAGATCACATCACCCCCACTCACGACCGGATCAAGAAAGTGTGGGGCGTTACCCCCACACCCCCTATATACCTTCATGGCGTGGTGCTATGCACAGGGAGCACTTTACATTTTTTTTACCTTTTTTACCTTCAATATTGTTTAATGGACAAAAATATGTGCTGATGTGTTCATAACATGAAAAAATTAATCAAGTTTTATATGTATTTTTCTAGGTTCAAATTTGAAAGTTCTATCAACCATGTCTTCAGGATTTGATCACATTGACAGAGCAGAAGCAAGGAAAAGAGGAATTAAACTAAGCAATACCCCAGACGCAGTTGCTACATCTGTAGCAGAACTTGCCATAGGATTGTTACTGGGTGCAGCGAGAAGAGCCGTCGAAGGACGACAGATAATATTGAAGTATGTTCATGCACATGTTGTCTAATTATCTTTATCTATATCTATATATCCACATACACACCCCCACACAAATAGGGTTGGCAAAATTTGTGTTTTGTAAGAAAATCAAATTAAAACAGTTGTTTTGTTATAAACATGTTTTAAACAGTGTTTTAATCAAGAACAAAGAAACATGTTTTAAACAAATAAAACATTTAAAACAATGCCAAGAAGACTTATTTTCTAAGAATAATGGTTGATATCGAATCTGTTAATCATCCAAGGAAGGACTGTGTTTCTAGTTATAAAGTAAACACTTTACTAACTTTTTAAAGTACCTATTTACGGTACGTGCAAATCCTTCATGTACGGTGTTCGAGAAGATTCAACTAATCCATAATTGTGAGGCCCAACTATATAATCATGATAGCTTTTCTGTTTTCCAGAATATCGAATTTTATTGTGAGTAATACAAAATACATTGACATTAACAGGAATGTATGTTAAGTATGGAACAAAAATATTTCATCCATATATTATTCAATTATAAAAGTGTTTTAAACACTTGTATAAAGAAGCATCAGCATATGCCTTAAACATGTCCCACAGGTACTCAATGTTTCTTTTTTAACTGAATATACATTTTCGGCCACTGAACGGATTTCTGTGCACAGCAAACACAGATTGAATGAAAAGACAGAGTTCATAAACTCCCAAATAACCACAGATAATCAAATATCAAGTATCAAAATGTGTTAAACAAGTCTAAAAAAACGATGTTTAAAACACTGTGCTTGAAATGTTTAAAACATTTGTAAAAAAACGCAAAGTTGTGTATTTTCAATGTTTTACACAAGTTGTTTTTAACACTTTTGTTTTCAACATGCCAACCCTGCACATACATATACATATGTGTAAAACATGAGGAATAAGAATTGCAATTAACTGAAAAAGGCAAACTTCTCTTGTTTACAATGAACTTTCTTATGTAAACTGGAAATTTCTGCTTGTACACTTTGTCTCCGTTGTAATCTACACCATCATATTCATATTATTCAGAATATCACCACTTCAAAATTTAAAGGTTTACCTACAAACTGAATGTTACTTTTTTATAAGCTTATCTTCAATAGGTGTCAGCCATAGGCATAAATTGACGGGGGCAGGGGGGCACTTGCCCCCCAAAATTTTCAGGTTTATTAAAATTTACAAGTTAGGGGACCTGAGGAGCACAGTAATAAAGAGTAATATTTATGATTTCGTAAATGTCAGTTATTTAGCAAATAATCCTGGATGGAAAACTTTTCGAATCTCTTCCCTCAAACTTAAGCCCCAGGTTTGATTCTAACCCCTCAAAATTAGGTCCCAAATCTGATTCTGCCCCCTCAAAATTAGGCCCTAAATCAGAATCTGCACCCTCAAAATTAGGCCCCAAATCTGATTCTGCCCCCTCAAAATTAGGCCCCAAATCTGATTCTGCCCCCTGAAAATTAGGCCCTAAATCTGATTCTGCACCCTCAAAATAAGGCCCTAAATCTGATTCTGCCCCCTCAAAATTAGGCCCCAAATCTGATTCTGCCCCCTCAAAATTAGGCCCTAAATCTGATTCTGCACCCTGAAAATTAGGCCCTAAATCAGAATCTGCACCCTCAAAATTAGGCCCCAAATCTGATTCTGCTCCCTCAAAATTAGGCCCTAAATCTGATTCTGCACCCTCAAAATAAGGCCCTAAATCTGATTCTGCCCCCTGAAAATAGGCCCTAAATCTGATTCTGCACCCTCAAAATTAGGCCCCAAATCTGATTCTGCCCCCTGAAAATAGGCCCTAAATCTGATTCTGCACCCTCAAAATTAGGCCCTAAATCTGATTCTGCCCCCTGAAAATAGGCCCTAAATCTGATTCTGCACCCTCAAAATTAGGCCCCAAATCTGATTCTGCCCCCTCAAAATTAGGCCCTAAATCTGATTCTGCCCCCTCAAAATTAGGCCCAAGTTACGCCCATGGTCTCAGCACACCATAACGTATCGCTTCAATACTTCATGGATGCACATAGTGGTTCAGATCACACTTTAAACTGTAAGTTTTAAGTCAACATTGCATGAAGTGGACTCAAAACAAACACTGAAACATCCCATTGAGATAATTGTGTTGCAAGTAAATGCAGTTTACAAAGCAATCTAACAAAAAGCTTTGCAGTGCTTGCAATTTTATTGTAAAAATAGAATGCACAATTCTTTTCTTCTCTGAAGGAAATGATTTACCCTTAATTGAATTTCATTTGATATAATTGCATAATTTGTTTTACAGTAACAAGTGGGAAATTAACAGACCATTATGGATGGTCGGTCAAGAGATAAGTGAATCAACAGTAGGCATTGTTGGATTTGGGAGAATTGGAGCATCTATTGCAAAGAGATTGTTGGCCTTTGAAGTTAAAAAGATTCTCTATTGTGGACATTCCAAAAAGCCTGAAGGTAATACATTATTTTATAATTCAATTGCAGGCTTTAAACATTTATAAGCTACTAGCTGATTACCCGGTGTTGCCCGGGTGTTTAATGAATTCTTACTATAGCATAAAATGTAACTAATTTTATTTACAGGTATTTAAAAGTATAAGTACAGTATACAAATTATAAAGTAATATATTTTACATATTCACTTTAATATAAATTTAACAACAATTTATGAACAATATTTTTAGTTCCACCTTCAATAGCATGAATATATAAATTGAAAGGCATTGGGAGTGTTGCAATTCATCTTAGTGACCCTGAAAAATATGGATTCCACACTAATATCGGTCGTTTTATATATCACCTGCACCCCTAGTGGTGCCAGGTGTCTCTTGGAGTTGAACGGCATTGGGAGTGTTCCTATTCATCTTATCAACCTCGAAAACTATCGATTCCACACTAATATCGGTCATTTTCGATTATTTTTACATGTCACCCCCTTCCAACCCCCCCCCCCCCCCCCAGAGGTGCCAGAGGTGTCTTAGAGCTGAACGGCATTGGGATTGTCACTATTCAAACTTAGCGACCCAGAAAACTATGGAAACCACACTAATATTGGGCGTTTTACATGTCACCCCCTTCCCACCCCACTCTTAGGGTGCCAGAGGTGTCTTTGAGTTGAACTGCATTGGGAGTGTCACTATTCATTTTAGCGACCCCGAAAACTATGGATTCCACATTAATATCAGTCGTTTTACATGTCACGCCCTTCCCACTATTCATCTTAGCGACCCCGAAAACTATGGATTCCACATTAATATCAGTCGTTTTACATGTCACGCCCTTCCCACTATTCATCTTAGCGACCCCGAAAACTACGGATTCCACTCTAATATCAGTTGCTTTCGATTATTTTTACATCACCCCCTTCCCACCCCTACCCATAGGGGTGACAGAGGTGTATTGGGGTTGAATGGCATTGAAAGTGTCACTATTCATTTTAACAACCCCGAAAACTATGGGTTCCATACTAATGTCGATCGTTTTACATGTCACCCCTTCCCACACCACCCTAGGGGTGTCATGGGTGTCTTGGAGTTGAACGGCATTGGAAGTGTCTCAATTTATTTATTTATTTATTTATTGAAATTTCCAGTACAGCAGAATCCATTTTAAACCAGAAAGAAACAACAGTAAAACAGTACACTAGTGTTAAAATGAACACATGAAACAACATAAAATAAAATAAACAAAATATAAACATAAACAAGTCAAGACAGTTCCAAGGTAAACAGATGTGTTTCACAAAAGCATTACTTATGTACAATTTTTTCTATGTTGGTGATAAAAGATGAATATGAACTGAATATATCGGTTTGGTTTGATATGACATTGAACTGATTTGGTAGTCTATGGAACGTTGTATGAGTGAGAGTCTTGGAGTTGCAGTGTGGAAAGTTTCCTTGCTCCGTGTTTTGTGTCTGGGCACTCTGAGGGAGAGTTCGTGGAGTGGGATGCTGCATCTTAGGTTTCCATTAATGATCTTATGTAGTAATTTCATATCTACAACATATCTACGTGATTCTGGAGTATTTATGTTTAAGTTTACAAGTAGATCTCTCTTAGGTAGGTGTCTCAGGGCAGGCACTATATATCGAACGATGGAGGAAAAAGCTGAAAACACTCTCGATCTTGGAGGTATGAGAAGGGGTAGCCAGATGGGTGAACAGTATTCTAGAATGGGGACACAAATGTTTTGAAGTAAATGGAAAGTGCTTTTGGGTTATGCATTTCGGTGAATCTGTAAAGTAAGCCTAGCATACACATTGCCTTTTTTGTGATGGTTGATATGTGATTATTGAAAGTTAGTTTAGAATCTATGAGGAATCTATGATCTACCTAGATCTCGGTGTTGTGCTTCTTTTGCTAGAGTGATGTCGGTGAGTGTATAATTTTCTTCAAGAATGTTTTGTTTCAATGAAATTGTTATGTAAGAGCATTTAAAAGGGTTTGTGGACAGTTTCCATTGCTTACACCATTCAGAGAATCTGTTAATGTCATTTTGGAGAAGTTGCATGTCTGATGGCTGTTTTATTTCTCTCGTAATCTTGCAATCATCAGCGAACATTAGAATTGTGCTTGAGATGGGGGAATTAAAGAGGTCTGTGAGATCATCCAGATATAATACAAATAATAGAGGGCCAAGAACGCTTCCTTGCGGCACACCAGATATAACAGGAAGCCAGTTAGAATGAGTTTCAGGAAGTATAACACGTTGTTGTCTATTTCTTAGATAGTCTTTCACTATTTTTAACGTGTTTCCAGTTATATTAAATCTGTTAGCTAATTTATGCAGTAAATAATGGTGATCCACTGAATCAAAAGCTTTGGACAGATCAAAGTACACAACATTCAACTGATTACGATTAGTAATTGCGTTTATGGCATAGGATTGAATAGAAGACAGATTTGTAAGGCATGAAGAATTTGGAAGAAATCCGTGTTGTGCTGGGTTAATATAAGGGGATGTGAATTCCAGAATTTTTAGAATCTTTTCACAGACAATAGCAAGTGTTGAAAGGAGAGAAATGGACCTGTAACATGTAGTATCGTTTGCATTGCCAGATTTAAAAATAGGAATGATATTTGCTTTCTTCCATTGAGTGGGAAAGCAGCCTTCAGAGAAGCACCTATTGCATAACATTGCAAGAGGAGTAGCTAGCGAGTGAGCTGTTTTTTGAAGGAAAATAGTAGGAATATTGTCTGGTCCAGATGCTCGGTGAGAAGAAAGGGAGGTAAGGAAGTGCAATACTTCACCTCGTTCTGTAAAGACGGTAGAAAGAGAGTGAGAGCAGATAGATTTGATAGGCGGGTGATCTAAAACATAATTTGAAACAAAATTATTTTGAAATGCTTGATTGAATAGTTCAGCTCTATCATTACCAACAGCTGAAATGCCATTGTGTGTTGCTTCCAAAGGGATGCGTTTGGTTTGTCTCCGTGAATGTGTCTTACCCCCACAATGTCCAGAATCTCTTCGGATTAGTAAGGAGTTCATGTGTGACTGTGTTTACATATTCTGTGTATTTCTGTTTCGTAAGGTCTTTACTATGCTTACGAAGTGCTTTGAAAGTGTTGTGTGTGTGGGGATTGGGGAAACTTTTCCACAGCTGCCATGCTCTCTTTTTGTTGTGCAACAGATGCTGTAACTCCTTATCGAACCACGGGGGAAACTTTTTACTTTTCATTGTTTCATCTGATCTACCCTGAAAACTAAGGATTCCACACTAATATAGGTCGTTTTTTTATTATTTTTACATGTCACCCCTTCCCACCCCCTCCCCTAGTGGTGCCAGGGGTGTCTTACCCCCACAGTATTTCTTTCCAGATTATGAGTCAAACGTGTACTGAGTTTGTTCATCGTGAATATCACCATTTAGTTTAGAGACTCCAAAAACTATGGATTCGACACTAATCTAGGTCATTTTTGACATTATAATTTTCACCTCCTCTCACCCCCCATCCAGATAGGTGATGAACGTGGAGTTGAACGGCATTGGGAGCATCACTATTCATCTTGGCGACCCCAAAAACTATTTATTCCACACTAATATCGGTCGTTTTTTATTATTTTTACATGTCACCCCTTCCCATCCCCACCCTTAGGGGTGCCAGGGGTGTCTTACCCACACAGTATTTCTTTCCAGAATGCAAGTGATACATGTTCCAAGTTTGGTTGAAATCGCTCCAGGCGTTCGAGAGTTATGACGGTACAAACATACACACGTCCATTTTTATATATTAGATGAAGATTCATAACACATTCCAGTGTTAGTTTCTTTCTCAAATATGAAGAATTTTTCATTGAAATAGTATATCCGGAGGAGTTATTTTTTATTCAGTTTAATATTTTCAGTTTTGCTATTATTATCACATGTTTGCAGAATTTCACAAACAGTTCTTCACAAGTAATTCAAAATACTGTAAACAAAATTATTGATTATTTTTATTTTGTGCCCCTTTAGCTGCTATCCAAGTTTCATACTAGTTTCATTTGTATTATAATTATTCTTGTAATTTTTATCTCTATGCTTATATTCATGTTCTGAGGTAGAGAAATGTTCAACATGCATGGGTGGGGAGGAACAGGTTACTGGAATTACCCTCCACTCATGAAACCCAATTATCCATTGCAGGCCTCCCGAATGGTGCAGCGGTAGTGTCATTGCCTTGTAATCAAGGAGTCCCAGGTTTGATACCTGATTAAAGTTACCAGACGTCCGGATTTTCCCGGACATGTCCTACATTTTAGCCTTATGTCCGGCGTCCGGGAGGAATTTGAAGAATATCATAAATGTCCTACATTTTGAGCGTTACATAATATTAATTATAAAAATAGGTAACAGAAAAAATCATGCAAGTTACAAGTCCGTGGACTGCGCTTCCAAACTCAATGGTGAAATTTATTTTGATTCAATCATTGCACAAAAAGAAAAAAAGTTTGTCCTGCTATTAAACAAACGGGAAAACGGAAGCACTTAATCAACAAAGGAAAAACGGTCTAGAAGAGTCCAGAAAAATTCAAGAATTCTGGATGTGTTATTTTGGTAGACACCCTGTTATTGAACTAAAAACTACCCAAAATGAGACTTCACAAACCATTTTAAATTACTGTAATTGCTGAATATTTGTTTGCCATTACAGGTCATAATTCAAATGTTGAGAGAGTACTTTCATTACCATCAGCACAACAGACTCAAGAGAGAATTATTTTTTCATAAAGTCTGTAAAATGTTCGTTTGGTACTGGTCCCTATAATTTCAAATTGACTGTCCACTCTAATATAAATATAGTTTGACTAAACCTGAGATTTTGATAAAAATTGTCTCCTCTGAGAAGTACCACTTAAATCATGCAGTAAGAGGTGCATTTATTAGTATGATTGTAAGTTTTGAAATTTTGCATTTAAAAATTCATTAAGAATTCATTTCTTAAAACTGAAAAGTGTCATTTTTCAACTACTTTCCGTGTTCTATAGAAATATTTATTATTTATTGAGAATGTTTTGTGTCCTACATTTTGACTTAATGTCCTACATTTTGGGACAGCATGTCCTACAATTACCTTACAGCGATCTGGTAACCCTATACCTGATGGAGGCACATAGTTGTTCAGATACCACTTTAAACTGTAGGTCCAGTCATGATTACACTTACTGTGCATAAAGTGGACTTAAAACTCCCAAGTCAATCAATCAATCAACCAATTTTCCATTGCATAAAGGAAACTTTGCATTTGTTAATCATATTTGTAACAGAAATATTTGAATTAGATTTTAAAATATTTTTGAAGTAATCATAGGTTTATGCTTTCAAGCATCACCAGTGCAAAATCCCACAACACATCTGATTTTATGGAACCTGAGATGTGACAATACTTGATTGTAAGTTGATAGGGTATGACATTCTACACCATTCTAAGGCTTTTCATTTTGTCAATCTCACATTAAATCCTTCCAGAAGAAGGCCGAATTGAACTGTTACCAGATATTAAATATTATTTCCATAAAAACAGTTAACTTTGTTGTTAAAGAAGGCATCAAGACTAACAGTTATTGAAAAATAAGTTTGCAATAGATGAAAAATGAACATTAAGTATAACCAAAGGCAGAATAGTGGTTGCTTCAGGAAGATACTTCTGTGAGGAAATTTACGATTCATTATGTAGTAATATTTCTCTTTTAGTATTCATTATTATTAATAATAGTGCACATTTATATACCCCCAAAAGGTAGTGACTGATGTGCTTTATTTTACTTCACTTTTCTACCACTTTTGGCTAATTTCAAAGATGAGGATGAGTGATGATATGATGAAATTGATGAAGGGACTCCCTCAAAGGACATCCATGCCCAAGCTGGGATTCAAACCTGGGAAAGTGGTTATCATTGCAAAATATAACATATGCATATCCTATTTATAGCTGAATTCTATAATAGGTATCACCGTTCTCTCTCTGACCAATCCAAGAAAGAAATATTGAACTTGCACACTGCATAAACCTTAAATTTGTTTTGTGCATGTTATGGATTGGGAGGAAGTATATTTTGGGATATTTGATGTGAAAATATCCCTGTATTTTCTTGTTAATGCAAGCCATGTTAGTTACATTCTCTTCCAATGTAATTCCCAGAAATTACTCAGATCAAGATGTGTTTACTGTGAGAGACTGTGTGTCTACATTTGGATCCTTCAGTTAAAGATATGTACAGTTTTCCCTTATAATCTCCTCAGGAAATGGAGCACTGAGTAGCAATTCAGTGTCTCTGTTATTATTATTATTATATTACTGTTAAGAGAGCCAGAGGCGCAACCACGAATTTTTGTCTGAGGGGGGAAAGTACCAGGATAAACATACCAATAATAATTTTAATAATAATAATAATGTTAATGAAAATAATGTTAATAATAATGTTATTACGAAAAGTATTTTTATTTGCATAAAATTTGAAGCTCTGGGCGATAATTGCCCCCCTGCAGGTACATTTTGCTGTCAATTTTTGCCCCCCTAGAACTCATTTCTGACCAAGGTTGGGGGGGCAATGCCCCTTGCCCCTCCCCCCTTGTGGTTGCGCCACTCAAGAGAGCTTTGAAACTGAAGTAACAAGAGACAAGCAACGCCTATCACTTAGAAATAAACTTTCAGAAATAAATGCAACTTTTTCATGGTGGAGTGAGCAGACAAACTGTAATTGTTTTGTTTGCTTCTCACTTACATGCCATTCAGACTAGACCATGTACCAGCTAACTGTAGACTAGGCGAATGAGAACAAGTCTCTGCACAAGTAGTTACAAGAGACGGCTCCACCAATGAACAGTGAGAGAAACTGGATTGCATAATGGTCAACTGGAGTTACCAAATTTCCCTGCTTTGCTCTGCAAGCGTTGCAAACTTTTGAAAGCAACAATACCGTACGCACATGGCAAACAGACCGTATTTTTGTCTCCAGGTCCGTACCCTTGGTTTAAAAATTTCTTAGGGAAATATTAGGGATAAAACAGCAAGTGTAAATTTTGATAAGCCACACATTTAGCATACGGACTAAGGTCTGGGCCGTACGTCTGGACATGTACAGTAAGGACCAAAAGGTTGGCAATGCTGGGCTTTCACCACTTGATTTCCTTCCTCCTCCTCTGTGTGGCCCTGCTCTACAGTTAGCTGGGACAGGGTATAGGTCATTTTCTTATGTTGCCTTGATCTGTTGGTAGCGCATGTGCAATGACCTACCTAGTTCCCCCCTCTCCCACATTGGAGTAAAATTTTGTATTGTGGTGTTTGCAGTTTGTTGTAGTGGCATATTCTCCATGTTGCCATGTTTTCCACCATAACACCAACTTTTCTGATGTATTTTTTTATACCTTTAGCTATCATATATGGGAAATCACCCATTACTATGCAAACTATTAAAGCAAGACTGGTTTTTGTACACCACTGATCATTTTCCATTGGTATTTTATATCTATTGTACCTAATTAATCTTGATAGGGGTGTGTAATAAAATACACAATAAATAATAATTATTTTCATGTAGTTTACAGTTATTACAAGCATATTGTAATTGTAATTGTAATTTATTCTTGTTCTGTTGACTACATTGTAGATATTTCTATCTGCAGCAGTATAGAGCACGTCATTTGTTACATATAACATTAGCATGATTTTAGTACAAATACATCCACTTGATTACTTATTTGGGATGCAGTATAATTAAAGTTACAAGTATATATTATTACATATCGGTTTGATTACATGCATGGCATATAGCAGTTATGGTTACAAATATATATTACATACCCTTGATAACATATTTGGGATGTAGATCAGCATAATTGAGTTACAAATGTATATTACATCCACTAGATTACATATATGGGATGCATATCAGATTAATTAAAGTTTCATACATGTTTATATATTGTGTCCAACTGATTATGTACATGGGTGAGAGAGAGAAAGTAGTTTTAGATATGTTGTAGAAATTCTTCTATGCTTTAGGGTAATGTTTCTAAGAGATAGTTTTTTATTTTATTTTTGAATAGCTTAAGATGTCTTTCCTCCTTTATTTCACATGGAAGTTTATTGTATAGTAGTATTTCTGTGTTTCTGGCACTCCTTTTGTGTAGGTTCAGTCTGTGGTGGTCTATGTGTATATTTGCCTTTGTTCTTGTGTTATGATTATGTATATTACTATTTTTATTGAGGTTTTTGATGTTGTGCTTTACTAATAGGAGGCATTCTAATATATATATAGGGATGGTACTGTGAGTATTGAAAGTTTGGTGAACAGAGTTTTACAAGATGTTTGTGGAGGCTCTTGGACCATAGTTCTGATGATTCTTTTTTGTAGAATGAAAACCTTCGACAGTTTTGTTGAGTTCCCCCATAGGAAGATGCCATACCTTAGTCTAGATTCTATACTTGAAAAATAGAGGATTTTTACCATTTTAAGTTAGATATACTTCTCATTTTCCGAATTGCATAATGTAAAGTAGCTAGATGTTTACATAGATTTTCAATATGATGACCAAAATACATGTTTTCATCAAAATGTATGCCTAGAAATTTTATTGTTGTGGTTTTTTGTATGATTTTTGAGTCTATTTCGAGTGTTGGGCAATCTTTGTTTTTCTGTTGTCGTGTGGAAGGCCATGTTGCTAGTTTTTGTTGGATTTAGTATTAGTCTGTTTTCCTTGCACCATCCATTAAATTTTTTAAAGTGTTATTTGAATTTTGTTGAAGATAGTTCATTTTACAATCTACAATACTTAGGGAGGTGTCATCTGCATAGAGTAGTGTAGTTGATGCAGGCACAGCAGATGAGAGATCATTTATATATAGCAGAAACAACAGGGGGCCTAGTACACTTCCTTGGGGCACACCAAGATTATTTGTATTGGTATTCGAAATGTGCCTGTTTTTCGTTGTGACGTTTATTTTCATTTTGACTAAAGATACAGTTATAACAATGGTAAGCAATTATTTTTTAAAAAAAAAAATAATGTCTGATGAAGGGAGCATGTGTTCTCCGGAAATGTCACAAAACGGAAAACTGTTTTCTTATGCTTGTAATAACCGTAAACTACAGGAAAATAATTCTACAATGCAAGCAATGCGTACATACAAGAAAAACTATTAAATAATAATTGTTATGGTAAACCAGATCAAATTTTCAGGTTATGTCACTGCATGTCACTTTGTTCTGAATATAATATATATTTTCTTTTACTTCAGGTGATGCTATTGGTGCAGAATTTGTTTCATTTGACACCCTTCTGCAGCAAAGTGATTCTGTGATTGTTGCATGCCCCTTTACACCAGAAACCCAAGGACTATTCAACAAAGAAGCATTTTCAAAAATGAAATCAAATGCAGTGTTTGTTAATGTCGGTCGTGGAGGTAAGTGTGTAGTTTCTTGTTTAATAATCAAGAACAAGGCATTTAATTTTGATCTGCTTTTTGTTTAGAAGTAACCTGCTCTATTTTTTTTAACTCTTCTTTAAATGTTAACTATTTATAACACTGGCCAACACACATTTTGGCGTCTCAAATGTTAGACCAGTTTCTGGTATATTTGACCTCCTGATTCAAAAAATGGTACCAGTTTTCCCTTATCAGCTCTAGTTTTCAAGATACAGTACATATGCCATATGCCACTCTTTGTTCTGCTTGCCCGTAATAAATATATAAAATAATCAGGTTATTTTAATGTGCTTTTTAAATTAATATATTTTAAGCATGAAGAAAACACATAAAAAATTAAAAGAAAAACGTACTACCCGAAAATCTACTTTTTTCATACCAGAAGCACAGATTTATGACATAAATTTTCCAGCCATTCGACACACAAGAAGCTCCTTTTGTAAGACTCCCGAGCATAGGTGTAGCTACGGGGTGTGCCGGGTGTGCCTAGGCACACCCTAATGGGCTGCTTTATCAAAGAGAATTAAAGACAGATATTTCAATAAGAGGAGAAAATAAGCGACAGTTTGTAAGAAGTTGAAAATGTCATTACTTTGCACAAATGTGTGCATTATCGCTGATGAAACGAGTGTCTATAGTTTTTCAATTTTTTTGATTTCATTGGAGGAAGAAGATATTTACTGCATTCTACCCTGTACTGCAGCGCCTTTCTTCTATACCTGTCACAAGCTGCACGTGTGAGAGAGAGCTTTCTCCAAACTTACCCAAGTTAAAACTAAATTAAGAGCAACTCAGAAGCAGCATAGATTGGAAGCCCCGCTCTTGATATTTGTGGAGCAGGAAAAAGCTTAGTCTATTGATGATCTCCCTTCAAATATTGATATATTTTCCTCCTAGTTTGCCTTTCGGTCTTCTATCAGAAGAAATGCTTGTAATTAATATCACATTGTGCCATCTTTTACTTATTTTTTTTGTTCATTTGCTATTCACTTTTATGTTGTTTCGTTACTCTTAATTATTCTTTTATTTATTTTTTTAAATTTTTATTTTTATGCTTATTATAATTATTGCTTTCTCATTGTTAACAATTTCAGTGTAAAATGGCCACCTGTGCTGTATCTGAAATTTTCTCAATAAATAAATAAATTAATGAAGTTATTGATGAGTTTCAGAACACTGTACCTTTTGACAGACGTCTCTTGTTATAGATGACGTGTATTTTGATGTATTTTTTGTAACATTTATGAACATTTTTTGTGTGTGTAATTTCTATGCAATTTGATTTTTTTCTACAACATATATATTCAGAAATTTTCAACACTGTCATTTAGTGAATTTATATTCCTTTACAAACATCAGTGCAGTTAACGAGCCAAGTGATTGTGTTGCAAAATATGCTATTAAAAAAACACAAGACCTCATTTTTTCTTTGTGCACACCCAAATATAAAGTTCTAGCTACGCCTATGCTCCCGAGAGTGGGATCTGCCAGGACAATCCCGCATAAGATTCCAGCAATAGTCTGCCATCATGTGTGCATTCCATCTTCCTTGGTATCTGGCTTCCATTGTTTTTATGTCCTGGTGAAATCTTTCACCCTGCTCTTCACTCAAGTCACCAAGCTTCTCTGGAAAGAGATCTAAGTGGCTGTGCAGATAATGGAGTGTAACACTCATGTTACAGCCAAGCCTGTTGAAATGAAAGAGCATATCCTCTATTAATTGTGTGTAGTTGACAGCCTTATTGTTGCCAAGAAAGTTTTTCACAAGAACAAATGAAGAGCAGGCACATGATTCGAATTCATTCATTGAAGATATGAAATGTTGGTCATTCTTAACCATCTTCAAGTCTACACAATCACCCATTGATGTTCTTGGTACTTTATCTCTTCCAAGACTAAGAGATGGTCTTCTACTCTTCTTTCATCCTGGTGGAGTGTCCGATTGGAATAGAACCATGTTTGTTGCCGTTATTTAATAGAACACATTTCAAACAGTGGCGTATGCTGGGTTTAAAACCTGGGCTATCTCTTTTTATCATAATGTTCAAATGGGAGGCTCTTTTTCGTTCAATTTCTTGGATTTTAAGGTGATGTGACATTGCGATTAAAATAAATACATTACAATTTACTAATAATTATAAAACTAACACTGTTTCATTAATATAAAAACAATAAGGAAAACATTTAAAATATTTCATGGCTATTTATAAAATATAGAGACCCATATTGTGAAATATTTATGTAGGCCTACGTGTGAGAATAAAATGTACATGTATAATAAACTTCTTACCTTGAATATTTAATTTGGACAGGAACTCCATTCTTTTCTTGGCAACCTCTGTGGTAAAATGGTTATTAGCACAGTGCACTATGATGCCAGGGAACCCAGGTTCAAATCTAGGCATGGACATGGGTATCTTTGTGAATGACCCTTCATGAATTTCAACGTATCGTCACTCATTCTCATCGTCGTGATTAGCTAAAGTTGCAGAAAAGCAACGCAAAATAACAAATCAAATCCATTCTTTTCTTCTTTGCGATGCCAGAGGCCTGCATATCTTCACGATTTGAAGTTTATCCTCATGCAAAAGCAGAGTAAATTGTTTCGGCAATAGTTCGTTAATTATGTCATTCATTTTCGTTCACTACACGACGCAGTATATATTCGTAATTCACGCACTCAATACACTTAATAAAATCCACACAGTAAGAAACCTAATTTTCTTAAACTTCCTTCAACTCAATTTCCACTCGCAAAATGCCCTCTGTCATCTCTGGCCAGTCAGTCTACCCCAGCCAGTCATAAACAAAGCAGTAGAGGGGTTGAAAACATCATAAAGCGTGGTTTGTTGGTTGAAGGTCAGCGGCCTGTGAGTTCTGCATGTGTTCGATGGGACAGTGTTGTTTTGGCCTAGAGGACAAATTCCCTATCACATGCCAGCCACTCTTTTCCCGTTCCTGAAATAGTAGTTTAGTTTCAAAATTTCCCTTACCTGGGAAAAATCCTATGCTGGTTAGAGCTTTGGCATCCCTGTAAGGTTTTACCGCCGTTGAAAAACGAAGAGTTTCCTCTCGAAGAAGCCACTACAAATATATCACCGATCGCCCCCAGGTGCTGGTCGGGGAAGAATTTAACCGCTGAAGCCTGGTGAGGCCATCCCCATGTATAGAGCGTAGAGCGAGCACAAGGAAAACAAACCTTGGACGAAAAATCCTCTCCTCACGGGAGTATGGTGCACAGGAGTCGCGGGTTTTATACTATCATTTTTTTCCCACGGTCGTTGTTTGAGAGTGAAGCATCAGTCACATTTGATAGTCGATTATTTTCTGTATTTAATCTGGGCTTCGGCAATAGCCTAGGTAGCCTAGAACATACGTGCCTGATTTCAAACTACGTTTTGAACGGTCAATGAAAATATGCCAGTCACTTGGGTTATATTCTGAAAGACCAATTTTCTTCATGTCATTGCAGAAGCGATTATTTCGATTGATGCCTATGATATTAACAATACAAAAATAACAGCCATCAAAATGTTTTTTCTGTTCCCTCCACACCACTGGTACTCCAAATTTCAGGCAGCTTCTCTTTCCATTTGTCCACTGGAGCAAATGCTAAGTACAGGTTTTGAATACAATATGAGGAGCCCATGGCTTCTCCTGATCTCCAAGCTTGACAACAAAATAACCTACATATGCTCGGGAATAGGTTTCCCACAAATATAGCAAAATACGCCGGAATGACTGAAGCAACTCCACCATGAAGTAGCCATAATGTCTACTGTGTTCGATCCACAAAAATGAAATGATATGAGTGAGAATAGTTGTGAAACAAAGGTCAATTACATTTTTAAAATGTGGGTAATTTAAATACAGTAATTGCCAAGTCAAATAAGAAAGCTTGTCATGACATCCCGATTCTGTAGAAGAGATATCTTTTAAAGAGCAGACTAAAATTGTATACATTCATATCTATCATATCCATATCTAAGAAACCAGAGCTGATGCAGTCTATCCAATGCAATTTTCAGAATCAGTGTCCCCCTCCCCCCCAAAAAAACCAGGAACAGGCCTAAAAGCCAAGGCACCAAAAATATTTTTTTGTCTTGGGCAGTGTAATTTTATTTTCCTTACACAATTTGTCCAGCAACAATTGTACCAACATTCTATGATAAATAAATAGAAAGAGGCATACTATACATTTATGCATAGCAGAGGAGGGAACCAGGATGAAATGTACACTTGGCAGCAGTGATCAATTCAGGGAACCTGGGGGGGGGGGGGAGGAATCCCTTCCGTTAATTAAAATGTCCCCCACCCTAAAAAATTTCAATAATTGGGCAGAGCACTCAGACAATAGCTATGAAATTTTGCAGCCATGTTCACTTTGGCTTTCTTTCATTCACTTTAATTTTACGTAGAATGTACCCTTTGTGACTTTTTCATAATAATAGGCACTGATTCAATCTTCCGTGTAATTGAAATCAAAATAATTTAATCAATGATTAATTAATAAAAATTAATAAAGTCAAAATAATTTATTTAAATTTCATATCAGAGGTAAGGGGAAATTTTAAAATATTAGGATTGTTTCATTAATACAAGGTGTGGCTATTAATTTCCAGGACTGCTCTAATAACACCAGAACAGATGATGTGAAAAACTTACCCTTTTAATATGTTTCGAAGTAATCCCCACCTACCGTAATACACTTCTGTGCTCGGCTGTATAAGTTGCGGAAACAACTTTTAAAGTCCTCCTTCGGAAGGCTCTTCAATGTCGACGTCACGTGCTTCGTGATGTCTTCAACATCCACAAACCATGTTCCTTTCAGCACAGTTTTGAGTTTTGGGAACAAAAAGAAGTCTGCGGGGGCCAAGTCAGGAGAGTATGGTGGATGATGCAGCTCTACGACTTCATGCTTGGCCAAAAACCGCTTCACTGGCAACGCAATGTGGGGGCGGGCGTTGTCGTGCAACAGACACCAACTCCCATTCTGTCGAAAACGGGGACGTACTCTGCGAATTCTTTGTTGGAGTCGGGCAAGAACTAATGCGTAATACTGTCCTGTAACAGTCGTGCCAGGTGGAACAAATTCATGATGAATCAGTCCTTCACTATCGAAGAAAGCGATTAACATGACTTTGACCTTTGATTTTTGAAATCGAAACTTTTTCTGTTTAGGGGAGCTGGGAGACCGCCATTCTGCGCTCTGTCTCTTGGTTTCAGGGTCGTATTGGTAGCACCACGATTCGTCACCCGTTACTATCGAATCCAGGAAAGCAGGGTCAGCGTCAGCGTTGTCAATGTGTTCACCACACGTGTCCATTCTGTGTTGCTTTTGTTCGTCCGATAAACAGTGCGGAACAAATCTGGAACACACCTTGCGTTTCCCTAGGTCTTGCGTCAGAATTTGGAGAACCACCTCTTTGTCGATGTTCAGTTCACTGGCCAGTATTCGAATAGTCAGTCGCCGATCCGATGTTACAAGCTCACGCACTTTCTCAATTGTTTCAGGCGTACGCACGGAAATCGGCCTTCCGGTGTGGGCGTCATCTTCAACACTTTCACGCCCGTCCATACCATTCAAATGTTCGGGAACGGGATAATGCTTGCTCACCATACACTTGCTTCAACATTGCATGTGTTTCTGTCGCACTTTTGCCCAGTTTGAAGCAGAATTTGATATTCACCCTTTGCTCCATTTCTGCACTTCCACAACACCACTTTACCACTTTGACAACAACACTCCACCAGATACGTTTCGACGCGTCTTTCCCAGCCAAGCTCTTGTCTCCAACTGGTGCGCGCTTCGGGGTGCATGTGCAGATGTACCACCTACCGGATACCAGCAGCGTCCCTCTCGGGTGAGTGATCGGTTTTGTGCTGTGACGTCAGTCCTGGATATTAATAGCCACACCTTGTATAATAATTTGATGACATTCAACACCCATCCACCTTCCTGGAAAAACTGGCTGGATTCAACACTTTTTGGCAGTATTCAATAATGAATTTTGTAACTCATAATCATGATTTCTAAGAATATAATAAAGATACCAATTTTTTATTATTAAAAAAAAAAGTCCTCTCGTTACATCACAATTCTTGAAAGTATATGCATTTAACATATTTTCAAGTCACCCTGCAAAAATAATATTGCAAGTATATGCTCACATTGAATAGAAATTTTACCAACTTCCTGCATAATTTTAACTTATTTCAAGAACCTGTGTTGGATACATAGCTTGTAAATAAGCTGACAACAGTATCGCAATTTATATTGGGCTCTTATCCCTCTCGTAGACATACTGAGTGGCCCACACAAAAAAAAAGTAACCGAAGTGTAGAACCATTACCTTATGTTCGGTTACCTTTTTTTTTTTGGTCCACCCTCTATAACTAAAATATTTCAAAGTTATGAATTTAAACAGCATTAAGTTGCTGCATTTATATTCAATGATTATATTGCTGTACATGCTACAAACCATGTCCTCCAGTAGTTTAAAGTGACAGTGGTGCACTACGAAGGGCCTCCCCGATGGAGAAGTGGTAACATCGTCACCTTGTAATCAAGGGATCCTGGGTTCAATACTCAGTGGAGGCATGTGTTGGTTTGGAACCCTCCATAAACTGTAGGCCCAATCCCAATTCACCTATCTGTGCATAAACTGGAATTAAAAAACAAAAGCTCAATGGTGTACTACAACATATGCCTTTCCTTTAACAAATAATTCTCACCAATTTGGAACCGAGCAAATTGTGATCTTTATGAATATTTATTTAATTGTCTTCTTTGTTGTTGTGATATGATATGATATATGATCAAGTGAATGGAAATAAATCATAAGTACAAATAGCACTATGATATGGGATAGGTCAATTACATGTATAATTTTGAGTACAAAAGAATTAACACATACTTATGCATATTAAAAAGTATAAAAGAGTATAGAATAACATAAGAAATAGAAGAAAAATCAAAGGTTATGGCTATTAGTGAACATAAAAAATAGAAGAAAAATCAAAGGTTAATGAAAAATATGATCCAAGTACTCCTCTGTGCTATAAAACAAATACTTCATAAGCAAGCTTTTTACTGTTATTTTAAATTTGGTTGGATTATGATTCTTGAATTCCTCTGGCAGCTTGTTATAGAGTTTTACACCTTGAAATCCTAGACCACTATGTGTTTTGAATGTGCGGACAGTAGAAAGGTGGAGGGAGTTATGCATACGAGTGCTGTACTTGTGTATGTCCAGACGTTTTGAGAAGATTTTAGAATTTGTATGAATAAAGTACAACGTTTCTAATATGTACAAACATGGAAGAGGTAATATTTGAAATTCATTGAAAATTTGTTTTGTTGGGTTTGAGAGGGATACATTCTTCATAATTTTTAATATGTGTTTTTGCCAAATAAAAATTTTCTGCATTTTGGGTGAACTGCCCCAGAAAGAGATGCCATATGTAAGTACAGGTTGAATCTGTCCAAAATATACTGTCCTTAAATCATTTAAAGTTAAAACATTTCTCAAAATTCTCATCATGTAGCAGAGCCTGCTTAACTTTTGAGTTAAATTAGTAATTTGCATGTCCCAAGACAGGTTTGTGTCTATCCATGTTGTTGTTTCTTTAATCAAATCACTATCCACCTTCAACCAAGGAGTAGGAAGAACTACACACTTCACAATAGAGTGAGTAGCAGCAGAACTTAGGCAAAAATGATTATTTATACAAAGAATGCAACAAAATGGACTCCATTGACTTCCCCAGAACACGTGTGTTACAGATATGGCTATGACACAAACACCAGGTAAAATTATACATTTGAGTAATGCTTCACATAGGACTTTTAGCCTGAGGCAAAAAAAAACATATTTTCCCAGTTCCCTTTCCACGGTTAAGACAAGCATCACAAGTACAATAATTGTTTTGTGCCTCTCCTTTAGTACATTCTTCAAGTGTCTAATGTATGAACACATTTTTCTTCAAAAGTTTCAGATGTTACTATTAGACATCATGATACACAATCTGATTGATTTTGATTTGATTTTTGATAGTAGCATCCGTAAATGTAAAATCAATGCTACATTTCATATAGACCAGTTTTCTTCAAAAGTTGTAGAATAATTTTTCTGCAGTCACAACACACATCACATATAAAATAAATCCTACCTGTCTCTATTTTAGCACAAACTTAATGTGTGTTCAAACTATCAACCCATTTTTCTTCAAAAGTTTGAGACCAATTGCCCTTTCCTTTCATCTGAACATCTGGTGCAATGTTCATTGTCTTTTATTTGGACTGGTTGCACTTTTTTTTACTTATGTTGACATATTTTTCCCTCCAAATAAGCTTTCTTTATATGGACTTGAGGTTAATGTTTTGCTCCACTGTGATTTGCTGTTGAGGGATGTTCGCCTCTTGTTGCTGGCATCTAACGCAGGCTGCAAACATTTGTATTATTTCTGCAGCTGTTGATGTAGTCTGATGAAAAGCTTTGTTGCTGATGGCAGGTGTACTGCTGTAACCTAGTTCTTGGGTCTTTGAACTGGTGGCAGGTCATTTGCTGTGAAGTAGATCATTATTTTCTGGATATTGTGAATTATCTATTACTAGAGATAGCAGGAAGTCCATCTCAGACAATGCTCTATGATATAACTGATTTCTGAGCATGAAAATCCACTTCAAGTAACATTAAAGTAGCAAAATTTGACAGAAGTGGTTGAATCCAAACTTGAATCATCGGAGTTTTGGTTAAAAATCACATTCATTTCCATTTCTCATTTTTGTAGTTTATCTTGAAGAGAGCTTTCAGGGACAAGTTAATGTATTGCTGTTGTTGTTTTTACACTGATCTTCATTGTTTTCTCTGTAGCATCATACTCATGACCTTGAATTTTGGCATGATTATTATGCTTATTAACTGGAACAGACATTCATCGATCTAATACTACAGAAAATATTAATTATTAACATCATAATTTCATTCAGCAAATCTTATCCATGGCTATCCTCTTTCTACATGACACAAACTGTTCCTATTTTTTTTACTGTTGAGTAACTAGTCATGTAAAAGTGAGTGAGTGAGTGAGTGAGTGGGTGGGTGGGTGGGTGGGTGGGTGAGTGAGTGAGTGAGTGAGTGAGTGAGTGGGTGAGTGAGTGAGTGGGTGAGTGAGTGGGTGGGTGGGTGGGTGGGTGAGTGAGTGAGTGAGTGAGTGAGTGAGTGAGTGAGTGAGTGAGTGGGTGAGTGAGTGAGTGAGAGTGTGTGTGGGTGTGTGTGTGTGTGTGTGTGTGTGTGTGTGTGTGTGTGTGTGTGTGTGTGTGTGTGTGTGTGTGTGTGTGTGTGTGTGTGTGTGTGTGTGTGTGTGTGTGTGTAAGCTTTAAAAAGTTCTTGGTTCTTGGGGATTGCCAGATCTGGATCCTGAAATATCCCGGTCCCAGGTAATAATGGATCTGAGTACCTAGTTCTGGAATTTTGATCCAGGTACCTAGTTCTGGGAACCAGATCTTGGTACCAGTTCTCACTCGATCCAGATCCAGGTATTTTCAGAACTCTGTAACATGAGCCAAAAATTGTTGCCCTAGCCTAGACGAAACAAGAATAAACAGTCACTGTAAGTAACATTTGCCATACTATTTTGTAATAGCCAACATTGGTTATGTGAACTTTCAAGAAGAACATTGTTCTGCATGTCCATTGGTACTCCCTATGGATGTTTCACCTTGATCGCCTTAAGATCTGATATTGGTTACAAAGTGCAATATGTTATACAACTATGTCCTTGTTTGCACCTCTCGTAAAAGGTTTTCATGTAACGCAATTCCACTGACCAAGTGCACTGTGAAATGACCAGATATATTACCTGTCTGGTAGAAACTCTTCAACACAAACATAAAATGCACTGGCATTACCACTCCAGAAGACGTTTCATGTCAAATGATATGCTCTGAAAACCCTAGTGGAAAGAGACCTGACAGGGGTAATGAGGTTGTACTATTTAGCCTATATTGACAAGGGACAGAAGAAGGCATCTGTACTATATCACTTTAATAAACACAATTTTAAAAGTAAGTAAACCAGATTATCTATTCAGAAAACTTAAAATAGGCACTCAAATACACTCACACTCCACGCCGAGGGCATAATAAACTTTTTACATGTCATTGCAGTACCGCCTCCTTCAAATCATCATTATCGGTAAATGCAGATTCAACCTGGAATAAATTGCCCACAACAATAAGTAACCAATCAACACCGCATTGTTCTTAAAACAAAAGCAAAGGACTATCTTCTATGTAAACAGTTTGAATCTAGAAGCACACATGAATAAAATACATCCCACAATATATTAATGTCAATGTCAATGTCACAACTTGATATTACTTCACGTCAAATATTTCTCTTCTGGGTCAATCCATATGAAGTCATACAACCTGGTTCCTTGACCATTTTTAAAAAAGTTTATTTTTTGTGTGGTGTGAGCCTCATATGTTGACAGTTCAGAACCACTGTTATTTTATTTTTACTATCACTGATTTGAAGATGGCGGGCATTTTTTTATCATGGCGCGTGTCATTTTCTCCATTCGTAACATATACTCCTTAATTGTATGTTTACAGTTCAAATTTGATTTCGAATTGTCCATAAGTTTTTTGTTTTTTGTTCATCTTTCTTACTTACTTATTTACTATTATTATTATTATTATTATTGTTTTGTTTTGTTTTCTTTTTTCTTATTCAATATATATACTATTTGTAGCAAATGTGTGTCAACTGTAGACTGTATTCTGAAAAGGGTTAGGTGGGAGAACAGCGTATGCTGAACCTCGCCTGCTCAATAAAGATATGTTATTATTATTGGTTCCAATTAAAATTTCAATTGGATTGAATTAGTTTCAGTTGGAATGAATTGGATTCTATTGGATGTCCAATAAATGTATCACAATGAATTGGTTTCAATTGGAATCTCAACTCGAAATGGAGGACAATTTCCAATTGGTGAATTGTATCCAATTGTAAGTTCATATATTGTAGAATCATTATGTTATAAATTCATTTATTGAATCAAAGCATAGCTATTCCCCAGCATCCCCCATCACTGCAAGCATTGCCTCTGAACCAAATTACGTTACATTTTTTAACTAAACAATAATACTTGAAAACTGCTTTACAATAGTCTTTTATAACCATATCAAGTCATGAGAAACATGTCAGAAATTGAAATTGGCAGAACAGCTTGTTCACAGTTCAAAATCAAAACAGCGGTCTGACAGACCCATGCATAGTAGTTGTGTGAATTATCAATGTCCATAGTACTTGCGGATTAATGTACAGTTTCAAAGTCTTGTTATTCACTGCAGAGAAGTGGTTGGGGGGATTTAAGTTATGTCACTGCCTCAGGCAGACAGATAAATATCTAATGCATTTTGTTTATATACAGGTGTGGTTGACCAAGAAGCTCTTCATGATGCTCTGGTAACAGGAAAAATATTTGCAGCAGGTTTGGATGTCATGACACCAGAACCACTTCCAGGGGACCATCCTTTGTTGAAACTGAGCAATTGTGGTATGTAGTTAGAAAGTAGATTGTGATATTCATCACATTTGAAGAGTGCAGGGGTAAAACCTGCTAATTTACAATTTCCTGTTTCTACAAGAGAACCTATTCCAACTTTGAAGACTCACTATTTTCCACTGTATACCATTTTTCAACTATCACATTTCTCAGGACTTAGAATTTTTCATGTGCATACTACGCTCATGCCATCAACAACAGTGACTCGATAAAAATGAACTTATCGAGTTTTCTCTTGTACTCTGTCATGAACCCAGGACCTTTACCATTAGGCTATCCCTTAGAAAGTACATGGCACGTACTTCCCCAGACCTCACTCAGGATCAATGCAGTCACTGTGAGCCTCCTTTCTGAACTACGTTTTCAGAAAAAGAATTGGGTACTTCTTTGAAGGAAGAAATATGTCTTATACTAGAAAGTCTGTGGTTCGATCCCTGTGGGTGTGACAACTCTTATTTTTTTATGGCCGTATTTAAAAGTATTTAAAAAAATATTCAATACAAATTGATGACAATCTTTGCAGTCACAACCAGTGATTATCCACACACCCCAAACATGCCCTAACTCTTCCCCAAAATGTTGTCAATACCCCCACAAAATTTTTCACAAAGTCCCGATTTATGGTAATTTTGGCTCTAAATTTACCCTTAAACCCTCCCCTTAACATGAACTTACACCCACCCAGATGGAAAGTTTTGGATAAACCCCCACAAGAAACAAGAGCAGGAAAAGTAAGATCAGAATAGGATGTGAGCAAATACTGGAGCTTAAAATATTTAGAAAGTAGAACGAGAGTTTATATATAAACCAGAAATAAACAGGATAGGGTAAACTGGTACAAAGTTTTATAAGGCAGTGAAGCATCTTATGTAGCGTGACATTTGAAAATTTTCCAGTGAAGGAGAAATTGCTGTAACTACTCTGAATCATTGGAGATGTTATTAAGTCTGGGCTGATATCTATTATCGGTTCGAATTCATTTACCGATACTGCGTAATACTTTTTTAGTGTTTTGATCTTTCACATAGTATGCAAAAATGCCACACAACACTTTCGCAGAGACTAGTTATCTTGGGAATTATGCAAAATTTTAAATTTCTTTTCATTTTGCACCAGTTTGGTGTGAAGGGCTGGATTTTGTGATGACATAACATGTATTTAATATTCTGATGCAATTCTTGAATATTTTAAAGCTAAACTCTTTTTAAATTGATGCACATAAGTAGAATGGAATACTTACACAGTATATATTAATCAGTATTTTGAACAACTTTTCATTATTACATCGGTAGGAATCAGTAATTTTATACTCAATTGAGTGATCTTGGATTACCAGCCAGGTTAGGTAAGCATTTACTTCCAATGTTTTGTGTACATCGCTGATAATAAGTGCAATATATGTGCTCAAAATATTTTAAGTCGATTATTATTAAATGTCGACCTAACCTGGCTGGTAACCAAAGAACACTTGCTTGAAACATGTTGCTACAAGGAGCAAGGTTTGTCTAAATCACGAATCGTACCCAGGAACTATATTTTCGTCTATTACCCGACCAGTCTCAGTTGTAGTTCAATCCACCTTTGGCTTTGCAGGCTAGTTCTAGTTGCTTCAGAGAAATGGTATCCCAATTTTAGGCAGGATTTAGCTCTTTTCTGCAAATTCAATGTGACAACACTGGCCTGTTCCGGCAGGCCTAACCGGTAACTTGACCCCTAAACAGGCATATCAATAACCCCATAGCACACTGTTCCAAAGTCTTCCATCTCTTCCCTTCCACTGGCGGGCGCCCTCTCCTCCTGTTACCTCTTCAGGGTAGCGGAACCGACCTCCCTCTGTGCTTCTGTCGGCTGCAGAAAAAATGTTCCATGCAATATGTACTTGATGGCAATGCTGTTGGTTAACGTATTTAACAATGTTGTCATTTTATTGAAACAACTTTTTATTTCCTTACATTTTGCTGTTACCTGCAGTAACCAGTTACTGGCACATAATACATAATAATAAGCTGAGCTACTATGTAAAAGGCTAAATCAATATAAATCATAGTGTTTTTTGATGAAATACACATCACACTCTGAATAGTAGGCTTGGCACACCTAGATTCCCAATACTGATGCTGCATATGGTCACTAAGGTGACTAAGTGTAAAAACATTCCTGTATATATATTACAGTAAAACCTCATTAATCCAGAAAAGTATTACACAGTATCGGTAAATGAATTCAAATCGATATTTTCTGATACCAATACATAGTCACTGATATCAGCCCATACTTAATAATATCTCCAATGATTCAGAGTAGTTACAGCAATATTTTTTCATTTGCACCAGTTTGGTGTGAAGGGCTGATGACTTTGTATTGTACTGTATAGTGTATTTAGGTCTATGTCCTTTAAATACACCATAATAAGCATGTTTTGTTGCTATAAACGGAGTTTTAATGCACTTTCTACTGTTCTTTTAGGTTATTTCAGTTAATCCGGACTTTCGTTAAACCGGTCAACTTATACCCCCATTAGTCCGGACTAACGAAGTTTTACTGATGATTGATTGATTTTTGTTATTTAGCGTTGCTTTTCTCCCACTTTTGGCTAATTGCGATGAGGAGGGTGAGTGATGATGTGATGAAATTGATGAAGGGACACTCACAAATAACAGCCATGCCCAGTCTGGGACTCAAACCCAGGACTACCATAATCATAGCATGCTGTGATAACCACTCTGCCATGAAAGTCAGCTAAAAATCTGAAAAGATGGAAGGGAAAATATAGAGAGGACATTTAGCATCTCACTGCATTTGTGGAGGTTAGCAAGTGCTCCATTGAATGCAAGCTTCCCACCTGCACACACTGTCAGCCTCTGTGTAGGAGTGGTTAACAGAGCATGCTACAATGCCAGGAGCCCCACCCAAGTAACCAAAAGTGGTTGGCCCAACGTTGAGCCAACTGCACTGAAAATGGTTGGCCAACGGTTGGCCCAATGGAAAAACATACTGTTGGCCAACAGCAATTTTGGCCATGGTTCCAACGTTGAGCCAATGTGTGGTTTTCACGTTGGGCCAATGTATGGTTTTACGTTGGGCCAATGTATGGTTTTACGTACTGAAAACTAAAGAATGGATAGGGTTGTTTTCTGATATATACATAATTTATTGTGAGGCCAAATGTTTCAAGTTATTTATGAAAATAAAAAATGCACAGCACTTTCTCTGTCACATGGTATAATTTTTTTCAAAGCACCATACCTTCAAGTGGTAGCACAAAAACCTTCTAGAGTATACTTAGTTTTCCACCTGTCATGGAATTTAATATGCACGTAACATTGCTTAACCACCTTCACAATAGTACCTCTAAGAATGTTCTTTTTCTACTACAGCAAAAGAGACAAACAATAAGCAATTCTAAACACATCTTTCATCCATGGTGGCTGACAAAGGACTGGTGAGCGACTGCAAGTTAAAAATAGCTTCTACTTTCATTAAAAATATATTATATTTCCAGTATGTGCTGTGACTGAAATATTCGAAAAGAAACACTGTTACATGTCAGTTATTTTACACTCTAGAATTTACAGCATATTCCTGGAAGTTGTCTTAGCATGATAAAGTTGTTTTTAAAACTGATTTTGACTCACTTTTCCATTGTTGGGCAAACATTGACCCAACGTAAGACCAACGTCAATTTGCCAACCAACGCAAAGCCAACCTTTCCCACGTAAAAACTGATGTTGGCCCAACGGTGGTGGTTACTTGGGCACATTCGAATCCTGGTCAGGACATGAGAGTACCTACGTCAATTTCATCAGATCATCGCTCATCCTAATCTTCTCGATTAGCCAAAAGTAGCAGTGAAAAAATGCAAAGTAGAATATGCCAAATCGATCAATCAACCACCTGCACGTTGCACCTCAAGGTCAATAAGCAGCAGAGCACAAGTGGGAGAGCCTCGTGCAGCCAGAAGTTAAAAATACTGTTGGTAAAAATGCCCTTCATTTCATAGAACCACCTCCTGTTTTGTCTGTCATGATTGCAATGCCACACTCCACTGTTAGGTCCGCTTTAGACAAAACATTTTCCTTATTTTTCTTAACATTTATGCCATTTCAGATGCCATGGCGTATTTCATGGCATTTCTCAAGGATAGAACCTGTTCTATTTCTGTAGCATATTTTGTACCATAACCAATCAGAAGTGACATCTGGGTCACTAGTACAGATGTAATGTACAATGTACCACTTCACATTTTTAAAAGACTACAACTATTCAACCAAGAGGAATAATGCTTCGTATTAAATGGTTTTGGGTAGAGATGAATGGCGCTGATTAAATACATACTTTACAACATTTACTGTACACATATGGAAGAATATTTTAGTTTTTTCATTTGTAAACACCGTGCACTCACCATAGATGGTGTAACTTGATGTGCTTTTTGTGCTGTATGTATAATAAATTGTAATCTGAACAGCTAACCGAAATGTTCCATGAACTGCTATCATGTAAAGTGCTATCTAGTATAACATTTTTGGAAGCATTTATAGCATTTATGCTAGCAAAAATCTTAAAGGAAATGCTTTCGTCTAAAGCTGGCATTTAGTCATAAATCAAATGACAAGAGGTTTCCCACTGCACAAACACAGCCAACAAAGCCTCCTGCCTTCCTCACTCCCTCCTTTCTGTTTTTTTTTTACAATGCTACAGGACTGCTGCTCACCTTGCAGTCCATGTGTGCATACATGAGAGCTCTTCCACAAATATGTCAGCCCTGATACAGAACTGTATGACAGGCAAGATAGATAGAACAAATCAGGCCCATAGGCCTGTTAGGCTAAGGTAGTGCTCAAGCCTAGAGTGCCATTTAAAGCTTTTTTTTTATGTAACAAAGTTAGAGTATGGGACAGAGAAATTTACACTTGGCAGAGGTAAGGAAAGCAAGCATACAAGGTGTTTCTCAACCCTTGTTCCCATTGAAGATTCAAGCGATGAAAATGATGTTTCCTCATTTTAAAATTTGTACGATGTAAACCATGGCACAAGAACAAAATATCGAAGGGCACACATAAAATGTCGGCGCTTTTTAGTTCAGGGGAGTGGAGTTGGGGCACCTAACCACAATCCTGCCTAGGGTGTCAAAATATCTAGCTACTGGGCTGTAAAAAAATGTGAAGAAGGTTGTAAGAAGAGGAATATATTGGGAAATGTGGAACATGAAGTGGGAGAAATAAAATTATGTTACTGATCTCAGTGCAGACTCACACAGAGGATGGAAGCAATAGAGTATTATGATGATGAGCCATCATTTGTAAGGCAATTTATTTCTAAAGGTACTAATTAAGGCAGAAAATATTAAATTAATAAATACATAATTGCCACTAAATTATGTAGAAAGAAGCACGAAATTGGACAAGTCTAACAAACGTAAAGAAGAGCTTTTTAAGTAAACACCAAATCTCAATGGATCTCCACACAATGATAACACACACTCAATGAAAATCTGTAAGGTAGTACCACTGAGTTTTGTTGAGTTAGTACATGCTGCTTTTTATGTTGTCATAATAATAACAATAACTTAAACACAAATGTTTTATGCCACCTTAATTTGGCTACTTGAAAATACTCAAGAATAGTTCTACCAGTAAAAGGTAGAGGAATTTTTACCATCTTTTCTAGTGCAAGCAGATTACCCCTATTTATTTGTTGCGTGTTAGTTTCACTAAAGATTTATAAGCTCTAGACATCATCTTGGAGAGGAAGTGATCACACTTAGATAATTATTTGTCATTTTAGTTACCTCCGTAGGGATAATTGCTTAATTTTAAATATCAAGGAGAGAATGCTCATCATTTAATCATATGCCAATTGGATTTGAGTCAGAGTGGTCTGGTTGGTAGGGCAACTGACTGCCACGTGAGGTTTGATTCCCGGGGTGGGTGATCTAAAGTTGGAATTTCCCGGCCTAGTCCCCGCTCACCCAGCCTCAAATGAATGGGTACCTGGGAGCAACCTGATGGATAAAGGCACCAGGAGCATGGGGCTGATTACATCACCTCAAATGGCTGAGATCTAGAATCTGTGGGGGCCATACCCCCACATCCCCTAAATCTGCCTTCATGGCATAGTGCTATATGCACAGGCAACTTGACCAATTGATGATTTATAATTATTGGTTTTAAATGCCTGTGTAGAAAATTACCTAAATTTAAGCATTAATATCAGCCCTTTCCTCAATTAATATGTATTGTAAATCAGCTATGTGCTGTATGAGTTGCATTTTAAATTATGATTGGTAGATTTTTCTAATGGCACGTGCAAATCTTTACCCTTGAATTTCATTAATTACTGCACATAGTAAAGGCAAGAAAGTAATGAAAAGTGTCAATGTTTCATGTTGAAGTTAATTTTCTCTGGACAATTATTTATCTAGTATGCGTATAGCAAACATTCATCCATGCCTAAAAATATAACCATTTTCACAGCATCTTGTAACCTATCAATAAGTTTTCTAATTTTACAAACATCTCATTTACATCATCCGACAATGAGGGAAGCACATCAGAAGGTGAAGGACAGTTTCAAGAACTAAACTTGTTCACACTCATAATTTTGAAACAAAATGTTTTCATTTCTGTCCTGTCAAGATTTCATATATAGAAGTAGGGCTGAGACGATAACAATGTATCGGCTAGTATCGGTTCAATTTTTTCACTGATACCATCCGATACAAAAGATTTTGTATGGCTAGAGCGGCCAAGAGAAACCACTCATTTGTCAAGATTTTGTCCTTTTCAAAAGTTTGTTCACCCTTCCTTGTGACAGGTTGGGGCCCTGCACGAGAATTCCGTGTACATTTCCAAAAATGATGCATCCTCCTGGGAAGCAGATGACAAGATCAAAGGCAGGGCTAAAGTGAAAGTGCTGTGCCGAAACGTGACATTGAAGGCATGTAACTGCCTGGTGGTCAACGCTATGTGGAAATAAAATAATCCATCCTTGCAAATTCTTGTTCGCAAACTCGTGGATCAAAAATGTGATGTTTTCAAAACCAGCATTATTATAATGCTAGGCTCATTCCGGAGTTCCTGGGAAAGGGATGAATGTTGCTGTGGGAGGGAGGGTTGTGGATGTTCTTCTTGTGATCTTACCCTTCTGTGTGACGCCGACACTGCAGTGACTTGTTTTTATTGCAAATGACAGATACTGTTGGACAGCAGGGCATATACAGAGCTGGAAAATGAGCATTGAATATACGGATCAGTATTTGTGTATATTTTTCTGTCATTTTCCTCCCTCTCCAGGTAAACCAAACGATAAGAATGTTGTTTACATTTGTATTTATTTTGCATCCCTTGTGCAAGTTGTACGCTATATGCACTACATAAATTTCATTTTACACGCTATAACTTTCTCTACCCTTAAAGACTTGTGTAATGAAATTGGAGATCATGAAATGAAGCAGGGACACTTATAATAATCCAACGATTTTTTCGGTGTGTCTGCAACATTTTAACAATGCTTGCAACATTTCCAAAACTTCTTATTTTTTTGCATCCTCTGGGGATAGAAAGAAGTTCACATAAAATGTCACGAGAAATTTTAAGTGATATAATGCTATATGAGAATAATTTTGGAGTATTTGATATCATTAATAGAATGTGATGTGATGAGCTTCGTAACTCAGTAACTAGCCTTTGTTATTTTAAACTGAAATTATACAAGTATCGGCATCAGTATCGGTTGGAATCGGTTAAGGTATCGGTATCGGCAAATGTTGGTATCGGCTCAGCCCTATAAAGAAGTTATTTATAGTACATGGTATTGTAGTGATTTTGAAATTTAATTTAAAATTGCTTACAATCCCTCCAAATAATCATATGCAATAGCATGCAATAGAAAGGAAATCTTACAAAAAATATACATTTATTAACACATTTTCATGGCACATTAGTAATTTAGACAAAGTAACAGAATGTTTCAGAGTTAATATTAGTACTGGTGATCAGATTGTGGAAACTTCTAAATCATTCATTTGTATGGTGGAGCTGAGCTTATTGAAACAGAACTGCACCATGTAACATTTTTAACATTAATGAGAACATCCATTCCATTTTGATCCAGATCCTGTGTATTGTTGTGACACAATTCAGCATTGAAGTTTTTTACTTTTTTTATTTACAACCATATTTTCTGGTATTTTCCTTATCTTTCGATAACCACTGGTTTTCATCATACTGTTTCTTTTGGCAGGCTGCCTTCTTTTATGTTTCCTTCTTAGAATTAGAACAACTTGCTCCAGAGGAGACTGCCAAAGAAACTTAGTATGCTCCTCTTCTGTTAGCCGCGGTAGCTCAGTCGTTGGGGTGTCTGTCTACCATGTGAGAGACCCAGGTTCGATCCCCAGCAGGGGAGAACGGGGATTTTTTCCACTTGTTCAAGCAGCTCCGGCATTCACTCAGCATCATATAAAGTGGGTACCTGGAGGAAACTCTGGGGGTAAAGGTGTCCAGGAGCATGGTGTTGATCACATCATTACGCCTTCGGCCGTAATCAAGCAAGTGTGGGGCCCTAACTCCACACACCCCTATACGCCTTCATGGGGTGGTGCATAGGAAAGGGGAGCACCTTACCTTACCTTAATAGCATGCAATGTTAACTGGACATTATCCATTGCCTAGTGCTTTAAACTATACTTACTCTAACACTGCATTTCGAGAGAGAACCTCTTCTCTTGTCTTCAAGTTAATAATTTATTTTTGCCTGGTGGTGGGAATCGAACCTGGGTCATTGGTATGAAGGCTGCTGCTTTGATTTGTCTCAGTTTCTAATATGGTTCCTTGTGTAGTAGGGCAATTCTGTTTTGACGAGTGTGACATTCAGACAAATTTACATTCATTTTTTAATTATTTTCTTAGCACCTTCAAACATGTAACTATTTCAATTCGTGTAAGTTCATTTTCCTTGATGAAAGTTATTTCATTTCAGAATATTCCTCTCTCATCTCAATTTTCAGCTACAGAAAATACATTTTTTTTAATTGTGATGAGTGTGACACATCTGAGACTTGACTTTAGGACCTTTCTCAGTTTTCAGAAAACTCTGTGAAATATAAGGGTTTACTGAAACAATTTCATTTTATTTTCACAAAGTAAACTTAATTCGAAATTTAGATGCTTTTGGTTTCTAAAAATATTACTACACACTTTTATAAACATTTTATGCCTGTGACAAATTTTGTGACGGGTGTGACACCATGCACATTATTTACTTTGTATGATTATGAAACAATGCAAAGGATATGAAAATAGATTTTTCAAACTAAGGTTTGTTTCAGAAATGAAGTTGGATACTTCAGAGCGTAAGATATAGAAACAATAAATGAGACAATTAAAACGAATTTAGAATTAATTTAGTTTTCTTATGGTAATAAAACTAAATTAAGTGGAGACACCACATATAAAATCCCACTTCTAAAGGGTTTTCCCATAAGAATGATATGATTTTGAAATGAACTGGCAACTATGCTTCAAATGTTATAACTGTCACTAGTTGTCATTTGTGTTTGGTATACTGTGACAATTGAGGGGTCTAGTGAGAGAGGGAGCTATGCCACAAATCTTGAAAATTTTATTTTTTGCCATTTTCAGTCTTCTCCTACCATCTGTCATCTATCATGTGAACTACAACCATGTGGCATAGCTCCCGCTTGTTCTGCAGCAGATTTTCTGAGTTCTTGAATATGTCCTCATCAGCATTTTGAGTGAGAGAAGGAGCTATGCCACTTACTGATGGTGTCTGCAATAGGAGTGGCAGAGGTTGTGTTGCAGTAACCGGTGCTAGATTTAATATCAACCCTGAAGTTAAAAGATCTCATGGCAATAATGCCTTATATTCCTCCAGTTCTTCATGGTGTTTACCAAAAACTAAAATCCACAGAAACAATGGAGAGTGAAGATCCTCCAGAACACATATGAAGTTGTCTTTATGTAGATCATATGAAACCCTGTGAACATGATTTACACTCATGCAAAAGTATTTAAGCCTTGTTCAAAGTATTTGATGTGCTAGATTGATTTTTCCACATGGGTATACTACAACAATATACCACACATGTTCATAATAAATGGTATTTATATTGAAATTCATATTTTTCCTTTTGAATAATTTACCTAACAATATGTTCAGAAAAAAAAATACCCTTTGTTATACAAATTATGACTCAACGCAATGCTTTAGAAAACTCAATTTATTTCCATTTCTTGTTAAAGTGGCATAGCTCCCTCTCTCACTAGACCCCTCAATTCATCATGGCTAAATACATGCTGCAAGAACGTTTGGTTATTATCCCAAAAAAAAAAGTATGTAAATAGACATTCTTTCGAAACTTGAAACTGATCATAATTTTGGGCGAAAAATTATCTTCAGATGAAGCTCATTTCTGGTTAAGTGGATATATTAACAAACCAAATTGTCGTCTTTGGTGTGAAAATAATTCACAACAAGTCCTTGCATCTGCAAAAGGTCACTGTATGGTGTGGTTTATGGCATGGTGCCATCATCGGACTTTTTTTTTTTCTTCTTACCAAAACGAGGTAGGAGATGCAGTTACAGTGACTGGTGGGCGGTACCGATTGATGTTAACAGATTTTTTGTGGCCAAATTTAGATGAAATTGATTTGGAGGACATGTGGTTCCAACAAGATGGTGCCACATGTTACACTGCTAATGCCACTATAGACATATTGCAAGAACAGTTTGGTGAATGGATAATTTCAAGAAATACAACTGTTAGTTAGCCTCCAAGAAGTTGTGATTTAACTCCTTTAGATTGCTTTTTGTGGGGTTATTTGAAATCTATAGTCTATGCAAACAGACCACGAACCCTTGATGCATTAAGATTGAACATCGACTGCTGTATTTGTGACATTAGGCCCGAGTTATTGCACAGTCTCATTGAAAATTGAGTTCATCGAATTCACTTGTGTGCATGAAGTAGAGGTGGACACTTAAATGATGTGTTATTCAGAACATAATGTAATAAACTATGCTTCAATATAATATAAAAGTTTGGTTGTATCTGAAATAGTTTTTATTGTAAAGTCATATCGTTCTTATTGGAAAACCCTATACAATAAAAAGTAATAGGTTTAAAACAATATGTTATTTCAAAGCCATGAAACTAATGCTTTTATTAATAATTCCAAATCCTGCATAGTTCTCCCTTTAATTTCATATATAATAAGTGATACTTGAATGAAAATATAATTAACCTTGTTTGTCTATTTTCGTATCGAATGGCTCAGTAATCAAACAAGTGTTCTTGGGTTACCAGCAAAGTTATATCGGTGTTAGCATCCAGCGTTTTCAGTGCATACATTGCTCTCATCATGAGGGAAATGATTTCCTGAAATGATGATTTCCCTGATGATGAGAGGAATGTATGCACTCAAAATCAGTGGCGGAGCGTGACCTTTCCAACAGTGTAAGCTATTTCCCATTGTGCTTATTTTTGGGCTGACATGGTTAGTCATTTATCCACACACATCGACCCCCGCTCAATTTTTTCAGAACACTTCCCTGGAAGTTTTCACCAAATTAAAAATTCTGGATATATCCCTGGGATTGGTGTTTGTATCTCCTACATTTCAACTGATAATTAAGTCAGTGGTATTCCTATCACAATGAGTAACGTATCAATAAAAAATATGCAAAGTTAGATAAAATGAATAATAATAATAAACAAACGAAAACAGAAAAGTGCTGAATACTTTTTACAACCACATAACCAAGTATCAGCTCCGTACCATGAATCGCAAAATCGGCGCACTTTATTTTTCGTTTCTGTTACTACTTTATTTTTTGTTTCTGTTACTATGTCTGCTAGAGAAGGAAGGGGTGGGCCTACCTATATCCACAAGTTTCTTCTTGGCAGCAAAATCCTTGCTGGACAACGGCGTCTTCAACAAGTTCTCCACCCCACAGCACAATCACACTCATTTTATTCCATAATGCACTTCACTATCACACCACAGCACAGGGACGACATTCTGCTTTTCAATAGATGGAATTCGCAAAAGCAATACCTCGAGATTTTAACACAACACACAACAAGAAAGGGAAAACAAAAAGAAACCAGATCAAAAATCGGTCACTGCTCAAAGCAATGATCTTTCTGACTGTGAGGGGAATATCCCTTTCGGATATAAATAAATTCCCTCTCTTGCCTTAAAATTCCCTATATTTAGTAAAAAAAAAAATACAATATAAAATATAAAATAAATGCTCACAAATTGTAGGGATATATCCAGAAATTTCTATCAAAGGACATGTAAGTGCTTTCTTAGGATAGTGTAAAAGCAAATCTAGCACCTATAAGATTATAAACAGGCTTTTCGTACGTTGTTCGAAGAGTGTTTGAATCACAGACTATGTAATTAATAATATTTGGTTCACATTTGACATGAAATTTGTAAAATTGGTTCAATCTTCAGTTTTCATTAAAATTTATTTATTTATTTATTTCACTTTTTAGCTCAATTATTACCAGCTGAGTTCATACATAAGTGGAAAAAAGAGATCTTAATATTTCTAATGTTTATGCTCTCCTACAAGCGAAAAACAGAAACAAGAATTTTCCCGTATCCCGCTCATTTCTAGGTTTCTCCTTTTTCCCCTTCCTGTTAGTTTTTTGCTTCAGAATTCCCTGTTCCTGAAAAAACCTTCTTGAAGCACCACTGGCTCAAATTTCCTTTGCAGTCAACCATTCATACCCGACAACGCTGGAGTCCCTCCTTTTGCAGGACCTGTGTCTCGCTGGCGTGTATTCAGTGAAGCCAACCCAAGAATAATGGTGCTAAATCTCGCACAAGTTTAAAAAGTCATTTTCAAGTTGGAGATATTTTCGTTGTGGTTGAATTTTCTCAAACTTAACACATAATGTCGAACCCATGCCGTTGGTTGAACCATTCGAATTTATATTTGTTTTTGTCATAAATTAATATTTAGCTATAATATGAAAATCCCTGAACAATTTAGTAGTATGTAGCATAATTTCAGTTTAAACGACACCATGGATGTCCAGAAGGGGCAAGGGGAGGGGCACTTTCTGAAAAAATGAATGTCAACCATTTTCACACATATAATTTCATTTCAGTCACATCAAATTGTTAATTATTGTAAGGACGTTGCAGAAAAATGTTAACTTCAAATTGAATTAGTATATTTTGAGAAGGGAAATAAACCTAGTTTACCCCAACCCCTGAAAAAAAAATACTTTGCTTAATCCTCCCTGGTTGATTTTCTAGCTGACCCAAGCGATATTCTAAATAGATGGAAGAACTACTTTAATGACCTTTTAAATGTCCATGTAGGAGATAAATCAGAAGTGAATGAAGTACACACAGCAGAACCTTTAGTTCCAGAACCTAACTTGACTGAAGTTAAAGATGCTATTAAAAGGCTAAAGAATAACAAAGCACCTGGCATTGATTCAATACCAGCTGAGTTAATTAAATATGGTGGAAATTCATTAATATGTCAAATTCATAAATTAATTTGTTTAATATGGAATAAAGAAGAAATCCCTCAACAGTGGAAAGAATCCATAATTGTTCCTGTGTTTAAAAAAGGTGATAAAATGAACTGCAATAATTACCGTGGAATTTCTCTACTCTCAACAACATATAAAATATTATCTAACATTATTTTAACAAGACTAACCCCATATGCTAATGAAATTGTAGGTGATTATCAATGTGGATTTAAACGTAGCAGATCAACTACAGATCAAATTTTTCACATCAGACAGACACTTGAAAAAAGTGGGAATATAATCAAAATGTCCATCAGCTATTCATTGATTTCAAAAAAGCATATGATTCGGTCAAAAGATATAAATTATATAATATATTAGTAGAATTTGGAATACCTAAGAAGCTTGTTAGTATGATAAAAATATGCACCAGTGAAACCGAAAGTAAAATTCGTGTGGGTATTAATATGTCTGACAAATTTACAATTCATGATGGGTTAAAACAAGGAGATGCATTATCTCCATTGCTCTTTAATTTTGCCTTAGAATATGCTGTTAGGAAGGTAAAAGAAACTAAAGAAGGACTAAAATTAAATGGTGTGACTCAGTTGTTAGCATATGCAGATGATGTAGACTTACTGGGGGATGATATGAATACAATTAAGAATAATGCTAAAATATTTTTCAAAACTGCTAAAGAGATAGGTTTGGAAGTTAACAAAGAGAAAACTAAATATATGCTTACAGGCCGAAACCAAGTGTTAGGTAATAATCAAAATCTAATTATTGATAACAACTCATTTGAACCAGTTTCCAAATTCAAATACTTAGGAGTAATATTAACAAATGAAAATTATATTAAAGAAGAAATAGAAAGTAGGCTTAATTCAGGAAATGCATGTTACTTCTCTCTTCATAAACTTTTGTCTTCTCGTTTAATATCTAAGAAACTAAAAGTTAAAATATACAAAACAGTAATTTTGGCTGTAGTATTATATGGATGTGAAACTTGATCTCTTACATTGAAAGAGGAACATAAATTGAGAGTATTTGAAAATAAGATCCTTAGGAAAATCTTTGGACCTAAAAGGGATGAGGAGACAGGTGAGTGGAGAAGGTTACATAATTTAGAACTACATAATTTGTATTCATGTCCAGATATTATTAGAATAATTAAATCAAGAAGACTTAGGTGGGCAGGCCATGTGGCACGAATGGGAGAGGAAAGAGGAGTTTACAGGATTCTTGTTGGGAAACCTGATGGTAAGAGACGTGTAGGAAGGCCAAGACGAAGATGGAGGGACAACGTTGAGATGGATCTAAGGGAAATCGGTAGGGATGGAAAAGAGTATATATAGATCTTGCTCAAGATAGGGAAAGATGGAAGGCCTGTGTTGCTGCAGCCATGAACCTTCGGGTTTAAGAAGGTTAGAGAGTTAGTTAGTTAGTTTAATCCTCCCTGGTGGAAAGAAATACTGCGGACGTCCATGAACAACACTTCTAAACATGAGGTTTGCAATGCTGCTGTAAGCCTGTCCGTAGGTTTTACACATGTAGGGTTTCAACTGGGCTGGGTTATCTTCCCAGAGGCAGAGCTGCATGCCACCAGGCGTGTCCCCAGGTTGCGGATAGGGGAACGGCCAGCAGATATGTTGGCTAGCTGGAAACAGTTGCGGACAAGCAGCAGCAGGATTGGAGGAGGCAGTGAGATGCGGAATGGCAACTGCATCTCAGTAAATACTGCAAGACTCCGATGAAAATCCTGCGATGTGGCGAGGAGAGCTGCCACTAAATAAGCTAAGCTACTGCTGCCTTGCAGTAAGGGGAGGGATCCCCAAAGGCTAAGGGATGGAAAACCCTAACAGAAAACCAAGGGCGGGAGGAGCTCAATAGGCATAGAGAAGGCAATCTTCCTAAGGGAAACAACCCTAAAAAAAATCCTGGTCCTCCAAGGTATGGGGATTGGGCGCGAGGCCAGCACCCTAGCACCATAAAAATACCACCCGCTAAAAATTCTCAACAAGGAAAAGCCGGACAGATTCATGGATGCCGAAAAAAGCATGCGAAAAGGACTAGGAATATGTTAAATGTAGGAACTTGGAACGTAATGACACTTCTGAAACCAGGAAAGATGCAAGAATTATCTGAACAAATAAAGAAAAAACAAATTGAAATAGTAGCTCTGCAAGAAATCAGATGGAGTGGATGTGGTGTAATAAACAAAAAGGACTATACAGTATTCTATAGTGGTGCATGAGATAAAAGAGGACTGGCTGGTACAGGTTTCATTGTACAAAAAAGAATACAAAATCATATAATAGGATTTGTGCCTTACAACGAAAGATTATGTAAACTGAGAATTAAGGGCAAGTATAACAATGTAACCCTAATCAACACATATGCACCAACTGAAGATAAAGAAGAAGAAATAAAAGAAAACTTTTATGAAAATATTCAAAATATGATAGACAGTGTTCCAAAAAGTGATATAATGATTATATTAGGAGATTTGAATGCAAAGCTGGGAAAAGAACAAATATATAGTAAAATATCAGGTAGGCACACATTACATGATGTAGCAAGTAAGAATGGTGAAATATTGTGTGAATTTGCAGCTGCAAATAACCTGATGGTTATGAGCACCCAATTCCAGCATAAACGAATACATAAAGGAACGTGGATATCACCTGACCAAAGTACTATTAATCAGATAGACCATGTCCTGATTAACAGCAGCAAAAAGGATTTGATAAGTGATGTAAGATCTTTAAGAGGCCCAAATATTGACTCTGACCACATATTGGTGCGAGTAATCCTAAAACAGACTATCCCTGCAATGTATAAGATAAAATCTTCACCAAAAAGCAAATGGAATAAATCAAACCTACAAAACCCGAAAAAAATGAAGGAATATCGAACAGTATTACATGAAAAATTGAAAAATCTCCAGGGAAGCAAAGGTGTTAACGAAGATTGGGGTAGCATACAGACTGCGATAAATGAGGCAGCTAAAGAAGTTATACAGAAAGAAAGAAATAACCCCAAAAATGAATGGTGGGATGAAGATTGCAGAAGGATTATTCAAGAAAAGAACAAAGCAAGAAAGAGAGCAATGCAAATAAAGACCAGGGCCAGCCAAGAAATATATAATATAAAAAGGAAAGAAGCTAATGAAATGTGTAGAGAGAAGAAGAAGAAATGGTTGAATGAGAAAATAAGGCAAATTGAAATTAATTATAAGAAAAATGAGACAAGAAAATTTTTCAAAGAGATACAATCCTTTAAACAACAGCAAACAGTATCGCCAATGATGTGTAAAGATACAGAAGGTAACATCATCTCAGAAAAAGCACTAGTTCTAAATAGACGGAAGGAATACTTTAAAAAGATTCTTAATAATAATGTAACAACAAGTATGCAGGCACCAATAGCACAGAATGACAATAATCAACAAGAACTACATCCTCCATCATGGAACGAAATAACCCAGGTAATACAAAATCTAAAAACAAATAAATCAGCAGAATCAGACAACATCCCTCCAGAATTAATTAAAAATGGAGGGAGAACATTGAAACAGAAGTTGCACAAGCTGATATTAAGTGCATGGAATGATGAAAAGTTACCAACTCAATGGAATGAAGGTGTAGTGTGCCCAATTTTCAAAAAAGGGAGATAGATTAAATTGTGATAATTACAGGCCAATTACACTCCTAAACATTGCATATAAAATACTTGCTATAATATTAAATAAAAGGCTATTGGAATGCACTGAATACAAACTTGACGAATATCAAATGGGATTCCGAACCAACAGATCAACTATAGATAATATATTCATAGTAAGACAGATTTTTGAAAAAAGCTATGAATTTAATATTGGACTCTACAACTTGTTTATAGATTTTACCCATGCATTTGACTCAGTGCACAGGAACAAAGTAATAGATGTTTTAAAATCATATGAAGTATCATCTAAACTAATCAGACTAATTAAGTTAACCTTAACCAACAATAAAGGAAGAGTCAAAATTAACAGGGAACTGAGTGAAGAATTCGAAGTAGAAGGTGGAGTCAAGCAAGGTGATCCCTTATCTGCAACTCTGTTTAGTATAGTGATAGACTCTGTATTGAAACAGTTGAAATTGAGAGGAAACATATCAACAAGATTAAAACAATGTATTGCATATACCGATGACATCCTTATAACAGCAAGGACAAGAAAGACATTAGTAGAAACATTTGAAGAACTAAAAAGTGAAGCTATGAAAATGGGGCTCGTAACTAATATGCAGGAAACTAAATATCTCAGATGTGTAAAAGGTAAAAGCAGATTACAAGACCTAATTATAAACGACGAGAGAATAGAAGAAGTGAGATCTTTCAAATATCTTGGATCAGTTGTAAATGACGACAACACAATTGAAGAAGAAATTAGAGAGAGAATTATTCTAGGTAAGAAAGCATATTTTGCCAACTTAGCCCTATTTAAGAGCAAACTAATATCTAAATCTGCGAAACTGAGACTTTATTATAGCATAATAAGACCCATAACCACATATGCATGCGAAACTTGGACCCTTAAAGACTCCTGTAAACACAAACTCTCAATATTTGAAAGGAAAATCTTAAGAAGAATTTATGGCCCTCTGAAAGAACCTGATGGAAATTGGAGAATACAAACCAACGAAGAACTCAACAAGTTAATCAGGAATGAAAATATCATAAATTTCATAAAATCACAAAGACTAAGATGGTTTGGGCACGTAAATAGAATGTCTGATGAAAGATTAGTAAGAGAAATATATAAATGGAAACCACTTGGGATACGAGCCATAGGCAGGCCAAAGAAATGGTGGGAAGATGAAATAATTCAAGATCTGAAAGACATGAAAGTAAAGAATTGGACGAAGAGCATCCAGGATAGGAAAAAATGGAGAGATGTTGTTGAGAAGGCCAAAACTTTCAATACATGACGTTGTAGCGCCTCAAGAAGAAGAAGAGGGTTTCAACGTGCTCTTCTCCCTATATTCCTTGCTCTTCTCCATCCAGATACGGTAGGCGACTGTAGGCACTGCTCCTTCGCGGTCAGAAATTTGTAAGGCAACATTCAGATGGCTTTCAACTTTCCCCAAGCAGAAGGCAGGAGTTCTCATATGCCATCTGGTGCTGAAGTGTTGCAATCTAACAAACAGGATCTCGAAGACTGGTATTGGGCAGAGATGAACTTTGAAGTTTTTACAAATTTTGCCATATAATTACATACATTTTACTAGAACTAATAAAGTGTAAGCCCGGCTTACATGGATGCTCTGTGCCTGCTCAAAATGTATGTATGTATTATTAACCTTCCTGGTTGTCTTTAGGTACATTATTATTATTATACATTGCTGCTCTGTATATTTAACTCCAACCCTGTGTTTAGATCAATAATATATGATTTTTATTTTTCAGTCTTGATCCCCCACCTTGGAACTGCAACTGTTAAAACAAGAACAGAAATGGCCATCTTGACCTCACGGAACATCATGGCTGCACTTGAAGGCAAAGAAGTGCTTACTCCAATTCCATAATTGTGAAATGTATCAAAACAAAAGTTAACAAAATAAAGTATTTTTTATACAAAGCATTTTCCTTTCTTCATAATTTGCCACACACAGGAGATAACTACATAGAAATGTAAGTGTGAAATGCAATCTCAATCAGGACTCGAACGCTCTGGCATACTGTGCCGTTGCTCTACCAACTGAGCTACCGAATCAGCCCTGCTTTTGCATCTGCCATTTTTTTACGTGTGGAATTCTCTGTTAGTGATATTGCAATTGGATAAGTTGTCTTTGAAACATTGATGACATCAACAGTTCCTGCAAAAAGCTTGTGGTAAGCTTAAGGTAGTTTGGTTGTAGCTTGTCAATGCCAGTTAGATATGGCAACAGGCCCCTAGCTAGAATTGATCTCCGGGGAGGATTAACAGGCAGACTTTGTAAACCAAGTCTACTTTTAAAAAGTTTAATTAAATGAATGTAAATTATGTGAGGGGGGTATCATTAAATACATATAAAACATAAAATTTAGAAATATACAAATACTTCAGTTTCTTTTCTATATTTTCTAAAACATCTTGAAAAGTGTTAATTAACTGCTACTGACATCTTCCCTACACACTCCATACCACTTTTGATGTTTATATCATACAAGGAAAAATGTACAATAATCAATCATAGTGTCTACTGTACATTCCACCCCTGATTGAAGCAATAAAACTCCCATTCGTTCTCAGTATTATATGATGATATGATTTATTTGCATCCAAGGACTACAATTTTGAACAAATAGGCACATCTGTAGTATAGGACATGTCAAATAGAAATACATGATAATAAAGTTTGGTAATTTTTGATGACATCAAAGTCCCAGATTTCTGTCTAAAGGGAGGCCACAACAGGGGCTGCAAAGGTACAGATAAAGAAGCTTCCCTATGAAATAGGTTTCTAATGTCTATAGAATCTTCTAAATACTTGCTGCTATTTGACTTTGGCTCATAACCAAGATGAATGAATATTATAGATACTTTTCATGTTCTGTGAATTTATCCTCCACCAAGTTGTGAGCAAAATAATATCTGCTGTCTACATTTTCACTAGTCATTACAAACAAATTCTACAAAATAGTTTTACCTATTGTCAAGGGGGTGCTGACAGCAGTGCCAGGAGAGGCCCAGCCCCCCCTGGACCCTGTCTGCCAAGCATGATTCAAGCTTGTTCAAACACATAGGCGCCGACTCCATGGGGCTTGGGGGGCTCAAGCCCCCCCAATATTAACTATGTTGGGGCAGAGCCCCCAAATAATTTAGCTTAAGAGGATCTAATGTATTATTTTGCTTCTCTTGTAAAGTTTACTCTGAATTGTGCCACATGAACTTAACTTTAAACACACACTTAAAATTTTCTAGACCATCAACTTTGGGGGGGGCTGAGACTGCTAAACCATCAACTTTGGGGAGGCTATGACCAGAGACAGTACGAGTAATACTAACAATTTACGATAAGTTCCAGAAATTGACAATGCAGAAAACGTCGAGAAATAACGATATTTTAAAATGAGGATTCGTTATTTCCCAACTGCTCTGGATCCCGATAAGTCGGGATTGGGATGAAAAATTTTTTCCCCGATCCCGGTCCCGACTTTTCAGAATCCCGCACACCCCTAGCTTTTACGAGATTCCGAACACTAAGGCCAAAACTTAAAAAAGGGAGAAGGTGAGTCATTCATTAATTTATTTCAGTGATCAGAGCCCCACCAATAATTTTGACAAGTCGGCGCCCCTGTTCAAACATGCAACTTTCTGTGACAAGCTTGGTTGTCACAAACCCATGATAGTTTGATTGATTCAAGCCTGATGCAAGCTTACAGTTTGCCATTATATGCTTGCAGCAAGCTTTTAGCTTTACATGATTTTTTTTTCATGCTCAGCAATCTTACTGTGCTATCTGGGTAATATCTGTATAGCTGTATATTATTACCTTATATTTTGACACACAAGGATGAGATAGATTACATAGAAATTTAAGTGACAGGATAAATTTTATGAAGTCCAAGAAGGAATTCATAAGTTGCTTACAAAAGGCTCAGGTGTAAAACATGGTGACATTTTGGTTATTTCGGAGTTCATTAAGAAAAAAGGTTGTTAGAAGCTATACTGTAGATAAATTGTTTTCGTGTTGTGTTTACCAATTTCAGAAGGCTTCACTGAGTCCAATGCAAATTGTATGACATGGCAATTTCACTCGAAAATTGAAGGATGGCACGTTTTACTTTGAAACTCAAAAATGATGAAAATGTCACTTACAATGTTTTACACCCGAGCCCTTCATTTGATTTAAGATTTTTCTTTTGTTTGTTTATGGGTCTGTCATAGCAATTGATGAATAGTGGCACATCAAAGGTTATAGATCTGGGGTTTCTACACTGGCCGCACGAAAAACTAGCCCTGTTCAGATTAGTATACAAAATGCACATGCGGAACTGTAAGCTGTCATGTGAAACATATTATCCCGTACGCAAATGTGACTTCAGGTTAATGGTGACCAACATCTATTGTAAACAGTAAGTACATGTTTCATTATTATTTCAAATGTACTGTACATATTGTATACTGATCGGAACGGGGCTAGTTTTTCCTGCTGCACCCTGTACAAGGAATCGAGAACAAAAGGCGCACAAAACCTTAGCCAGTTTCTGAATAGAGTGCAATGGCAACATACTTCTTCTTATGGTGTTACAGTCCACTGAAGAACCTTAGCCTCCTCAGTGATTTTTCTACACCTCTGTGCCACAACTTTCCAATTGCTGTACTCTAGCTTCTGAACATCCTCATCGACTCCATTTCCATTCTCTCTCGTGCTGTTCTCAATATTATTTGGAATATCCTTCTTTGAAAGGTCCCCACCAACTGTTCATCTTTCTTTGAACAGGTCCACATTTCCGCATTATAGGTCAACACAGGTCTTATCAGCAGTGACATTAGTTTTTCTTAAATAACACAGTATCAGCAATAACATCATGAAACCCTATCATTTTGGAAAGCCATGTAAAGGTTTGGCATAAAGTTGTAATCAGATACAAGAATGTGTTATTCACAAGCGAAATTGATGTAAAAAGTGGTTGTAGCCTGAGGGGAAGGTTTATCCTCCTCACATGTGGTGTGTGGTAATAATTCATCTCTTTCTCGGTAGAGGTCAGTTAATCCAAATACAATGGTTAGGAGTCAGGTTCTCCAATTGACATCCAGAATTAATATGAATTAGTGTGCTAGTGGAATTTGTATGAATTATGTTGAGGAGTTGAAAGGCGAATTTATCCGAGTCTTCAGAATGATCACCCCCCAAAATGCTGAAGAGGCCCACCAATGCACGTGGTGGTGAATCCAGTTGTGCACCGATAATGTTAGTCAACATACCGAGAAGTTTGAGCATTGAGAGTTGCACTGTTATTAAGCTTACAGATATTCTTGTCCTGTTTCACTCCAATGTATCTTGTTCAGTTTAATACACTTTCTGCATTGATTACCCCATTTTAATAATAATATAATATCAATATCTGATTGTAACTTTTGGCTCATCCTATAAAATAAAAAACATGGCCAGTATGTGTTTTGTTTATTTTGTATGAATGTATTTTTACAGTCATTGTCATGGACTTATGCAGTCTGACAATTAAATTATGAGACTGATTTTATATTGGTCCACTTGTGGATTCTATCTGTGAAGTAATGTTCATGGTGTAGTGGTTGATAATCTTCAATCTGGAAACACCTTATGAACTTAAGACAGGCATGCTGGGAATTATGCCACCGTGTTGTGAGGGAGGTGTAAAGCTTCATCCTCACTGAGATGCCGGAAGTGTGGCAACAGAACGGAACAATTTCACTTCCGACATCAAGATAAACCTGTAGTAAGCGTTACACCATTTGATTTCAATAGAAGCAGACAATGGAAGTTTTCCACATTTCCCCGCTTCTCAGTGTGCGGGGTCCTTAAGGGTGCCGTTCCGTAATTGCTATGGAGGAGTGAGTGAACATCAAGTTTCATGAAATACATTATGGAAACTACTTGCAGGAATAAACATTTGTTGAATTGTTGAATTCCATTGTTGTGTATGACAAAACAGAGCATTTTCACTATGGTTCAGCTACGAAACAACAAATTCCAGAATGAAATTGTCTAAATTTACCAAGAGGAAAGACAATACAGCTCCAAAAATCAAAAGTGAAGACAATGCTGTGTTTTTCATGACAGCAAAGGCATTATTCATCTTGTGCTTGCTTCATAAGGTGAAACTGTAATAGGCTGTTACTAACGTAGTGTTCTGAATGATTACGAAAGAGAACTGACTGTGTCCGACCTTTGTCTCCTGAACAGGATAGTTGATTCCTGCTCCACAATAATCCAGTGGCAGCGAGCAGTAGTGTGTGAATCATCCTCTCTACTGCCCAGATATATCCCCCTGTGATTATTGCCTGTTCCCGAAAGTGAGGCTGCAGCTGAAATTACATACTTTTGATGAACTCTGGAACATCCAACAAGTTGTGATGTCCAATCTTCAAGTCATACCACATGAAGACTTGCAGATGTCATTTCAATTGTTAGTCAACCATGCCAATTATTGTACTGGTGCAGGAGGGATGTACTTTGAGTTATAAACAAGCAATGTTCAAATATTTTGTCTCCTTTCCATTTGATAACAACCGTCTTATTACTTAATTGTCAGACTGTGTAATTAAACATACCCTAACGTTCCCATACTTTATATTCCTTTTTGGCAAGCTGGGTAGTGGTAAAACTGAAGAGACAATACACAATGCAAGGCTGTTTTCAATATAGGGTTCAAGTTGTGTAATTTTTAATAAATCTCTAAAAATGGCAATATTGTTTTGACTGTATATTATTTCATACTTGAATTTCTGAATAATAAGTACACAATGATTGGAAAAAAAAAGAAATATGCTATGTACATACAATAAGAATATTTGGATGTAAAAGTAACCTCATTTCAATATATTTCCTTACATACAAAAACATAAATTACATCTACCAGCCACAGACACTGTGGCTCCAGTATGAAAGGCTGCATTTATTTGTGGTCATTTACAAACTAGATGTTTTGCTTCTTGCTTGTCAGGTATCACTTGTGATTTTGGTCTAAAACTTCCTTTAGTAATTGTTTAAAATAGCTAGGCTAATAGAATATTACAGTACCTTCAATCTATGTCTGCAAGTACAATAACATTTCTTCTTATAGTTATTTAGTGCCAAAGTTTAATTTCAATGTACAATGATTTACATTTAAAAAAAAAATTATCCAAAAACATTCCTGATGAATACATGCTCATTATACCAGTGGGAACTGTTCAAAGATACATATTATTAAATGTAATAAGTTTTTTTGCTTATTGATAAAATGAAAATGCTTTATTGCTAGTGGCTGGAAGAAAACATATTTGTTTCTAGCCATGAAAAACATACAAACATTTGTAATCAATTACGATTTGGATCAAAAATAGGAAACTTAATATTACTTCTTTTGTGTCCTGGTTTTGCCATAGAGCAAGGTCCTTTCTTTTTTGAACAGTCTTCTTTTCAGTGGTTTCATACACATTCAAGAAATTACTAGTCCTGAAAAGCAAAGCAGATTGCCTTCAGTAACCTCTGTCCAAAAACCTGACAGACTTAAGAGTTTTTCAGTTATTTCACTAAGCATCAAATATCATATAGTCATCTTGTTTTCTTAATGTCTTTCTCATCCAATGCAAATTCGTGCTTATTTTTTCTGTGTGCCAATGGGTTTTCAGATTGTCGTTCTTTCAGATCTTCTTTTATCTCTTCTTCTGATGCTGCACTGAGAGGCAAACCACGCCCATAAAATATATCTTCCCTATAAATTCGATCCTTCTTTCGGTACGTGTTGTGCAACTGTAAACAGGAAAAGTAAATAATGTTATTGCAACATTTCTCTCCCTTCCATTTGTTTGCATATATATTTAAATGCTGTAATGTGTAACAAGAAATGAATAACTTGACTTTTTTACAGTTGTTACTGTATAAGCTGATAACTAGGGAATGGAACTTTAGGTAAATAAATGTTTTTTCTGCGATAAGATAGATACCCTCGTTTTTGTCCAAAATTCTGATCATAGCCTTACCTGTCAACACAGTAAATTTTATTTTACATAAAAACACATATTTTCCAGTTTTCCATATGTAAATACATATTTTGCGAATTTTGATTTTAAATACATAAAATCGCTCATTTACTTCAGCTACCTCGAAATCCTCGAAGGAGAAATGTTTATTCTCTGCATCTCTTTCATATCGAGAGTGTTAGGTTTGTTTTGTCTTTGAACACACTCTCTGGCAGACTTCTGGCACCTCGACTACGATCCTATTGGGGGAAAATATTACCCCCACTGGATCTAACGCACAAGTGCTAATGTCTAAATGTACAGAATTTTTTGGGAAAAACCAAGGTTTTCAAACGTTGTGCCAAATTGCACGTGACATTTCGTGCTTCAAATACGCAAGAATTGTTTCTTGTGACGTGGAGCAATCTTTCTCACAACAATATAAGATGCTTTTTAGAGATAATCGTCACTGATTTACAATGGAGAATTTGGAAAAACTATGGTTATCCACTGCAACTCTTCCAAGAAATAGCTCACTAAGAGGTAAGCATTTAGAAGCTGATTTCAGGTGTTTAAAATGCATGTAATATTTTGTTTGTTACCAATTTTTTTTTGTCACATATTTTCCTGTTTTTATCACATATTTTCCTGTTTTTGTCACATATTTTCAACATTTATGACACATAAAAAATAAATATTTCTGAGTTTTTTTAGCACATAAAGTTCCATTCTCTACTGATAACATACACCAATATGAACTATGAGAGTACATCTTCTGACTTATTTGCTGTATGTATACATGTAAGAATCCTTTCCTTGTATGCAGAAAAACTGTTAAAAACTTAGGAAGAGATGTAGTTTTTTGCAAGGTACAAATTTTGAAAAAAGTTCCTGAGGAATACTAGACAACGAAGCTTTGTTTATGTTACTATGCTAGATTTTAAATAAATTATTGATCCAGAAAAATAAACTGCACAATATAGGATCAACAAATGTTATTGCATCCCAGGTATTTGTTATATGGAGAGAAAGAACTCCCATTATAAACCCAATATTCAATTAATGATTTGCCTGTAACTCCTGATGAAGAGGACTCTACCCGTTGGTGTCAATTTACATTGATGTTATCCTGTTTCTTGTTTTGTGCATTCTATCAACACTATACACGTTCAAAACATTTTCCAATGCTCACATAGGCTAACAGGGACTGGACCTACAGTTTTAAGTTGGCTCCGAACCACTGTGCAATGGGATTCCAGCTGGGAACAAACCATAAATGTTCCAAAATATCCTTAAGTCTAAGTGAACGAGATACATTTTCACATAAGGTGTGGATTATTTTCAATTCTGTCAACATCCTCTTGAGTATTAGCAAAAGGATGCTAAGTTTCAGGTCTAAGTAGCAAGTGGACATAAAGTTTACTTGAAATATCATTAATAATTAAATTTCAACTCCCATGTATTTGTTGTGCAGAATGAAAACTTAAGTTTTTGTTAATCAGAGCAATGTTCTGGCATTTTCCCTAAAGGCTACGTCTTCTTCTATCTGTCTGCTTTCCATTCATTTGCTTTGGGCAGTTATATCATGGGTGCTCTATGGTTATATTAAGTTATATGTTCCTAGAGTACTTAGCATACGCGGAGTCCTGGAGGGGCCAGGGGGGCTTGGCCCCCATCTTAAAAAAAGACTAAAAAAATAACACATAATTAAGTTCTGTTACTACATTTTTGTTATGAAGCCATACCGCAAATCTTGTTTGGCATGTTGGCATGTGAGGTAATTGCACCGCAATAGCGGGTCTTAGACGATTTGATTGATGTGTACAGTTTGTACAGAAAGAAAAAAACATAAAATTGTGATGCGTTAACAGTTACTGCTGAGGCAACAAAAGAACTTTTCAATTTAATTTTTCTAAAATTTCTGAAGCTTACTATTGTACCATAACTTTTTTAAAGTAATACGAGTATTGTATCAATAACAATTTAATGAAATGCAAAATGAAATAATCGTACTGTTTTGCTTCTTTTAAAACTGACAACCAATATACTAATTAATATTTGTTTACTTAAGCGAGGAAATTTAACATTTTGAAATCTAAAAAACCTAAAACTAAGTGTTTTTAAGTTGTTGTTGTTTCTTTCTTTTTTTTTAATTTCCGGCGGAAGGCCTCCGAACCCCTTATAAACTAGGGGATATTCAATAACCCTCAGGTACATCATATGCTTCTCTCAGAGTCTGCCCCCCCCCCCCTCCAAAAGCAAAATCTCAAACTCTGCCCATGGTACTTAGAAAAGCAATACTTCCTTAAGTGCCAATCCTTATGGGTTAAGTTAAGTTATACGTATCTGGAGTAATTAAAAAAGTAATACTTCCTTAAGTGCCAATGTGAATTTCTAGCTTTTGTACAACCAAAGCCTCCTTGTGCTGAAAACTGGAATACTCATTGTTTTACGCTCAGAATGGAAAGTTTTTATTTTTAGAGAAACATCACATTGGTGATATGGAGGATAACTGACTCAAAATACACTATGTGGAAGAAAGTCATTGGACACCACATGTCAGCGGATACCATCACTTTTCTTGCAATCAATAGGACGTTGGTCCGCCTTTGGCAGTGATAACAGCAGCTACACATTGTGTTTCACTGGCCACAAGGTCATGTAGTACACCGAGTGGGATATTCCACCAATCCTCCTGCAGTACAGTCACCAACCCTGGAAGTGTAGAAGGGCGAGGCGATCGCAACCTCAATTTGCGCTCCAGTTCGTCCTATAGATGTTCAATAGGGTTGAGGTCAGGGCTCTGAGCAGGCCAATTCAGTCAGGTGACATTATTTTCTGCATACCGCTCCGTGGTAGCCCTGGAAACATGACAAGTCGAATTATCATCCTGGAACACATATTCTTCGTTTCCATGGAAACGCTACAACTTGGGGAGCATGGAGTTGTCGAGAATATCTCGGTAGGATGCAGACGTCATGTGGCCATACACCGGTACCAGTGGACTCACGCCATTCCAGCTGAAACAACCTCAGAACATGATGCCACCACCACCATATTTCACTGTGGGCACTACACACTCGGGTAACAGACGTTCTCCGGATAATCGCCATACCCACACTCTCCCATCTGTTGGAAACAGTGTGAAGTGTGATTCATCGCTCCATAGGACCTTCTGCCATTGCAACACCGTCCAGTTTCTCTGCTCTTTACAGCAGCGTAGTCTCTACCGTTTATTGTTTTTTGTTATCAGGGGTTCATGGGCTGCGGCTCGACCATGATAACTGAGTGCATGGGCCTCCTTGCGAAGTGTCTTGGTCGAAACCGTCAAATTGGTCGCACTTTGAAACTATTCTGCAATCGAATGCATTGGACGGGTCCTGTTTTTCCGAATCTCCCTCTTCAGCACTCTGCTGTCCCGGTCGTCCAATTTCGTGGGTCTTCCACTTCGTAGTGCTTTGCTGCAGTGTCCCTTTTCCTTCCACTTCTTGATGACAAAGGCTACAGATGATTTAGGGATCTGTTGGGCATCAGCTATGCTACGTATACTCATGCCTCCTATGGAGCAACCTACTATGATCCCTCTTTCAAACATGCTGAGCTCTTTCCTGTTCGTCATTTTAACAGCGATTGATCTGAGAAGCCTCCTGCTGCCGTATATATACACCCATCTGTACTTTCTTTTCCATGAGGAGTTCGTTTCAGAGTTGAAATCGGGGTGTCCAATGACTTTCTTCCACATAGTGTACATTATTAATAACAAAAATTGGTTTATGGTGTTACTTTTATCAAACTCCAAATAATTTCAAAGTAGTAGTTCTTTTTTCAGTTAAAACAAAGCATCATGTTAGTGAGAAAATTAGTAATTCTTCTTACTTGTATTATAGAACTTCCTTGTTTTATAAGTATGATTTTAGAAGCACAAAAATATTTTTTGCTGCAACTGCAACTTCTATATTTCTGATTTTGAAATAAAAATCCAAAAACTCACTTAACCTAATTCCAGCTGACTCCCATAGTGGTGTGGTTAGCACAGGAGTCCCAGGTTCAAATCCCATTCAGGCCATGGGTGTTCTTTGTTTGTGTCCCTTCATCAATATCATCATATCATCACTATCTTCATCTTTGCAATTAATTAAAAGTGACAGAGAAGCGAAGTAAAATAAATCAAATCAATTACATAATTCATATTGTTCCCTATGGAACATGAACATACAGACTATTTCTTATGATTCAGTAGATCCCATGCTCCCTTTATTTCACACCTTTGGACCAATAACAAAGGAACAAAGAAAATGAAGCATTGAATCCGATTTGTAACCCCAAAAAGTGAAAATCCAGCTTTACGGATATAAAAAAGTTCACAAAATAGACAACACTGTTTCAAACAGCATTAGCCTTTATAGTATTGATTTATTGATTTGGTTTATTTTACTTCGCATTTCTGACACTTTTGACTAATCGCAAAGATGACGATGAGTGATGATATGGTGAATTTAATGAAGGGACACTCACAAAGAACGCCCATTCCTAGGCTGTGATTCAAACCCGGGACCACTGACATTGTAGCATGCTGTGATAACCACTCTGGCACGGAGACCGGCAGCCTTTATAGTATTAGCACTATTTGACAGTAAAAAAAATACTTCTAAACTTACTGTGTGCATATTCCACATGAATGTGTTATTTATTTTTCTCCTTCATTCTTTTTTTTAAATTCCATCAGTTTTTTATTTTATGTTGAATCCTTTATCTTGCTCCCCCCAAAAATCTTATCATTCATGCCCTCAAATCATATCATAATCCCTACAAAGTATTTAATTACGACAGCGCATCTACCGAAAGTATCTTTTTTTTAGCTTTTTGTTACAAATGATGCACCTGCTTTAAAATAAGCAGTATACCAACACTAAGCATTATATTTTAAGTAGTAATGTAATTGATGAATATCGATTATGTCTTGTAATGCAACTGTATTATAAAACATCACATTCACCTCAGTAAAGTGCCAAACTCGCATTGTTGTAACAGTGCTCACTTCTCTCGCAAGAAAATTTTTACATCCATATCCTTGCAGGCTTTCTAGAATATTAATTTAATGGGGGTTTTAATAATTTCTTAAGATCCCGAGATATTTAGTCTTTTCCAGCTTCTCATTTGGCATGTTCGGGGTCGAAAACATGTGGATACCATATCGCTAAATACAGTCTCCAAAATTTAATCTTCAAACTCTCTCTCCACTACAGAAATCCCTTCACAATCTAAGATTTAACACTTTTTTAAAAGCTTCCTATCTCCCCCCTTTAAATTTAATACTCAATCCTACAACCAACTTACTGTTGATATTGAAGAGTGGATATTGCCTCCTTGAAAAAAAAAATATTCTCGGTCTCCACACCAGAATTTCCGCAACAGTTTAAGACAATACTAATATGCAAGAATTGGATATTCCCTCAATTTAATGCTCAATCCCCCTCTAACTAAAATACCCGCCACAATCTAAGATCTAGAGTTGGATAATGCCCCCCCTAAGTTTAATTCAGAATACCCCCAGAACCCACGTGGCAATTAAGGCCAAATATGTAAGAGTTGGATATTTCTCCCTCCCCCATTCGATAATGCCCTTAAACACTTTCTTTTCTTCATCTAATAGATTAAATTTGGTGCATATAAGGTGTAAAATTTTTACATATATTAGGTATGCCCAAATGAAAAGGAGACCTTTGCTGTAGTGGCATTGTATCTAATCGAAAAAGGTAAATATGTTTGCCGATAGATGGTGCGGTGTTTGTCCAAGTTTGCAGGTGTAGCGAACCGCTTCGCCTGCTGTTTCCTCAGTTGGCGAGAGTTGTTTTGCGCAGACGTGTGCATTATGGATTCCTCCAGATCAGCGCAGAGAGCTGCTCCAGGACAATGCTAGGCCACATGTGGCCAAGAAGACCCTCGACCTGATGAGAACACTTCAATGAGAAGTCCTCACACATCCTCCGTACAGCCCCAATATTTCCCCATGTGACTCCCGTATCTTCAGCCCCTTAAAACAATCACTCAAAGGTCAACGGTTCACCTGTGACAAGGAAGGCAGAACACCGTGGAAAACTGGATCCGTAAGCACCCCAGGAGTTTCTACACTGAAGCCATCCACTCCCTTCCTACGTGCTGGGATCAGTGCATCAATATCAATGGCAATTATGTGTAGGTATCATGTTACACATTAACTGTAATTCACATATTATGTAATGCAAATATTCTGTAATATAATATTCTTTAGATATAACCGAAGTCTTCGTTTCATTTGGGCATACCGTATATGTTGAATTTTATATTATTTGAAGGGAAAAAATCCCCCCCAAAATCTCGATGGTGCAGCCTGCACCATAATCCCCCCCCCCCCTGTGGGCATGGCACCCCTGGTGCTTCATTGATTTATCTACACACCCCAACACCCCATATATATATATATATATATTTACAAAAGCCTAATGGTAATTCCCCTCCCCAGATGGAAAATTCTGAATAAACTCCTGTCGTGGTTCGTTACAAACACTATTTCATGTGTTCAGTATCAGTCTGTATACTTGTAACATTGGCAGCAACAAATGGTTAAAACTTGAATGCAACTACATAATAGCCTATGTAGGACATGCCAAAAAAGTCAAAACATGCAATTTTTCATTCTTGTGGCACTTCCTTGCACAGGAACAAGTGGTAAATGTAAAATTTCAAATAAGAAAGCAGGCTTCATGGCAACTTGTTCAAAAGAACTATTTTAAAAACAACTCTGTGGTACAACAGCCATTGAAGGTTAAGGGTTGTAAGAGGTTTTTCTCTGAAGACATGTGGTTAGTGTACGAAGTCCCATAGACAATGTTACCTGGCTTTTACAAGTATACTACAAACAACCTCTTACATCAACAATTTTAAAATATATATTATTCAATATAGCTGCTAAAGAAATGTTCTCCTCTTTCCATGCACTTTTACAGGGTGTTTCAAAATGATTAAAATTTTGGGTGCATCAGCACTTAGGTCATTTTGCATCTTGTTCGTCTGCAAAATGCAGTCCAGGATGTTACATGAAAGTGAGGCTGAACGATAAAGAAACATGCCACGAGAAATACAACATAATCACTGATTGAATATCCTGTGAAATACATTCGAACACAAATCAACGATTGAATATCCTGTGAAATACATTCGAACACAAATCACCGATTGAATATCCTGTGAAATACATTCAAACACAAATCACCAATTGAATATCCTGTGAAATACATTCAAACACAAATCACCAATTGAATATCCTGTGAAATACATTCAAACACAAATCACCAATTGAATATCCTGTGAAATACATTCGAACACACATTTTTTTTTTTGAACGGCTCAGTAGCTCAGTAGTTATAAATTCTGTCGCAAGGTAGCAGGTTGACCAGTTGCAAATTGGCTGCCAGTGGTGAGGAGAAAGCATTTTGCTAGAGTAAGTCAGTAATGAGCATGTAACATCAGTTTCATACACGGTTTTCATAAAGATCGACCAGCAAATAACTCTATTAGATCCACCGCATTAGTGATGTGGTGCATATTATTGATGAGATCATTCTGAAACGTGTCTGGATGGAGTTAGATTACCATATTGACATGTGCAGAGTAATGAAGCGTGTCCACATTAAGCATTTGTAAGTTAACTTCGGGATAGCCATTGGCACTTAAACTTGGACAGTTATACTACATATGTGTGAAGTTGTATCTTATTTTGACAATTTATGAATAAAATATAACGGGTTGAAATCGTTCACATCATTTTGAAACACGGTGTATAATGAGCTGATGTCATAGAAGTGGAAACAATAATGGATGCAATCGCTACAAGTACAAGCAATAGCTCAAGGAAAGTTTGTTTTGAGTCTACTTCAGGCTCAGATAAGCTAATTGAGACTGGACCTACAGTTTAAAATGGGATCCAAACTAGGGATGGCCAAATGGATCCGGATCCGAAAAATCCGGATCCGTTCGGATCCAGATCCAAAAGTTACAGATCTGGATCTGACTCCGAAAATTCCAGATCCGGATCCAGGTCTGAAAGTTTCGGATCCGGATCCGAGAGTTTCATATCTCAATCCCATTATAATATTAACACACCTTAAAAGGTATTATGATCTTCGATTACAAAGAAATTTTTCATTAGTTAGTCCTACAAGAATTTGTTTCAAGTGTTGTTCCTAAAATACTTTGCTACGCATCGGCTAACACACTCGTGCACAAAAATAATCTTACTTGTTTAACATAAAATGTTAGAGGTGATTTTGTAAATGCCATTGAAACGAATATGTATTCATTCGAATGTATTGGAAATGGAAACACACATAAATGCGAGACATTCCATTCCAGGATGAAACGATTAACACATATAACAAGATAGAAATGTTATACAAAAATTATACAATTGTTCTACAGTTACAGTTTTACAAATTAAAATAAAACATTATAATATATGCAGTGTTATATAATTACAAAGTGTAAGACTAACAAGGGAGGTTATCTAAGTGTCCCCCTCCGATTTCCATGAAATTTGGCAGGTGTATAGTGGGGTCCAATGGAAGAAATACGTGCTTTTTGTTTCAGCTAAAAAACGGTTTTAGGGGGCAAACCCCCTCAAATGTCAAGATGAGGACAAATTGAAGTGAGGATCTGACCCCTGTGTCCCTCCGATTTCCATTAAACTTGGCAGGTGTATAGTGGGGCCCAAAGGAAGAAATACGTGTTTTTTTTGTTTCAGCTAAAAAACGGTTGTAGGGGGCAAAACCCCCTCAAATGTCAAGATGAGGACAAATTGAAGTGAGGATCTGACCCCTGTGTCCCTCCGATTTCCATGAAACTTGGCAGGTGTATAGTGGGGCCCAATGGAAGAAATACGTGGTTTTTTTTGTTTCAGCTAAAAAACTGTTTTAGGGGATCAAAACCCCCTCAAATGTCAAGATGAGGACAAATTGAAGTAAGGATTTGACCCCTGTATCCCCCTCCGATTCCCATGAAATTTGACAGGTGTATAGAGAGGCCCTATGCCCCCTGTTTCTTCCTATGCCATATTTACGTGGTTTCGGGGTCAGATCCCCACTTCAAATTCTCCTCATCTTGACATTTGAGGGGGGGATCTATACTAGGGTGGATCGAAAAACCGTTTTTTTCGAAATCGGTCTGCGGCTAGTGCTTAACGTTTGTGGTTGGTGGTCCTTATAACCCGTAAAAAATTCCAACTTGATCGGATAATATCTTCAGGCTGCGCTTTTTAGTCAAAATTTTAAATTTTTATGAAAAAATGTCAAAAATTTGCAATTTTTCCTGATGGTTTCTCGATGATTCTGGAGTGATTTAATGGCAAAAAATTACATATATTGCTTGTATGTTGCTTAATATTAACGATTTAGTGTGTTTGAATCAGGGAAAATGGTTTCTTATTTCGCCAAAATTCGTCAAAAAACGACAAATAAACAGAAATGTTACGGATGTTGGGTAGGCAATAACCCGCTATAATTACTCGACCCCACCGACTTAAATTTACCAAAAACTATAAGGTTATAGGAAAGGAAGTAAACTGCAGCTCTTAGTTCTTCGACTAATCGACTATCCAGCACTCACCACGAGGAGGTGTCTGCAATCGAGCGCCGCCTGCCCACCCACCCAGGTAGACTGGCCTATTTAGGTTTTAAAGTCCGCTTTGGTATCAAACTTTGGTAATATTTTCCTGTCCTCCAATCGACCTCTAATATAGCCATCTCGGGAGTCATAACCATACAGCATATGTCTTAAGAGCAAGTGATGGATTTGACGTTGCTACATACAGCAATTCATGCAGCAGTTACATCTTTGACGCACCGTTCCACTGCCTGGCTATGGCACGGCACGTCAAAAAAAGTCTGCAGTTTTCCTAGGGAATCGTCTCTTCCTGCTGCGATCTCTTCTAAGTCTTCATTCGTAAGTAAGAGTGCTACTGGAGGCGATGTTATTTTTTATTTTCCCCAGTGCAGTAAATCTGTGTAATCTTTGGCATTAAAGTTAATCACTGGGGGAGAAAATTTTCTAGTGGTGTTGTTTGGTTGGCTTTGGTTTTTTCTTGCTTCCAGGATCTTCTTCGCCACGTTTTAACGTACATTTGGACGACTGTCTGCCAACATACCAACAAGTATGTTTTCTGGATGCCCCTAGAAAGCATGATTTTGAAGACGTTCATAGAGAAAAGTCATGGGTAAGACTCCATTTTCTGCAATGTTAGCCACAGGTATTTTGACGCGTCCTTGATAGTTCCATTGCATTTGATGTAAAACCACATGGGAGCGTAAACTTTAACGACAAATTCTGTCAATGTCTTAAGAGCAAGTGATGGATTTGACGTTGCTACATACAGTCGAAAGATGCACCCTGCAAGAGTCAGCCATCCAGCATGGTGAATGGGCCCAGGAAGACACATCACAAGATCATTTGGACACACTCCACTGTTTGCAGCCTGGCACATTTTGTAGAAGTAAGCCTGGTCTGTGCTGAGAACATCAACGTCAATATCAGGAAGAACTGCTTCAATTTTTTCGAACTGGACGATGGGCCGGTCTTGGCAGGTAGACAAGCTCTTTCCTACGTCGCCATGAAATCCCTTCCGGCCTTATGTCTTGCCGTCAATTTTCTCAAAAATGTGTCTTAGGGGCAGTTCATTAGAATGCAATTGACACACAATCCATTGGAGAGGACGCTGAATATATTCTTCTAAACGCGAGATGATGCCGGTGTGATTCCCCGTGTTCTTCCTTTCTCCGTCGGATACTATGCACGACAATTCCGTCAAATCTAAGCCTTCTTCGCAGAGAAAGTTCCAAATAGCAGCAGTTGCTCCTTCTGCGTCAACAAAGTAGAATCTTTCCTTCCATCAAAGTACAGCGACAAAATGTTCTTGTTCTGGGGACATTGTTGTCCCTGTGGTGTTTGTCGCGTTCGTGAGCGCTGTCGCCTGACATTGTTTCTGTCTATAACAATGTTAAATTTCACCTTTTGAGGTAGTGTTTTATCTATATCACTCAGAAGACTTGACGCCAAATGTGTATCTACTCTGTCTGACACACCACGCCTCTCACATGCACGCGAAAACGAACTCAGATTGACCCTGGTCTGACTATTTGTTCCCGAGTTAAACTTTTTCTTTTGCGGAATTAATTCTCCATCTTCATCATCGCCAGGTAAGTCTTCCTTGTCTTCGACATTTTCAGCTTCGTCCACTTGCCGCACTTCTGAAAATGAAAAAAATCACACGGGCGATGGGAGCACTAGGGTGACGGAAGAAGAGTCCTACAGGTGCAGGATATAAGCAACGCACGTTCTGGTGTCATTAATGTATTTGCATCTACCTTTTCATGGCAAGTGTTGGATAGTCGATTAGTCGATAAACTAAGAGCTGCAGTTTACTTCCTTTCCTACAACCTTATAGTTTTTGGTAAATTTAAGTCGGTGGGGTCGAGTAATTATAGCGGGTTATTGCCTACCCAACATCCATAACATTTCTGTATATTTGTCGTTTTTTGACGAATTTTGGCGAAATAAGAAACCATTTTCCCTGATTCAAACACACTAAATCGTTAATATTAAGCAACATACAAGCAATATATGTAATTTTTTGCCATCAAATTACTCCAGAATCATCGAGAAACCATCAGGAAAAATTTCAAATTTTTTACATTTTTTCAAAAAATTTAAAATTTTGACTAAAAAGCGCAGCCTGAAGGTATTATCCGATCAAGTTGGAATTTTTTACGGGTTATAAGGACCACCAACCACAAACGTTAAGCACTAGCCACAGACCGATTTCGAAAAAAACTGTTTTTCGATCCACCCTACTGTATACACCTGCCAAGTTTCATGGAAATCGGAGGGGGAGACTTAGACCTCCCTTGTAAGTGTATTAATTAATTACAAATCGCGCACACACACACTATATATATATGTGTATGTATGTATATTATATATATATGTACATATATTAGCATGTAACAATATGTTATAAACACATTCTTAATTTCCAAAGACGTGCATGTGGGATGGCAAAACGGATCCGGATCCGAAAATTCCGAATCCGGATCTGAAAATTCCGAATCCGGATCCGAAAATTCCGAATCCGGATCCGAAAATTCCGGATCTGAAAGTTCCGGATCCACAGATCCGGATCCAAAAAATTTTAGGATCTGGAACCAACCGGATCCGGATTTTGGATCCGGCAGGATCCAGATCTGGCCATTCCTAATCCAAACCACTATGTTCCTCCATCAGCTATCAAATCCGGAATTCTTATTTCAAGGGAACAGCATTCCTACCAGTTTGCTATCAAGGAGGGAAGCATATTGGGTGATGCCTCATTTCATAGGTTTCATAATGAGAAACAAATTTGGTAGGAAATATGTTTTGATAGCATTATTTTGAAGAAATGATCCTTTTCTTTCCTTGCCCATTCTGCATGCATAACTTTATAAGAGGCTACTATTCTTGACAAATTTTATTCTTTTTAGGTATATGGTTTCACTAATTGATTCTGTACATCTTTACACATTTATGCATTGTTTACATTACATTATTAGCCAATCGTATACCACCATAGGTGTGTTTATTAGTGGTGTATGCTGAGTTTAAGGAGTTTTTAAGATGTGAGCTATCAGTGTTTCCAACTTTTCAAAAACATTGGATGGGCTGGACTCAGCAATTTGTTGTGTAAATTTGTACAATACATAACACATGTCGTAAGCCCTTCTCCACCCTTACTTTCACAATAACGATATGACCACTGACACTGTAAATAATGTAGAAAAATGACAAGTATCGAACTGGAGATCTAACAGTTATTAAATTGTGGGAATTCTTTAAGTGTATAATTATGAAATGTTTGTTTTGTTAAATGTGGGGATTTTACAATACAAGACAAATTACTGGGTGGGTCGTGCCCCACAGGGTTACATAAGTTGCTGCCATTGTAGGCTATCACACCATCCTGAAGACTATTTCTTATTGAAATGAGCAATTTTATCCACATTTCCTGATACATTTCATCTCTGGGTTTCATAAATAGCCTAGCTAAGTTGATGTGAATAGCGTGCAGTATTCTCAAGGCAAATAGCTTGCAGATTTTATCTAGGCATTGTTATCCCTGAATGTGCCCCGTGGCAGAATGGTTAGCACATCGTGCCACGATGCAAGGGGTCCCGGGTTCGAATCCTGGCTTGGACATACATGTTTGTGAGTATCCATTCATCAATTTCATCATATCATCACTCGTCCCCATCTTTGCAAATTAGCCAAAAAGTGGCACGCAAAGCGAAGTGAATATCAATCAATATTTTCCCTGGAAACAATAGTATTTTTGCTCAAAAATAATTTTATTCATGAATTCCCAAATCCATTCTAATGATTTCTGTCTATACCTGTAGCCATGTTATAAATGTGGTCTTTTAACTAAGGAGTATTCCAAACAATTTTTTTGCATTGGAAAAGTATTTCTTGGTATTCTAATCTCAACTGGAAAATTGCTTCATCCACATTGAATTATCCCTTTTGGCTTCTAAGCAACAGTTGTGGTAGCTCAGTTGTTAAGGCGAGGAGGGACAATTTCCCCTTGGTCTTTCTCGCTGGGGCAGCTGCTGATCACTGTTGCCAACTTCGCTCTTTTGGAGCCAAATGTGGCTCCTTCGTTCACTCGTTTGACTGTGAACTGTGGCACCCGCCCTCTGCCCCACCATGATGCCACCACTGGCTCCGGCCCAAAAATACCAACTTTTGCCATGAGTGTACATTTTGCACGTGACGTGATATTCGTATAGCTATAGGCTGCGTCACCCACCTTTTGTTTCCTCCCCCATGTATTTTTATATATAGCGCTGTGGCTAAGATGAAGATGACAATTTTGTTATCCGGGAACCCTATATTTTCGATTTTATATTAACATCATTGGATTATTGAGATGGGTGATGCCGCCAAATCTAGGCGGTGAAAAATAAGAAGAAATAATTACCATCACTTTAAAGCTAACGGTAATAGCAGCACCCCTACCCCTCTGACAACTAAAATTACCCTAGTAGGCACTTTATGCAGCCTTCGTTAATCTAGCTCCTTGGAAGTACTCTTTAGCTATATGGATGGTGAAATTTAGCTCTATTATGCACATCAGGTTTGGCAACACTGCCAGGATGGCCGTAGGAGGCAAGGAGAAATGCACTAGGCTTATGGGACCATTATTTTATTCGTTCTCTCGGGAATATCAAACATCCGATGACGTAGAAAAGTACATGGACGGAAAAAGGACACGTAGAACTATGTCATAGCAGTAGGAAAAGTCGAAACTCCCATTTCATGAGCCGTAACTTGAAGTTGAAGTTGATGTCCCATAAGGAATACATGGGATTCGGTAAATACTAATTCATCATATTTTTCAAAACTCGTATAAGGCTTAATAATCAACTTAGGAAACCGCTTCCACTTGCCACATGGGGAGAAATTCATACTCTTCATTTCTGCCGGAGATCTTTTTAGTAGCATTGCTCATTCCGACGATATTGGAATAAATGCTTGCCTGGTGCGTAATTGTCCCTCTTCGCCTTAAGTCATCTGAATACCATGCAAGAGACCCAGGTTCGATCATGGTGGGGGAGAACTGGGATTTTTTTCCACCTGTTCAAGCAGCTCCGGCGCCCACCCAGCATTGTATAAAGTGGGTACCTGGAGGAAACTCTGTGAGGGGGAGGAGGTAAAGGCAGCCAGAGGCGTGGTGCTGTTCATGCCACCCCCACCTCTAACTGTGATCAAGAAAGTGTGGAGCTCTAACTCCACACCCCTTATATGCCTTCATGGTGTGGTGCAAACCACAGGGGAGCACTTTACCTTTTTCCTTTACTTCTAATCTTAGAATATTATTTTGTGATCAATCAATCTGGTGCCGGACCCTGTGGCTGAGTTGTTAGCACATCGGGCTGTGATGCCAAGGGTCTCGGGTTCGAATCCTGCTCGGGCTTGGTTGTTTGTGAATGTCCATTCATCAATTTCATCATTTCATTACTCATCTCCATCTTCGCACATTAGCCAAGAGGCACAAAATGCGAAGTAAAATATACTAAATCAATCAATCAAACAATCAATCTGGTGCTCTAAGTGGAAATTCCTGTGGAGGGATGCTTAGTAATGTTTGGGTATAGGTGGGGGGATGCTTACATGATTCATCATGGAGAGGGTAAAGCAAATGGGGAGATGCTTTCGCAAAATATTCTAGCTTGGGGAGGGAGGTACTTTGTGCAAACTGGTGTGATAGCAACACACAAGTTTGCCTGTTTAAGCACAGAATCAATCAGGTGCATATCCACGGGGAGGGTGATGGGAGCAATCCCCTCTCCCAAGCACCTGTACTAGGTTTTTGTACACATCATATTTAATCCATATTTTATTTGTATCTCAATACTGTATGTGTAAGCTATTCTTTATTTCATTGGTGTGGAACATTATGGATGGTTATTATGGATATTTTGTAAATATTGTAATAGCAAATGCCAATTATTATTATTATTTGTTCCTAATTTTCTTTAAAGTATTCTGGTAATAATCTACATTTGAAATCAAAATTAAATATATAAATGCTTTATGTATATTTTTACATTTTCCTGGCTCAACAGTTGTGACACAATCGTAGAGAAAATGTCTTTGTTTCTTCATTTCCCCACTTTTTGTACTATATTTATATCATTAGGTTTATCACGACAACGGAAAGATATAATAATGATGGAAGAAAATAATAAACATTCTTCATATATGTGGAATTTGAATTTTAGTAACCCTATTTTCACCCTGTGCACGTTAATTCCCATATACCACATAGTAATGCTATATTGTTCATATGAAAATTATGTAAATATTGATGAAGATGTTTTCTCGAGATATCGACCAGGTGATTTCCAGATAGGTTTCCGAGATCCTGAGGAAACCTCTTCATCATTAACCTGAAGGAAAGCTTCAAGGTTGATTGATTTGATTTATTTTGCTTTGCTTTTTGTGCCACTTTTGGCTAATTTGCGAAGATGGGGATGAGTGATGATATGATGAAATTGATGAATGGACACTCACAAACATCCATACCCAGGCTGGGATTCGAACCCGGGACCCTTGACTTTGTAGTGTGATGTGCTAACCACTCTGCCACCATTGGGCAGGAAAGATTCAAGAATTATTTCATATGTAACTATTGGTTAGAATGGACCAAGTGCCATTCCGCCACTGGAACCAATTAATATTGTTAGCATTCAAAATTTAATAACATTTACTACAGTTAATGCAACATTTCTGACAATTTGGACTCAAGAAATAACATCAGTGAAAGATACTTACCCAGTCCCATATCTCTGTGTTGAAACCAAAGTTAACATGAAAATACTGATGATGGTTGTCATGGAAGATAGCATCTGGTTGCCACGGTTGCCACCATTGTCTTTTGAAATTGATTCCTGAGTGGTCAATTATTCCATGATAGTAAACGTACAATGGAATGGCACATGTTGGAACTAGAGAAAAAAAATATATGAATAGGTGCAAATATTGGGTAAAAGCTGCAAGGAGTAATATTCAATGTTTCTTTGTAGCTATCAAAAAAATTAATTTACACCACAATTTTTAATTTTTTACATGTATTTGAGCTTTATCACACAAAAACGAATACATGGCATAAAAATGTGAAATCCAACAGTATAAGGAAGAACAGGTACTTCTTCCACTCATGGTGGAATCGTTAAAATTACTCAGCAAAAGTACAGAGTCACGGGCGTCCGGAAGGAAGTTGGGCAAGGAGGGCCATGCCCCCCCCCCCCCCGGAAAATGAAAGTCAACCAAAAATTATGTATTTCACACATATGATTTCATTTTAGCCACAATAATATGTGTTAATTATTGCATTGACACCATAAATTCAAATTTAAGCAATGTTTTTTTTAGGGAACTACACTCTTTGGGGGAAAATGTGACTTGTTTGCCCCACCCTGGAAAAAAATACCTTCCTTGCCCCTCCCTGGAAAAAATCCTGCGGATGTCCATGTACAGAGTAAATACAGCTTAAAACTATATTAAAAGAACAATTCAGAACTTACATCACACAATGCTTTCATAGTTTTAGCATTTGTTACACGGAATTATTGTAAAGGAACTCTATGTTCTCATGATTTTATTGTGAGACAAGCTTTTATTCGAATAGTGCAGCAGGTTGCTGGTTCCACACGTCCAGGATGGTGAACAATACCATTGTCGAATATTGCGATGGAACTACACAATGCAGTGCATGAGCATGAATGTGCATATCCCAAAGTGAATTTGACTTGCTCATTGATGAAGAACAAGATCATAGGTCCATTTTGCTTTGTGGAATCAACTGTGAATGCAAGTAGCTATGTGGATATGTTGCAGTTGCATGCCATGCCTCAAGTTCCTGGGTGTAATGGATGACCTTCTGCTCAGGCACCCAAAAGTCAACCTGACTTTCCACACAGGACAGCTCAGTAACTGCTGCTAGTAAACCAATGAGGCTCTGGCACCTGGATCTACAGCCAGCATAATCATCTGTGGAGTTGTGTTGTCCTGCATTTGTCCTTGTGTGTACTGATTACCCCTTTACAACCTCAGCTTTTAATAGGTAAGGATATTTTAGTCCTTCCCGATAGTTGTAGTTCTTTTTAAGTAATGAAAGAATGAGTAGTTTAAGTTAGAAAGTTTTTTAACTGACCTATTTTATATTCTTAATTTGATTCTTTTTTTTATTTTGATTTGCTATATTTTACTTTGCTTTTTGTGCCACTTTTGGCTGATTTGCGAAGATGGAGATGAGTGATGACATGATGAAATTGATGAATGGACACTCACAAACATCAATGCCCAGGCCGGGATTCGAACCCGGGACTCCTAGCGTCGTAGTGCGATGTGCTAACCACTCTGCCACAGGAGCCGGCAGGCATCTCCTTAATTTTGTTTTACTTAGTTAAGGGGCAACAAAATAGCCTGTGCACTGAATTGCGCATAATTTCAACATCAATCAAGCAAGCCTAATTATAATCATAATCTATATTCATACGTTGACCCATTTTTTCATGGGTATGGATTTCGTCCAGATACATGAAAATATAAGGTATGGTATACAAGCAATTACAATATAAGAACAAAAGATTTTTACATGCTGCACATATGTGATAAAAAAATAAAAAATAAATTGTACATCACATTCACAATATTAAGAACAATGATAATAATGATACCTGTATAATATATATATATATATATATATATATATATATATAAAGTGCATGCATGACTTTCTTTTTATTTTCTTATTTATTAGAGAGTTATATTGTTCCTTCTATGGTATTATGACATTTCTTTGTCTACTTGATATTTGTACCCAATCTAGTTTATAGTTTATTGATGTCATACAGAGCTCTGTCTGTGAGGTATTTCTTGATTAGGGGAGTGATATTTTTTAGCCAAGGGGAAGGTTGTTGTGGAATTTTATGCCTGCAGAATGTGGTGATCTGTCTGTCAGAGTTAATCTGTTAATCTGGATATGGAAGTTTTGTCTTTGTCTTGTATTATGTTCATGAATTTCTTCATTTCTTATTTGAGTCTTGTCATTAAGTACATAGATAATAGATTTGTAAACCCCGAGCGAGTATACAGTCATAATTTTGTTTTTGCGAAAGGCAATTCTGCAAGTGGATCTGGATGGTATTTTGCATATAAGTCTAACAGCCTTCTTCTGTAATGTGAATACTCTTTTTGTATGTACGTGAGCTGCTCCTCCCCAAGCTGTAATACAGTATTTTAAGTGAGGATAAATAAGACCATAGTACAGGTTCATATTGATTTCCTTAATATTATATTGTGAAAGGATTTCCAATAGGTTGCATCAGCAAGTTAATGCAATCTGCCATTACATACATAATGGAATGTAAACCACAAATAGAGGAGGTGGCGGCAGGGGTGGCTTTTACTACTACTACTAGTCATGAAAGTGAAATATTTATGATATGTCTTTGCCAGATGATTGATTGATTTGGTTTCTTTTACTTTGCTCTTTTGCCACTTTGCTTAATCGCAAAGTTTACATCAATACAAAATAATTTTCCCCCTATAAGCTTATCATCCCGCTTCTGGGAAATCAACCCCTCGTCCAAGATATGCATATCAATATGGATATTTAGGACTACCAAACGAAAGATAAAACATGGGATAAACTTGTCATCCTGAAATGCCTGGTGCCTGCTGACCATCCACCAACAGGAGACAAATTTAGTTCAAGAAGTTTCTCTTTTCCTCTTCTCTATTGTTTACAATAATTAATGTAACAAAGGATGGACTTTTGTATGGACTTTTTTTTGGTGTGTTCCACCTATGTCACAAACTGTCGCATTGTGGTTTCGACTAGCCATGATTGAGGTCAGTTCTTGTACGCATATGGAATTCAAGCAGACAGGCGGGAAATACTAACAGTGACAATCGTGGTTTAAAACAAACATGGAGTTGGTGCATATATAACAAACACTATTTGGTTGATATTTCCTAGCAAATGACAAATTAAATTGGCCGCAAACATGGTGTCTGCATTCATCCTGACTTCACATGAAACCTACCTATAGTGTACGAAATAAATAAAATAGATGTCCAGTGCTACAGCAGGAACTGATTTCTGGCACCAAACTGATTTTCGGGAACACTGGCTCACTTTAAGCACTGGTTCTGAGGAATTTCCTAGACCATGAGTTATGTGGATGCTGAACTGGGAGAACCTGGAACATTACTCTTCTTCATTTTTTCTGTTTAGTTTTGTAAAGTGTAAATTTTACCAAACAAGATTACATGATGTTCTTGATCTGCAATGCTGTCAAGCACATAGGATATTGAATACAGGTTGGTCATGTGTTATACCACTAATAGTGTGCATATTGAGATGTATTAGATAAGTAAAAACTTTGCTCGAGCTACTGTGTAATTAGAAACACTCTCGGGATAAATTTTTATAAATTTTCAAGGTAACATTTTTTGTTTCATTATATCATTGCACCATCCCACACCGTAATCGTTTGGTCTGAGACATCAGGCTTTGGGCTCTGGTTATGGGACACGCACAGGTTCAAGTCTCCTGGGAAAAGCTTATGACTTTTCTCCCAAGATTTCAGCCTTTGTATGAACTGGTGGCCACCCACCATCGTGAAGAAATTGCGGAGCTATGAATGAGTAGCATTACCTTGTCATGGAAACCTACAACAACCACCTTTGTTGTGCTGGCCACACATCACCCCATAACCTCTGCAGGTGAAAGTGAGGCCAGTAGTCGGTAGGTAGGCCCTGGTCATCAAGGGCTGTTGCATCACAGGAGGTTATTTATATCATTGCACCAATGTCAAAACCATGAATGTGAAAATTTTTACTATTTCACCTAGTGCAGTTTCTAACTACTTTTTGTTGATAGATTCCTATGCTAACTTACGTAACATAATAAAGAACCATAAGTAGGCACATATTTTAAAAATTAGGGTACATTTTTCCAAACTACATAAATTTTTCAGCAAAAAATACAGGCTCAACCAGGACTCGAACCTGGATCTCTGGCATACCATGCCATTGCTTTACCAATGAGCTACCGAGCCAGTCTGGATTTGCCTGATTTTTTGCTGTCACTGCAAGTGCTGCCGCAACAGAATATGCTGCCTTTGAAACACTGTAGATGCTGTAAAACAGCAACAACCAAAAATCAGACAAAGCCAAGCTGGCTCGGTAGCTCAGTGATAGAGCAATGGCAGGGTATGCCAGAGACCCAGATTCGAGTCCTGCTTGAGCCTGCATTTTTTACTGAAAAATACGTAGTACATCTCCTGTGTGTGCCTAATTTAATTTTTTTTTTTTCCAAATGTAAAATCTGCCTTTTTTCTGGGACCTTTAAAGTGCTTCATCTGAAAAGGAAGATTTAGCACATTCGTGATTTTGGTATTGGTCCTACAGAATATTTAAGTTGATCACCCTGCAGATTTGTACTAAATATAATATATCGAGCATACATATAAGGCAAGTCTTAATATAATTAGAAAATGAGTAGAAGGAACTGCTTACCCCAGTGCATAGGAATTGTGAACATAGGTAGCACAAGCACAGAGAGTTGTAGATGAACAAATTCAACTGGATGAATGGCTGTCACTGAGAAAGCTGTAGGTTGTTTGTATTTGTGATGTAGTTTGTGGAAATGCTTGTACAAAAATGGAGTATGATACCACCGATGAAGAATATATGTTATATAATCCTGGAAGAAAAACAAATTGATTCATTAATTTATCTTTTAATGTACACACATGAATATTCACACACAAACTGAAAGACAATATTCAGATGCAAAGGATTTAATTTATTCATAATTGGGAAAAGAGAGACGCGGTAGTATATAAATACGGAGAAACTAGTACTCACTCTTATCCGCAAAAAAACAGCTTCGCGGATAAAAGTGAGTACTAGTTTCTCCGTATTAATATTTAATTTATATTATGCAGTTTCACTCTCTATGGATTGGGAAGCATCAGTGATTGATTACCTGACAAGACTTCACCTTATATTCACCAAACATTTTTCACTTCAAGCAACGCCTATCAGATCACATTATGTTAGTACTCTATGGAAACAGATTCTTCCGACAGCAGATAAACGGACATGATGAAACCCTGAGATTAACCCTTTTGCTTAATTCATGCATGAATGGTGTTTAAAGATAGCAAAATATATATCTAAAGCATCCATTCCTAATAGCAGACCTGTGGGGGGACTTGGGTATCCTTACCAACAAAGGTAAAGTTTCATATCTGCCAGGGATGAGTTCATCAACCCCCCGCTCCACCCCCCATTAACAAAATTTAAGACAAATATGTCCATTAGATTTTTAAACTTGAACTTATTCCTTTTCTCATTTCACTGTTTTGAGTTTCACGCCTGACTATTGTGGAACTGATTGCCAACTTTGTGTTTTAAGTTTTGTTATACTCTTGGCTAAAATAGAGTTAACGTTTAATATATTTACTGGAAAACCTTCATAGAACTTATTTAAGCATTGCCACATTATATTCTTCCAAAATAATATGCAGCTGATGAACTGTTACATATATGCACTGTTATATATATGCACTCTACAAATGTTAATTTATTTTAAATATTGTGACAGCAATTAAAGAAAAATGAAAATTGAACAGAGCAATCAATTGAACAGTCTGTGAGAGGAAATGAAAGTGTATATTTTGTATTTGAAAGCTTTCATGCCATCTATTGACGTTAAAGAAATAAAATAAAAAGTAATAAATAACCTGTTGCAGAACAGACCTTGAAGGCCAGGTTCTACCTAAAAAGAAGTTGACCTTGAATTATGACAAATGAACCTTGCGGTGATATAAGATGTTAAATTTACAAGATTATAGTGCATGTTATTTATTATTCAAATTTCTGTGTGTAGTTAGCTATTTACCAGATTAAATACACCAATAGTCTTACTGTTGTTTCATAGTTAATCACGATATGAGTATATAGGATGGACTCATTGTGTGATGTTACATCTGCACTCACTATCGCTGATGTATGCAGGCGGAGGAAGGGGGGAGGGCTGATGAAACTACAGTCCCCTCCGAAATTTTGAGAAAATTAACATTTTCAACTAAATGAAGTGAAGAACTAGGGAAAATACAGAGTGATAAATGAAAAGCCCCTTTAAAATGATCCCCAATTTGTGTAGGGTAGAAAGTTCTAAATGTAGGAAATATCTTATGGTGTATACCCCCCCCCCCCAGAAAGCAGCTACGTACTATCCACCCTACAATTCCAGCCCCTCCTGAAAAAAATCTTGCATATGCCAGTGCTCACCATCCTTCTTTAAAGCAATGCTTTAGCCCAGTAGAAGAGAAAATAAAATATATTTACATTATCATTATGTGCAACTGAATCAGTATTTTATTTTTTCTTGACATTTTACCAGTGGTATGCTATAGATTTCATGGAAGTGTTACCAGTCAGTGACAGACACTTTGCTAATTTTATTATTATTATTATTGTAGGGGCTTATAGCATAGTAGAACAAAATTTTTTAGAACATTTGGTTAGCTGGTGTGATTATGACGTAAGACTCAATGAATGTCAACATACATGCCTCCATGATATGGATGTTCTATAATGTTTTGTTTAATCTAATCATCATTCATCTTATTTCAGCAACTAGCTTTTTCAAAATGTGTAGAGGCGTAACGTTAAAAAAACATACAACAACAACACATATTGCCAGGGTTAACTTGAGAAGACATAAAAGCAATGAAAAAGAAAAGTGTGGTTGTGGTGTAACAAATTTTTGAATTATAAAATGTTGGCTGGGGGATGTTGGGTTGAACCTTGGGGTTAGCTGGGAGAATGCTCTTATGGTTTAACATGGTGACAATGCTCTTATGGTTTAACGTGGTGACAATGAGACAACTGGAAGATGTTTTGGGAAAGTTTTGCTAGCTGGGGGAAACCATTTCCCCTCACTTTGAGCATTGGATGTACCTACTAATTCCAAAGGGTTATAACGGCCTCTGTGGTGTGTAACTCCTATGCTCTAGTCTGTTCAGTGATGCCATGTAGCAGAAGACGTGAAGCTTTCTGAAGTGTGAGAAACTATATTGTCATCTGCGTGATGGATATCCACGAGCTGTTCCCATTGACTGTTCCATTTCTCTTACCTGGTAACAAGGGCTCCTTAATATAGGCAAACTTTCCTTGGTATTTCTTACCCTCTCATGTCAGGTCAATGTACTCTATTGGGAACCTAGCTGTGCCATGTAGGCTGTTACCTACAGTGGAAACTGAGGATCTGCGCTGTTCATCGTCAACTGTGGGAGACTACAAATCTCAGAGAGACACATTCTCTTGCTAATTTTTAGAACATTCTTAGCGGAATCTTCTCCCCTCCCCTTCAAAGCAATTTTTTGTCCATTTGAATCAGGGTGTGAAATTGTTGAAAACTGGTGGGGGGGAGAAAGTTCTTCATCTACAAACTCCCTCCCCCACAAACATATTTGTAGTGTTACTATAAGTAAAAATAAATTACTCAATTAAAATATATTATTATTATTATTATTATTAATTACATAAAGGAAATTAATGTGTTACTTGTATACATATCAGATATTGCAAAGCAGCTATCTAATTCCTTTACTAAGTGGTAAAGATTTTTAAGTTATGAAATAGTTCAAGTGGTTTTATTATGTGCAAGTTTTTTTGTTTAGTTTGTGCTTTATATTAATATAGATTATTAGATTTCATTGTTATTATCTTCTTGCATTCTTGTTTTACTTTTATTGTGGGTATTGATGTAGATTTGTTACTGACCTCTTGAGAGAGAATGCATTCAATACTCACAACTACACTAATTTATGTGTGCTTTTGATATTATTCTTAGTAAAGTATATTTGAAATCAAAAGTAATTGCTTATCTTTTGTTTGTTATACCAAAAACTCTCCTGTGGAAATTTTTGGTGGGGGGATTTTTGAGGCCAAGATTGTTGGTGGGGGAAATCCCCCATCCCCCCAGGATTCGCACACTGATTCGAATACTTTACCAAAAGTATCTCAATTATACAATCAACGTTATTTGGCTTCAGACCCTGCAAGCTAATGATAAATCAACTGGCACACCAATTGCACAAGATGTAGAATAACATACACACATCTCATTTGTTAGTGCCTGTTAAATATCCGTGGTGCAGGATATATTGGTGACGGAGACAATACTTCACAAAGTAAAACTTTCACAAGATCCATTTTGTAACATGTGTAAACAAAATTGTTTCATGGAAAATTGGCTGATTGAATGCACATGAACATCTGAAACACGGAAATATCTGTGCGTGTTATTGCGAAAAATTTGTCATACCCACACCAAAACCATACCATAATATCAATTTTCTCATTATGATGGAATGCAAGGACATGCAAAAACATTATATGTAATTTACCTAACTATTATTAATGAAATGTAAAATATACCAACTGTCCTAATATTCATTCTATATGTATTAGCTTGATGGACTAGTCGGTAGTGTGTCTGACTGCCACATGGGAGAAGATCCAGATTCGATTCCCAGGGTGGGTGATCTAAAGAGGTTGGAATTTTTCCAAACTGGTCCATACATAAAGCAGCTCTGGTGCTCAGCCAAACTCAAATCAATGGGTACCTGGGACCACTCTGGGAGGTAAAGGCAGCTGAGGCATGGTGCTGATCACATCACCTGGAAAATGACCGAGTTGTGGTCGAGCCTGCATTTTTTGCTTAAAATTTCGATCAAATACGTATCCTGTGTGTTCCAAATCACAAGGTAATAATGTATTGTAGTATATATACTAAAATACGTTTGTATGTGATAATATAAAGCTCTATGCTGGCCAAAACTAGGCACTGTCGATGTCATCAGTGTTTCACAGGTAACGAATTCCACTCTCTGCTGGAAATTTCTACTGTGTTTCTTGGAAATGTACCGAAACTCATTGGTTTCCTACCGAACACCATCAGTAGACCTAAATGTACATGTACAGTAAAGAAATAAATATTGAAATGAAATGAAATATTGTCTTCAGTATTACATGTCTCGTATTATTGTATGTACTGCGTCTACCCCAACATACTGGCTATAAATATAACTTTTCATTATCCTTTATCAATAATTTGTTTTGAAAATCTAAACATAGTAGATGTTTCAAAACACCCATTGATCTACGGAAAACAGTACAGTAGAGAAACTACAATGGAAAATAATGTCTAAAGTATTATATTTAATAGCTTAAAATGCCGGCTGTAAATATTGTATTTCATTCCTCCTTATTAACAATTTTTATTTATGTATGTTTAACATTCTGAACACAGTAGATGTTTCAAAACACCTATTGATTTGATTTTTTGATTTGATTTAGTTTATTTTACTTCGTGTTTTGTGCCTCTTGGCTAATTTGCGAAGATGGAGATGAGTGATGAAATGATGAAATTGATGAATGGACATTCACAAACAACCAAGCCCGACCGGGATTCGAACCCGGGACCCTTGGCATCGCAGCACGATGTGCTAACCACTCGGCCACAGGGTCGGACACACCTATTGATCTGCTGAAAACAGTAGACAGAATTTTCAGCAGAGCTGCGGTAGCACTGACAGAAGTGAAACACTGGAAATGAAAAATAAGGCGAAACCAGGGCTGTTTGTTAAAAAAATAGCACAGTATTCCAGAGACCCAAGTTCGAGTACTGCATTTTTTGCTTAAAATTGTACATATCCTTTGTGTGTGAAAATGTAGAGGATTAATTGCTTGCATATGAATATGTTTAACAATAATTATTCAGTTGGACTTACCTCTGCCAAAAATATTACTGGCCACTGTAAGAACCACCAGATCCATCCATATTCATCAAACTTGTAATATACCATTGACCATCCACCATTCATGTGGTAGCAGGCAACGACAGCTGTCATGGAGCTTCCAATAAGTAAACTGAAGGAACCAACCATGATTTCATGCCTCTCGAGTTCTGGGGACAACCATTTCTTGGGCTGACATTTCCATTTATCTGCCTGGTCTCGGAGGTGAACATAAAAGTACCACTGAAATTAAAAATAATAACGATGAGCAAGAATTTAGCACAAGTAGCAAGGCATATTCGTAAAGTAAGTACCGTTGGCAAATATTGCCGCTGTAGCACTGCAGTCACGACCGTGGGAGCAGGTCATGCTTTTTCTTCGTAGGTTTATGAAGGTTTGAAATGTTCAAGAAAATCAATCGGCCCGCCGACTGTGAAGTCCGGTCTGTGTTTCGTTTTCTCAATGCAAGAAACGTGAAACCGGTAGACATCCACCGTCAACTGTGAGAGGTCTTTTTCTTTGTTTAAAGAAGGTTGTGAGACAGTTCACGATGAACCAAGGAACGGTCGGCCATCTGTTGTGACCGAGGATTTGGTGCGTGCGGTCGACGAGGAAATTCGTGAAAACAGATGCTTCACAATATCATCGCCTTCCATGGAATTTCCACAAATTTCAAGAAAATAGTCCTCTACGAAATTGTGACAGATCGCCTGGAATTGAAAATTGTGGTTAGCGTTTTGACGAGGATGATGAAATCGAAGCAGGAGTGCATGGATGGCTTTCATCACAGGTGGGAACATTCTATGATGATGGGATACAAAAACTAGTGCCACGCTATGACAAATGCTTGAAAAATGGTGGAAACTATGTAGTAAAGTAGTTTAAGGTCTGTAGAATGCAATTCAAATAAAAAAAGTTACAAAACTATTTTACTTTATTTCTTACACTCTTTCGGTACTTACTTTCCGAATATGCCTCGTACATTTAATCTCATATAAGATTAAGTAAGATTGCTATTTGGTATAAATTATATTACTCTGTGTGTAAATCAACATTTAAAGCACTACAAACTGTGATCTTCTATGCAAAACTCTTCTAAAAGTGAGAATATTTAATGACTGTAACCACATATGAGAGTGCTGCCTCTGTGGCTGAGTGAGTCAAATGATCTACTTCACTCTCACGACAAAAATTACTGGGTTCAAGCCCCTGTTCTTTGTGAGTGTGTCTTCATTAATCATCGCGATTAAGTGACAGAAAAGCAATGATGTTTAACAAAATAAACACATGACTGTCACATTTAATATAAAATAGACAGTAGCCTAAATACCAGAATTGTAGCCACCTATGAAGAAACTTGTACAGCACCGTCTAATGTGTCAAGCATTGGTCTCGGGCTACGGACGCACACTGAATGTAGTCTCCAGGGGGAAGCGTAACAACTTTTCTCCTGAGATTTCGGCATATGTATGGGACCAGTGGCCACCCACCATTGTGAGGAAATTCGGGAACTATGAATAGAGGTGTAACCAGGTCATAGAAAACCTTCAACAACGGTTGAGTGTTCGTCATGCTGACTACACATCACCCTGTAACTGGTTGAATGATCGCCCACCTCTGCTGAGGCATGTGAGAATGACGCTGGCAGTCGGTAGGTAGGCCCTGGCCCTCAAGGGCTGTTGTGCCATGAAAAAAACTGTTAGTAACATCTGATAAAGAAGTGTGATGAAAACCAGTTTAGTTTTTGAAGTGGAGGTCGGGGAGTGATGTCATCCTCCCAGTAAGAAAAATATGTTTATAAAAAGGATTGCTCCACTGTAATTTGATCACAAACTTACTCCAACTATATATTTTTATTGTATAAGGTTCATTGGGGCAATAATAATAATAAAATCATCCTTATTAGAGTGAACGTGTTTCAGCCTCAAGGGTCACACTTAAAACAGGCCATTGTCTGGCAGATGATTACAATGCAAAAATGGAGTACAAGAATATTTGTTGATTACATGCATGCTTAATGAGTATGGATTGAATAGAACAAACATAAATTGAATAAAAAAGAAAGAGAAAAGGATTGCATTTAAAATTAAGTACATAGGTATCTAATGATTGTTGCTTTCATCTTTAGAACATGAATGATTGATTTTGAATCAGCTAGAACAATGAATAAAGTAATCAGAGTAATAAAAAAATAAAGTGAAATAAAAATAAAATAATGAAGTTACAAAATGTTATTAGCTATGAGAAGTTTACAAATACAGTTGCAAGTTGTTGCAATGAATCTATTTCTGATTGCAAGTTGCTTGTGATTAAGTGCTTTGCTGCCTTGCTAGTAGATAATGTTTAAGTTTCCTTTTAAATAGCATCGCAATGCATTCCATAAGAATATACAAAAGATGAGGAAGTACCAAACAGGATCCAATATAATATGAGTAAACAAGAAAACTTTTTGCTTTCACACTCAAACTGTGATGTAATAATCTCTGTACTGATCTAGCTAATGGGTGCTATTTGCTAATTGCATGGAATTGTTGCCAGAGAAAATCTCCCAGTGTCTCCACTTCTTAATAATTTTCACTTTAAATTTATATTATTTATACCTATATTCAGTAACACAACAAATATTGTCATGTAAGTTAATTATTCTGACTGAATGAGCTGCAAAATATATTTTTTCAGCCATGAAAATTGTAAATTTAAATGTTTTCTAATATTTGAACTCACTGAACATGCTATACCAAATGAAGACAAAAAATGCTGTTTAATAACAGAATATTTGTGTAAAACTGTAACAACCCTTACTTTGGGTTTGACAGCATTCTTCTTTAATGCTTTTATCATCAATTACGTAAGTTCAACAATCAGTTTCATTGGACAGAAAAGAAGAAATGCAAAATAAAATTAAGTCAAGCTTATAAGCAACTATTTGCCTGGTGTAGTGGCCATCATTCTATGTACCTCTGTCTGGGGCATGCGTGGTAAGCTGGTAAGTCAAGCACTCAAGGTATGTGTTCCCATAAATAGTAGCAAAAAGGTTGTTACATGTGGAAAATTAGGGTCGGTGTCTTCTAGTTTTTCATACTCCACTCAACTCAGTGCTTGCCACTGGCCTGATGTACATACAGCGTGTCCACAAAAACATTCCGTGATTATAAACGACCACAAAATTATAATTCTGTGCATTACAAAATTTATACCAATACCATTCAAAAGAACAGTTCAAAGAATTTTAGCGGATGTGTAATTGTTGGCCTTAACTACAACAATAGATGGCATAACAATAAAAGAATGAAAATATGGAAAAAGTCTTTCGATTGTTAATGTGTTATTGTAAATGGCACTATAAACGGTATGAATTACCTTAATATGCTCAGTGAGTGGCTTTTCCACAATTAGAAGAAGAAGACAATGAATTTATTTTCCAACAAGATAGAGCACCTCCTCACTGCCATCTCGATGTTTGGAGTTTACTAAATTAGAAACTTGAAGGGAGATGGATTGGGCGCTCCAGAAACAAAGATGCTGTGTTCTGCAAGTGGCCACTGAGGTCCCCTGACTTGACTGCCTGTGTCTTCTTCTTATGGGGTCACATCAGGCGCGGCTCGTGCATAATTTTCCTGGGGGTTCACCAAAATTATGCAAAGTGGACTTATCTAAACCTTTTGAGACACTACACGCTTTTGTTCGTAGAGATAGTACTGGGAAAATTATCAAATTTTGGCCGGTAGATTACTGACAAAGTTAATTTGCTTTATGTTCAGATAACAGTGACAGCACCAAGGAGTGTGTGTGGGGGGGGCTATCATTTTAATTTAAGATTTTCGTATGGTATTGTATTTAGGGGTATCTCAGAATTCAGAAAATATTCTCGCCTCAATTTTGCCTCTTCCACTCTTGCCAACTCTTTTCTGGTCCCACCACTGTCAAATAGACTATATTATTGAAACTGGATCCTGAACCTACAGTTAAGAAATACAAATCTCTGCCTGCTAAAGTGAGTATGTATCAGTAATCGAACCCAAGACCCCTTGATTACAAGATAATTCTTATATAACTATTCGAAAGTATATCGCTAAATCAAAGCGATTAGATTCTATTCTATGCAATATATTAACTTCTCACACAGCAACAACTACACTCCTTCCAATACACAATCCACCTCACTTCACTCAACGTATCACTATGCCATATATATTTCAATCACCAGCCATGCACTTCAAAACAAACTAACAAGTATGGAGACAATGACACGTAACAAAGTTAAATGCGCGCGTCCCTTCGAACACCCTCTCGCGCTAGAGTATAACTGATCGCACGAAACCCAAACAACTTTTTGGTCGTCTTCTGACGTAAGTGCGAAATGCCTTCATTGTTAGGTTAGGCTTGAATAAATAGCAAATATTACATTTTTGGTCAAGCACGGTAAGCCCCGAAAATTGAGTGTTTATATTGTAAGACAACTAAACCTAAAAAGCCTAACATGTCAACGAAAGCATTTAGTCTGACGTAAGAAGACCAAAAGGTTGTTTAAGTCTTGTCCGATAAGCGACCACTCGCCCTCGCGCTATTTTTGACTTTTCGGCTCCTTCCACCTGAAGTGTTTCCATCTTAAAGATGAAAACTCTGAATGTGTAGGCAAGTTGTTTTCTATCATATTTATCTTATTTGTCCCATCATCTTTACTTCTAGCTTTCGTTTGGGGTCACCTCTACATTTATATTACACCCTCTTCATTAATCTAATAAGTCTTGTAAAATATAAAAATACAAAAAAAAGAGAATGCCAAATGAATTCAAATTGAAACACATAGTGCAACCTGGAAGAGAGAAGAGCGTGATTCACTCCAGCTCGCTGGTGATCCTACGAACTGCGCGTGTCCGTTTTGACGAGACGGCCTTCCTCCAGTCTCAGACTGCATGTATTTTCGCCATATGTACGCGTCGAGCTTCTGCTAGCCGTATTAAGCTTTTAGCATGGTAGGGGTTGGCTTGCGGAGGTTCAGCGGAGGCTTTGCACGAAACGGAACTAGAGGGGAGCTGAGTGGCTCTGGCCCGCGGTTTCTCCTTCTCACTAAGAGAATTTGCCACTCTACGCTTATGAACTTCTCAGTTATTGTTTATTTTGTATATTACTGGGGGTTCACTGCACATTTGCGCTATACAGCCAACCGCGCCTGGGTCACATAAAAGATCTTGTATACGTGCCTCCATTGCCTCAAGATCTGGAAGATCTGAAACGTCGTATCATTGCTGCCACCGGGACCGTCACTGTAGATATGTTGGAACGCATGTGGCATGAGTGGGAATATCGCCTTGATGTTTGCAGCGTGACACGAGGAGCACACATTGAGTGCCACTAAGATACGTAGCTAGGTATTAAATTGTTTGAGTTTCTGCTTTTAATGGCACCCATTTTATATAAATATGAGTACCGAGAGCGATGCTATATGTGTTTAAATTCACGGAATGTTTTTGTGGATGCACTGTATATTGGAAGAAAATGGAACTTCCATTTCATTTGCTAGCCATGTGTTAAAATTGTGAGAAGCAGATGGACCAAATTCCAATTTATCAAATTTACAGGAGAGGAAATAATGTATTCGTAGAAATATGTCTGACTCTTAGAAAGAGTCAGTAAATTGAAGATACGTGACTCTACCTTATTGCTAAGGATTAGAAGTGGAGATATGTCGATCTCTGACTCCAATATAGTTCTTCAGAGGAAATATGTTAAACAAGACTGAACACTACAGTTTTGGAATAACATTCCTCCGATTCTCATATGATGAAATATCAATTGAGGCACAATATTTTTCTTTCATGTTGACTCAGGCTTTATTCCAGTTTAAATCAACGACATGCTTGTATTTGGAAAATATCTTAAAAAGCATAATTTATATTCAACTTTGGTTTCACTTTCACAAGCAATTTGACAGTTTTTACTGCTCCACAATGCATTAATTTCAGTTGCACATGAGCTCATCATTATAGTGTAAAGAAAGAATTACTATTTTATATTGCTGAAACACGAGTAAGTGTAATTATCACACTATGCAGTGATGGTGACGTATTTTGAAAATTTGATCTGGTTTACTGCAACAAATCTTATTTATATTATATATTTATTATATATTAATTAGATATAATAGAAATAAAACACAAATTGCGGGCATGCAAGTAAAACAAGAACAGAAGTCCGACAACTCCAAATTTTTCAGCATATTTGATATTTTTTACTGGCAGTAAACCAGATAACATGGGAGAATATGCCCCTGGCTAAAACATTAAAGCTTTTGTTATATATTTTTTCCTTAGTTGTGATGAGGATTGCTCCCATGCATCCTCCATTAAGAGATAAGTCACCAATAAAAGATGACATTTCAGAAATTTTAATATTTCATTGGAGAAGCTATGTTCAATTGTACCTGTTAGCATTAATATTCTTATGGTCTATCAGCATACTCACATGTAAAAATCCTCCTATACCCAAATATAAGACGTAGGAGAAGGTGGTGGCAACCAACCAATAGTAAGGCAACCCTTGCAAATTGATGAAGTCAAGACTAAATTCTGACCAATTGTAAGTCTGGTTGTTTGTCCTTTCACTTATATTTGCCTTTCCTCCATTGTCTAGCTGCCTTATAGCATGTACCAAAATCAGCAGCCATTCTCCTGAAATGATAAAATAGACATGTTCAAATGCCAATCTGATACAGAAGGTTACAGAAATAAAGTTTCAAATGGCAGATATGTTATAGATTTGGCACAACTGTCAATTATGTATATAAAAAATAAAAACAAAACTACAAATCTCATAGACCTTAGTGTTTATAAATACTATCACATAAATTTAACGAATAATGTATCTAACTTAAGAAAAAAATCATGTATACACTATATATTTTTATTATGGGCATACCCGTCTATCATTGTTTTTAATATCGTAAATGTTCAATTTATGTAAATTTGTGTTTCACATATGTGCATTATGTAAACATCTTTGATGTTTTTATACTGTAATATCTCTTATACTATATCTTATCTATATTTTCATGTATCTAACGATATTCATACCCATGGAAAAATGGGCCAACGGATAAATAAAGATTATGATTATGATTCTTTAAACCTTCATCAGTTGTACTAACTAAAATTGTTATAATTTTCTTGGAAACAATTACAAGCATGCAGTTCTATGCTTCTTAGTAACTTATTTTCTCTTTATCTGAATACAGGCAACCACAATGTCCGCCTGTTGGTAGCCTGTTTGCATCTGTGAGATTTAGAGTGACCAATTTTGTTCAGATTAATGGTAGCAGAGTCTGTTTGTAGAATGGATGGTTAATGATCCGGAAAATTTAGGGTTGCCAGCCACCTTATTTTTCCTGGGCATGGTCTACATTCTCGGTGGAAAAAGTTGAAAAGTACATATCTATTGTATCTTGCAATCTTGATAAGTGATTGACAATGAATGAGGTCTTTCAGCTTCAATATTTCTTCTGCCTACTTCCTAATAATATAAGGTATGCCCAAATGAAAAGGAGACCTTTGCTGTAGCGGCATTGTATCTAATCGAAGAAGGTAAATATGTTTGCCGAGAGATGGTGCAGTGTCTGTCCCAGTTTGCAGGTATAGCAAACGGCTTCCCCTGCCATTTCCTCAGTTGGCAAGAGTTGTTTTGCGTGGACAGGTGCATTATGGATTCCTCCAGATCAGCGCAGAGAGCTGTAATCCAATTTGGAATGAAGGACCTCTACTCATCAAATGGCTGGAACAGGGTGAAACAATGAACTCTGAACGGTACTGCAACACGTTGTTGAGGCTTAAACATGCCATCAAAAACAAGCGCAGAGGTAAGCTCTCGAAGGGAATAGTGCTGCTCCAGGACAACGCTAGGCCACATGTGGCCAAGAAGACCCTCGACCTGCTGAGAACATTTCAATGGGAAGTCCTCACACATCCTCCGTACAGCCTCGATATTTTCCCTTGTGACTCCCATATCTTCGGTCCCTTAAAACAATCACTGAAAGGTCAACGGTTCACCTGTGACAAGGAAGTGCAGAACACTGTGGAAAACTGTATCCGTAAGCAACCCAGGAGTTTCTACACTGAAGCCATCCACTCCCTTCCTACGCACTGGGATCAGTGCATCAATTTCAATGGCAATTATGTATAGGTATCATGTTACATATTAACTGTAATTCACATATTATGTAATGCAAATATTCTGTAATATGATATTCTTTAGATATAACCGTAGTCTCCTTTTCATTTGGGCATACCTTATATATTTTCTTCGTTTTTCGTATTTTTCATTTATCCCTAAAATGTATTACAACCCGGTGCCGTGGCATTCCAGTTGGGAGTCACTGCTTTAAAAGTAATTGTAAGTTGCTACTGGGTTTTAATATTAGTCATGCACCCAGGCAGGTTAATTGCACACAAAGATATCTACTTATTTTTGCTCTTTTCACATATATCTATTCCAATCACATAGAAGTTTTATTAAACAATAAAGAACTTAATTTGTTTTTGAATCATCAGTTGACTTTGGCATGAGCACTTAATGTACCTAATTTTTTTGTTTCCATCTGTACAATGACAACTTCTCTCCTCTACTCCTACTTTTCTTCTCCTCTCTACCTGTTTCATCCCAGTACATTTAATTCAATAATAATTTCTTCCAACTGTACAGAATTTCTACATCTTTCACATAACAGTGGCAGCTATTCAAGTGAAGTAGATGGAGTGGCACTTCGCCACATATTATTGTACAAAATGTTTTTATTATCCTTATCACGTACATCAGGCCTGTACCCAGGATTGAGGGAGGGGCCAGATCCGTGTTTATGAAATATACAGTGGCGGCTATTTGGGTGATCTTGGGAGAAAATAAACCTGACTTTTTGCCAATTTTTCCCCCCGTACTATGGCCTCTTAATGCTTGTCCACCAAGAAAAAATAACTCTCCTTGTCTCCCTCCCCTTCCCCAGTTTTGACACCAAATCGCCGATACTGGTCAGAATTATTCGGATAGTTCTGATTTTCCCAAATTAAAAATATTTTTGAATTTCCTTTATTTTCTTATACCAAACCAGTGAACAGCCACGATAATTCTACATATTTTCAGAAAATATTGATAAATTAAATTAAACACCTTAGCAATTATTATTATTAGAATAAATAATTCTTAATGTGGAAGGATCAAAGTGGGGTATGGTTAACCAAAAAGAGAGAGAGAGAGAGAGATTTTCACCTGGTAGCCATTAGCGGCGATTGGGTGTCAAAAGTGGAAGGCAAGGAAAATTTACTTTCTCTCAGTAGACAAGTTTGAGTTTTTGTTTTAGGCTCATTTTCTGCAAAGATAGACTAATTGCAACTGGACCTACAGTTTAAAGTGGGATCCAAACCACTATGTGCCTTTATCGGGTCTGAATAGACAAGGCTTAGCATTCATATGCCATAGTGCAAGAGCAGTAGGGGAGAGCAAGCGACTGGCCCCATGCCCCTCCAATGGCCGCCACTGCTGGTAGCCTTGCATCAATGGTTATAAAACTAAAAGTACCAAGTTTTCCAGACTGCAGGCTTCTGGAGACTGCCTCTCTACACAACAAACACATTCATTTATGCAAGGTCATAATTGAAATTTTTACAAGTTTGAAAAATCGTCGATGTTATTTTCGTAGCTTCTTATTGGTTCACATTTAAAAGTTTCATGGCTTGAGGTTGAGGGGGGAGGGGGCATGTCCCCATGGCCCCTCCCCTAGGTACGAACCTGACGTACATTAGTATTAAAAGAAATGTATTTGTGCTTTGTAGTCTGTTACACTGTGTGTGCATTCAACAGCTTCTTCCAGGCCGATCCATCCTCGAGTGCAGAGCTCTAGCTGGGGAAGCAAAATCTATGCACACAAAGTAGCTGTATTAAGTTGGTTGCAACCATAATGTCACATGCTTGGACTTCATGTGTTGCCAACCATGACTGAAGAGCTAGGAGGAGGTAAAGCAGTCTACTGCATTTGGAGTTGAACTAAGTGCATATTGTTATCCGTGTATCCCTAACTATTTTTTTCATCCCATTTCATACACTTTACACTAGTATTAACCTTCCGATTACTATCCTTTCTCTCTAAATTTAAGATCCTAAAATCAATAATTGTGGATCTAACACAATACCATTTTAACCATACTTACACTATTATATGTAAAGCAATGATTATTCTGGTCTCCGAATATTCATTGGTCCATTTTCTGGTATGATATAAAATCATACCTATATGTAAAAAAAAAGTACAGTAGAGCGTCGATTATCCGAACGTCGGTCAACCGAACGACCGCTTAACCGAACTGTGTACTCGCTCGCACCTGTTACTCTCCCACCCTACCGTCCATCATCCCCCTCACTCCCAAACCAAGTTTCCCACAGTAGTAGCCGCACTGAGCCACCGCTGGCGGAACATTGCTTCTAATGGGGCCTTCATAAGGCGCTGCTGACCGGCCAAGCCGCCAGTCGCTGTGTTTCAACAATCAGCACACTTCTGTCGGTTTGGCACTGGCTGTAGAAGTAGCGGCAGTATCAAAACTGTTCACAGCAACAGCTGCGCCAGCTTAGAGTTGAGGCGTGCCGCTCCGCGCAGTTTGAAGGATTGCGCGCCCCCAAGAAGAGCTTCTCACGGTGCAAACAGTAACCTTCTGTTCTCTGTTACGACCACTTGTGTGCTGCTGCGTGAAGAAGTGAACTTGACGATACAAAATGCTTAAACGTAAACGTGTTGTCCTTTCTATGAGGGACAAGTACGAGATTGCCTTTGTACGTTACTTTGTAATACTTAAAGAGATGCCTGTTTTTATGAATAAATTTACTGTACAGTACTTCTTTTTGGCAAATAAACATGTACAGTTCGATTATCCGAACAAACCAGTTTTCCGAACACCCATGTCCCCCAATTACTTCGGATAATCGACGCTCTACTGTAATTATAAATAATGAATAAAGAGCAAAGATAAACAGGGGAATCCGGTAAATATTTCGCGTCACTGACGTTCCGGTATAATTTAAGGCACTGGGACAATAGCGCATACCTCCAAATGTATATGGATGGAGGAGGGTATTTTTTGGGGGATCCCCCCTTTACTTTTATTTTTTTATCTGTGGAATTTTTTTTCATTCAGTTTTAAAATAAATATGAATCCTGTTTATGATTTAGTGCATTTTTTGTTGGAAATCCCATTTTCTTATTGGAAAGACGATGATAAGAAGGATGTTTAGCATTTTTTCCTACCAGCCCTTCACCTAACTTCAGAGCCACCAGCTGCAGCTACCACATGAACATAAATTTAAAATTCATGATGGATTCAACAAGGATATACATGTAGGAGGATGTTCACTGTAGTTAGAGTAATGCATGCCAGAACTTCAGGTGACACAGCTACCAGTGGGCATCCAGCATTATCGTCTTTGCTTCTGAATTTAGATTTAGAATATGCAGTTATAAATGAGGAAGAAACTAGAGAAGGGCTTAAATTAAATGGAGTAACTCAGCTGTTAGTATATGTAATGCAAATGATGTTGATATGCTATGGAATGATTTCAATACAGCTAAGAATAAAACTGATTTACTTTTAGAAGCAGTGGAGGAAATAGTTTTAGAAATCAGTACAGAGAAAACTAAAGACTGGGCTGAAACCAAGTAGTAGGTAAAAGTCAACACTACATTATAGATAATAACCTATTTCAGTCAGTTTCTAAATTCAAATATTTAGGAGTAACAGTGATGAAGTATGATCTGAAGTAGAAGAAGGCAAGCAATACTTTAATACAATATGTGAAGTACTTTTGCGTTGATGAATGGTAGGGATATAAATTTTATCACCAAATTGCCCCAAGGAAAACAGGGCGTCCCCCATGGCGCAGTGGTAGCGTCATTGCCTTGTAATCAAGGGGTCCCGGGTTCGATACCCGGTGGAGGCACAAGTGGTTCGGATCGCACTTTAAACTGTAGGTCCAGTCCCGATTAGCCTTACTGTGCATAAAGTAGACTTAAAACACCAACTCAAACCAAACCCAAGGAAAACAGGATATCGGATTCATCACAAGATAAGACATTAAAAAGTAATAAAAAGGCAAACACCCCCATCCCTCCCCCCAATGGCTCTACTCATATTTTCAAAATTATTTATTGATATAGTAAAATGCATGCTGACTTCCTGCATGCAACTAATATATCTATATTTGTTTTGGTAAATTCACAACACAAGCAACAGAAAATTCTTCTTTGCAGCTGATCAGTGGTTGAATTGCTGGACTCTTAACCAATGTTCTTAGTTTCTACATGTACCTACATTTCAGAGAATGGCTCTACCTCTGTCCTCAGAGTGGTGTATTTATTTCTATGTTGTCATGGTTTAGGGAAGACGTCAATATGTTTGGTTATACAAGGTGTCTACCAAAAAAAAAAAAATCTTGACTTTTTCATGACTTTTCTTGACCCTTTTCTTAAAATTTATTAGGTGCAGTTGGAAATTAAGAAAATATATATTTTTATTCTATGAAAAACCCCTACAACAAGGTCAGTTAAGATGAAAACTGAAGCTGAGATCTTGTGTGTTTGGAGCGATAGTGTGAGAACTCTGTTGTGTGGCTGTGGTGTTGTTGATGTTTCGTTTGTTCTTATATTTATACAATTTTGTTCCCTGTTTGATCATATTCGCAATTGGCCAAAAGTGGCCGAAAAGTGAAGTAAAGAAACAAAAACAAATCAATCAGTCAGTCTAAATTTAGCATGTTACCAAGCCTAGCTTCCTTGTCTTAGCCGATTCCACGAAAATCTTCTCACCTTAGCATCCAGAGAAGACGCATAGTTGGAAACAGATTTTCCAATTATATCTCTTCCCCTACGTTACAAATTTTGAATTTAATAATTTAAGTGTTGTAAACGTAAAGTAACTGTAATATTAGCTGTTGATAACATTACTTTTATTGCAAAAGTAACTGTCACAGTTACAGCTACTTACTTTTAAGTATCTAGTTGCAGTTAGACTTTCTTTTTAAAAAGTAACTGTTACTTGTAACTGCGTTACAAGTAACCAGTGGCGCAGGAACGTTTTTCATTTGGGGGGTACAAAATTCAGGTTCCCATATATATAAACACGCATACTACTGCATCTAGAAATATATTTCGGAGGGGGGTCCAACCAAGTGTTGCAATAATAATAATAAAATAATAATAATAAATATAAATATATATTTATTTAAATTAAAATATTAATTAAATATGTAAATTAATTAATATTGTATTGTTATTATTACATGAATAGGTAAAATTGATTGATTTGCTTTTTTTTACTTCGCTTTTTGTGCCACTTTTGGCTAATTTGCGAATATGGGGATGAGTGATGATTTGAGGAAATTGATGAATAGACACTCACAAACATCCTTCCCATGCCGTGATTCGAACCCGGGATCCCTGGCGTCGTAGCGCGATGTGCTAACCACTCCACCTCGAGTCCGGCTGATGAATAGGTAAAATATAGTAAAAGAATATATATATAACAGCACCTATTCATTACCTAGCTTACGTGTAGTTAAGATTGCAAAGATTTGCATAAAAAACAACTGCCCTGTAAAGGAATTTAATGCCAAAAAGAAAAAGAACTGAATATTTATTAAATAGCAAACAAGGAGTTAGATCCAATTAACGAAAAGTCAAGTTCCTGATTAATATTTTATGGATATTATCATTAGTTGTGTGCATAAATCTTTGGAACTCTTCAAAGCCGCATGAGCTAAATTCCTTGCCTTCCAATATGTTCAGCGGAAATTACCATCGATTGTCACTATAGCAAATGCTAACCAATTATATTTTGATTATTTACTTTTACTACTTAGTAAGTCTTTCGAGGGGTGGGAGTCCGAACCCCCTGGATCCCCCTAAATACGTCCTTGACACCTAGGTATAATGTGAAGCCATGGAAAATATTCTATTTTAGAACAGCGCACACGAATGTCCTGTTATTTAATGCAAAATTTGCATAAATATTTTACTTTGTTTTTCTTAGGATTTGTTTTTCTTAAAAAGCAGATTTTAAAACCAGATAACAATTCTGAAACATATAAAGCTCTGGACCTCGTTGTGGGCTTATTTGGATTTAACGGAAATGTGGAGTTCGAAATGTAAAAATTGCGAACAAAGATACATCTATTCATTTTAATGCAGGTTGAGATTAATAGGGTGAGGAGGATCTTGAGCCACCCCAACCAGGAATAATCATCTCCCACCCACTGAATATAGAGGCCACATTATTGAATATATCATATTTATAGAGTTGCACTTCAGTTCAGTTCATCCTAATTTTAAAGTCCCATAGCTACGCATAAAAATACCTTTAAACAATTTATGGCAGATGTGTACAACATCCAATGTCTTTTAGAAACCATGTATTTGGTACTCAGACATCTGTAAGGCGGCGTTGTATTACGAAAGAAAATACTGCGTTGAGATGCTTTCGTCCAACTTTGAAATATTTGTGAAACATTTGGCAAAGCATTTATTTGATATATAATTAACTATAACTAATGACACTTTTCAAGCACTGAAAGTACTATCATTACATATACAAAACCGAAATCCTTCAGATATCAGAGGAAGCAAGGAAAGGCATAAGCTCAAAAGTGTTTTTTTTTTTTTCCTTTTCAATCTTTGGTGGACAATATGAAGAGCAGCTCAAGGTTTCTTTTCGCATATAGTATTTAATGCGTATTAAGTAGTATTTAAGGGTGACATGTCAATTTCTCGTTTCTGTGAAAAAGTTTAACTTTAATGTAAGCAAAAGCATGTGCGCGTCACAGTTAAAGATTTTCGCATCTACAAAGAAAATCCAAAACACATTCCCACCTCGCCGGCCTCCGTGGCGGAGGGGTTATCATTGCACGGTACGACGCCAGATGTCCCAGGTAGGGCATGTGAGTGTTCATCAATTTCATCACCCATCCTCATCTTCACGATTAGCCAAAAGTGGCAGAAATGCGAAGTTAAATAAACCAAATAAATCAAGCATTCCCATCTCACTCCAAAGACCTTGTAAATCCAATCCAAAATCTACCAATAGAACCTGCAGTAAGTTTCATTTATCTCGTGCATTCTCTGACTAATGTAATTTTCTTATAGATTGACTTTAGGGTATAACTTAAAATGGTGTTGTTTATGTGTTACATTCGATACCAAAATTAGATTTTAAGCAATTAATGTCCAATTATAAGTATACCTAATATATAGGTAAAAATAATTACCTCCTCCTCTGATATTATCGCAAATTACACCGTGTTCAAATGTCTAGCAAAAATGTCATTTCACCTAGGAATGATATCGCGACGCGATGAGTCGAGGATTGTTACAGCCTCATCTCGTCTCCCGTGTGCCAAGGTCCTTCTCGTTTTTGTTTGTGCTTATTTTTTGTTTGGTTTCCACTCTGAAGTTATTAAAACCTATTTTAGATTCACTTCATGCTCAGAGAGGCTAATCGGGACTCTATTTTCAAAATCTCTTAATATATGTATAGGTGTAAGTATAGTTTTCCGAACACCCTCTTACAAAGTCATGAAATATATGGGTGAGGTACAGGAGTACCATGTCCCCCCCCCCCCCCCCAAAGTTGGTATGTAAGGTCTCGTCTCGTTCGTGTAAGTATTTCGTTTTGGAAAATTCAATTTTAAATATTCAAAAGAAAATTAGGTCAGTCTCTTGTGATGAAGATTTGTATCTTATCTTCGAATTGACGCGACCAATTCTTTAGAAAAGTGTACCCCCTTACGCAAAGCAGCCTTCGTCTGCAGCGTGATTTTCTGATAGCAAATCTGATTCAATCGTTCCACACACATTTTAAACAATTTTCATCTCCTTAGAGAGGTTTCCAAACCTCGAAACACGTCAATAAACTAACTAGTAGCAACCACAATGTAGTAGAATAAGTTTGGAATGGTTTGACTTTCGGTGGTAAGGAAGATAATGTTTATAAGTTATGAACAATATATACTTTTTTATTGGGCGAACTGAAAATAGGTTCTTTTAACAGTAGCACCTTGAGTCCCTGTTGTCAAATTACCAAGGGGGGTACAAGGGGTACAACTCGATTTACGGATTTACAATGTACCCCTGTACCCCCCGTTCCTGCGCCACTGCAAGTAACAGATTGCTTCCAAACATTGGGCGTTTGTCATTTCGGTCTAAAAGCTCCCAAGAATCCTTTGATTATCCTACCTCTGAAAGTAGCTCCTAAAAGAAATATGGCGACAGTGGCTATGAAGGAACCAAGGAAACTTGGCAGATGGGACCACATCTTCTCCATCCAATCACTGTACCTCTCCATCCACGTGACTGCCATTGGATCAAACCGGGAGCTGGAGCCCGGTTTCCCAATGTCCACTTTAACAGGGTCCTTCATTTCACCACAAACGGTCACTGAAAACTGTATTTGCTTCCCATCTACTTCTCTTTATATATAAGTGTATATATTCTTACAATGGTAGACCCCTGATAACAGGTGCTCCTGCACTGAAAACTTTCATTGTTGATTTCTCGTATGTGATTGGTAGATTTGGTTTCGATTACTGTACCTTGCACGCTGTTATCTGCACGGTATATGCGTGTGTTGCCTGAAGCACGGTCTTTCAGAAGGTACTTGACTTACGCCAAGATGTCTAAGCCACGCCCCTTGTACTGAAGTTTATCAAGAACATCTTTCACTTTTGTCCTTTGTTGGTCGGTTTTGTTCGATATATCTGCTATGGGCGGGAAAAAGGTTACAAGCCCAAACAGTTGATTTTACAGGAAAAGGGGAAAAAATGAGGTTAGGTAAGGTTGGTTAGGTTAGGTCAGTGTTCGGAAAGTTACTTTTTAAAAGTTACAGTTACTTGGTTAAAGAAATAAATTGAGTTACAGTACCACTTACTCAATTAAATAGTAGCTGTAAGCATGGACGTCTGCAGGATTTTTTTCCAGGGACAGGAAAGCAATGTATGGCTGTGTTGTTGTTGATGAATCGTTTGTTCTTATTTTTATACAATTTTGTTCCCTGTTTGACCATCTTCGCAACTGGCCAAAAGTGGCCGAAAAGTGAAGTAAATAAACAAAAACAAATCAATCAGTCAATCTAAATTTAGCATGTTCCCAAGCCTATAACTTGACAAGTTTAGAAACAAGATGTTGCAAATAGCTGTTGCGCAGCTCACGTCACATTTCGCCACTCCATTCTCCGCAGCGACGTTGGTTCGCAGTGTTGCAACCTGGAAGGAGCGAGGCATATTTTCTCCCATAATAGTGATGCCCCTAAAAAAAACACTCCTTCAGTCTGAAATATGCACTTCTTGGTGGACATTCATTTTCCAGGAGGGAGCGTGCCCCCTTTCCGGACGTCCATGGATCTAAGGTAGTTTTACAGTTACTTTTTGCTGGAAATTTTCTTGCAAACAAATTACAATCAATTATCATTAACCCTGCGTTGGTCGCGCAAAATCTCTAGTTCGGTGTGTGTAGTTTCAACGTCGCCATTTATCAATGATTGTTTTGTCAACATCCTCCTTCTGTCTAGAGTTTCTGAGTTCGTTGAATGCCCCTGGTGACCGAATCCGTTCGGCACTAACGGCGTACCATTTTTTTTTGAAAACCCGAACTGCCGTTCCGCGTGCGACTAACGAAGAGTGCCTTTTTTGTTTATTTGTGTGTTTGTGGTTTTATTAAACTGTGATATTTGTACAATAACTGAACATTTGGTGTAATGAGATTGATGTAAGGGAAGAAGAGTGTTTAAGACAGCTAGCTATTCCTGGATGATTCAGATGACCACTGAGGCCTACCAGCGTAACATTTGTAAGAGAGCCGTGAAAAATGAACAGAACATTTCAAATCACCAGTCGTTTTATTTCCAAAAGAAACTCACTTTAAAAATTGCCTCCTCGATGTCGCAGTGGTAACGTAATCGCATTATAATCAAAGGGTACCTGGCATAGGCGTAGCTAGAACTTTATATTTGGGTGTGCACAAAGAAAAAAAACTGAGGTCTTGTACCTTTTTAATAGCATATTTTGCAACACAATCACTTGGCTCTTTAACTCCACTGATCTTTGTAAGGGAATATAAATTCACTAAATGACAGTGTTGAAAATTTCTGACTATATATAGTAGAAACAAAACAAATTTCATAGAAATTACACACACATAAAATGTTCATAAATGTTACAAACAAATACATCAAAATACACGGCATCTATAACAAGAGACGTCTCTCAAAAGGTACAATGTTCTTAAACTCATCAATAACTTCATTTACATCAATAGACTAAGCTTTTTCCTGTTCCATAAATAGCAAGAGCAGGGCTTCCAATCTATCCTGCTTCTGAGTGCTCTTAACCTTTAAGTGGGTATGTGGGGAGGCCACAACACCCCAGGTCTAAAAATTGTTAAAAAAAAATAGTCTTAAAGGTTGGCAGCACTGTTCATCTTTCCGTTACCTTCATGTTGTTTACTCCTTGAGGGTAGGTCTTTTAGTCGGCTGATTGTTGTGCGCTGGTCCACAATAACAAAGAGCTCCGCGTTCTGGGGTGTTATCATCACCCCACCTACCTACTTGCGTATTGTTTTAAACTTTATTTTGCTCGAGTGTTGCAATACTTATGGCTTTTCTTTTCTTCGAAATGGAATACAAGAAAGAACAGCAACGTGTCAAAAAGCTATTAGAGTTATTGGACGTGGTTAGTAGTGCAGAAGTAAAAAATAAAAAAATAAAATAAAATAAGGAATTGTCCCTATAAAATAGAAGGAAAAAGGAAAATTATAAAAATGTCCTTAAAAAGTTTCAAATTTAGTTATTATCATTATTCGCAATCTTACAACCGTACAAATAATGTAAAATTACATATATTACAATTATAATTGTTAGAATTATAACTCTAAGTGTATTTTTTCTTTGGGGTGTCGTGAGCACCCCACTAACCACTTGTGTACAATTTGGCCACCTAACTACTTAAAGGTTAATTTAGTTTTAACTTGGGTAAGCTTGGAGAAAGCTCTCTCACACGTGCAGCTTGTGACAGGTATAGAAGAAAGGCGCTGCAGTACAGAGTAGAATGCTGTAAATATCTTCCTTCTCCAATGACATTAAAAAATCGAAAATCTATAGACACTCGTTTCATTAGCGATAATGCACACGTTTGTACCAAGTAATGACATTTTCAACTTCTTACAAACTGCCGCTTATTTTCTCTCTCATTGAAATATCTTTATTGAAATGTCTTTAATTCTCTTTGATAAAGCAGCCCATTAGGGTGTGCCTAGGCACACCCAGCACACCCCGTAGCTACGCCTATGGTACCTGGTTTGATACCCCGTAGAGATACAGTGGCTCTACTCACTTTAAACTGTAGGTCCACTCCAGTGGCGTATATTGAGTCGAAGATCTGGGCTATCTCACTATGTCACGTGGTCTTAGGCTATGAATAGAAATACATTTACCAACTCATAAGAAATCAGGTTGCCAACTCACAAGAAATCAGGTTGCCAACTCACAAGAAATCAGGTTACCAACTCACAAGAAATCAGGTTGCCAACTCATAGGAAATCAGGTTGCCAACTCATAAGAAATCAGGTTGCCAACTCATAAGAAATCAGGTTGACAACTCATAAGAAAACAGGTTGCCAACTCATAGGAAATCAGGTTGCCAACTCCAGAATCAGCATCATCATCTCACTGATACGAATAATATTATTTAAAATTTCTGGTCGATTTCTCTCCTGTATTTTATTCTCTAGACTTCAGGCTTCGCAGATAGCCTAGCTAGACCAGAATATACGCTCCTGGTCCACTCCCGATTAGCTTTTGTGAGCATAAAGTGAACTTAAAACAAAAACTTAAATAATTCATTTTTACAATTTTATGGTCGCACATGTAACATTGTAATTTTCATTATATGGAATAATACTTACAGTCTGTAACAAAATAACTCCACCACCGCTAAAAATGAGGGCAATATTGAAATATGTTTAAATTTAAATTGCCATTGTAATAATGTTCAAAACAATGGCAAATTGCACCTGGGATTGTTCCTTGGTGCATCTTGATTTTGTTTTGTTATTTTTGCACTGCTGTCTTTCATTCCACTCTCTGCCAACAGGTGTCTCTGGCGTCTGTGTGCAAATGGCTGCCGCCTGTTCCTGACGTGCAGCCGTGTTTACTGGTGAAAAACATGTGAATAGTGGGTGGAAAATCTGTGTAATGGATTTTTACCAACTGCTAGATATTACTTCTCAAATGAGAATTTATATTATTTCATCTTCCAGGATGACAATGCTCCCTGCCACAGAGCCCGTGCAGTGAATGAGTGGTGTTCTGACGTGGGTATTAACCGATTGTGGTGGACACCCAAAGAAAAAAAAATGACAAGAGGTCAATATCCAGGCTTTAATTATTAACAGATATATAAAACAAGACCCAGGATTACTCTAAAGTAAAATATGAGCGGCATAATTGTCTACATATCACCTAAAACACAGTTTGCGTTCCATTGTGTTAAGTGGTGCAGTTATTTGGTTACAGACTCTATATATCCTGTGTATTTATTTCATTAACTAAAATGTACATTTCATAGTCTTATAGAATCTCAATTGCTTGCAAAAAATACTATTTAATCCTAATAATTGAGGGTTTGGCGTTTTAAAACTTTATTTGAATTTAACATATTTTAAGAACCCTGTCTCTGGACAGTGCGCGACTATCAAATATATATTTATTCGTGCGACTCACGAAGGGTTAATTGTAATAAAATTATGAAAACTTTCATCGTGTGTTTTCATATAGTATTTACATTATTACAACAAATTAAAAACGATGAAACAAAGAGTCAGATTGGCTTGAACGATTATAATTCACAAAATCGTTCATATTACTGCCATGGAATAGTAAACTTTGTGACATTGATTCCACTTGCACCTGTCTCTCCTATACGGAAATTCCAATCTCAACAAGATTCACGTGGAGGCACATAGTGGTTCGGACCCCACTTTAAACTGTAGATCCAGTCCCGATTAGCCTTACTGTGCATAAAGTGAACTTAAAACACCAAATCAATCAATCAACAAGATTTACTTCCTCGACAATGCCCTTTTGTATCTTGACTGTTCCAAATGAATGTAACAATTCACCCGAAACACTGAAGTTTTCGCTGCCCCACGTAATAGGTTAGCAATTTAAGTGTCGTAATAGAACTGTAAATATACAGTAACTGAGAATAACGTTATTCATGGACGTTTTTCCAGAGAGAGGCAAGCAAGGTAATTTTACCAGGAAAGGCAAACGAGGCATATTTCCCGCCATAATAGTGTTGCCCTTTTAAAAAAAAAACACTTCTTCAGATTTAAGTTATCAGGTTCCTACAACATCCTTCCAAAAATTAACAAACTTAATGTGACTGAAATTAAATATATGTGTATAAAATATAAGTTTATGGAAACATCCATTTTCCAGGGGGCATGCCACGCCCCTCGCGCTCCCTTCCGGACGCCAATGACGTTACATCAATCTCAAAAGCGGATGTTACATCTACTTACTTTTAAAAGTAACTAGTTACACTTGAAAAGTTACTTGATTGATTTGGTTTATTTTATTTCGTTTTTCTGCCACTTTTGGCTAATCGTGACGATGAGGATGAGTGACGATACAATTAAATTAATGAAGAGACACTCACAAACACCCAATTTTGTGGCCACCAAAATTCGCGAGCGATTTCTCTGCGCCTCAACATTACGTACAGACGATTTCAGAAATATTTACTATTCTCCTTTATAGTGGAATGTTCCAGCTTAATATTTGCCTTGAAATTTCACTGACACTTGCATTGTAAACATGAACTAGTATACATATCTGGTTATATTCTCAATAAATCAAATCAAATCAAAATAATTGCAAAATGCAAAGCATATATCACCTGCAACCTCCGTAATCTAGGAGTAATACTAACAAATGAATATATGATATTAAAGAGGAAATAAAAAGCAGACTTAATTCAGGAAATGCGTGTTACTTATTAATCTTTTATCTTCTCGTATAATATCTAAGAAACAAAGTTAAAATATACAAAACAGTAATATTACCTGTAGTATTATATGGCTGTGAAACTTGGTTCCTTACATTAAAACAGGAAAATAAATTAAGAGCATTTATTTGAAAATAAAATCCTTAGGAAAATATTTAGACCTAAAAGCGATGAGAAGACAGGTGAGTGGAGAAGGTTACATTATCTAGAACTGCACAATTTGTATTCCTCTCCAGATATTATTAGAATAATTAAATCTAGAAGACTTAGGTGGGCAGGCCATGTAGCACGAATGGGAGAGGAAAGAGGAGTTTACAGGATTCGAGTTGGGAAACCTGATGGTAAGAGATCTGTAGGAAGGCCAAGACGAAGATGGAGGGATAACGTTGAGATGGACCTAAAGGAAATCGGTAAGAATGGAAAAGATTGGGTTGATCTCACGCAGGATAGGGACAGATGGAAGGCTTGTGTTGCTGCAGCCTTAAACCTTCAAGTTTAAGAAGGCTAGAGAGTTAGTTAGTTTACCTCCGTAATTCATAATATCAATGATTTATTTTCAATATCCGGATCTTCGGTGCACGCGAACTTAGAAAGTTGCTTACACTTGGAACACAATGAAAAGTTCGTCACAACCAAGTTATCACTTGATTTTTTTTTATCTAGATCATCTTCTGCCCCCTGTTTCAGATATGGCAGTTCAAGTGTACTCGAGCTGTAAGTATAAGAACTTATTAACCAATCTAGGCAAATTTTTTGGTAAATGAAGCTGAAAATGTGTTATTTTGTATGTTAGGTGAATTTTCCACACCATCCATTGTGTTTACCAAGTTTGATTGTCTGGCTTTCAAAATGTCAATGTTTGGTTACTTAACACACCAGATACGAGCACGTGGTGTTGGAAATTTCCACGGACACTACATCAGGGTGACCACTCTAGAACCATGATAAAATTCAAGTGTAACCCCCGGTTTTCAAGGAGAACTTTCCAAAAATTCGAGGGTAAAATTAGATGTTTTCTCTATTTATTTCAACCTTAAGAATTACAGCCTTTCACCACCCACACACACACACAGACACACAAATATGTGAACAATGTAACGGGTCTATGTGATTCCAATGTATGAGGGCTATTCATCGGATATTTACACTTTAGTTCCTGTTCGGCGGAGGCGGGGGCGCTACTTCCGGTTTTGAAAAAATAACATGGATTTCAAAGGTGTAAGGATAATGTCTCACAGAAAAGGCGACAATCCTTACATGAGTGTTGGTTTCAACACGAGGTTGGGAAAAAATACTTTTTCTCGGGCATCTATGCATAGTTTTCAGACAGATCCGATACGGAAAAATCAGTGGATTCAGGTGGTAAAGCGAAAAGACTGGACTGGACACAAACACGAGGCAATAGGCGACGCTACATCACTGGAGTAAATCAAATAGAAATATTTTACGTGTTCTGAAATTATAATTGTCTAACGCACATGTGTTGACTATATTTAAAAATTGGAACTGTTTGTAACCATTCCGAATTGTAAAAATTATAATTTTAAGCTAATTTAATGTAATCAATGTAAACTTTATTAATAATTTTTTTATTAACTTCTAAAGTCTTTTCTTGAAGGACACTTGCAAAAGTAAATAATAAAATACAAATTTTTGTTAATTTGCTATTCATTTTTGTGTTATTTTGTTACTTTTAATTATTATTACTATTATTATTTGCTTTTTCATTGTTGACAATTTCAGTGTTTCTGGAATTTTCTCAATAAATAAACAATAACTGTGCATTTCAGTATTGTAACTGTTCTGCTGGATATGCACTCGGCTTGTAGATCGAATAGCATTAATAGATAAATAATAATAAATCTCGAATATAATGTGTTTATTTAATTAGTTTAGTAATTATTTATTGTATAATAACATTTTTTACAGTTGTAATTATTATTATCATTATTTCTACTATTCTACTTTTATTACTGGCCTTTACCCCCTACAAAAAATTCTGACGACGCTCTCTGTAATTTAAAGGGGCTCTGTTTGAGTACACAATTTCGTAAATTATACATTTTACTGTCGTAAAATTGAAGTATTTCAATGTTTATAATTTATGTAAACTTATTTCAACCTGCAGAAGTCTTAACACGAAACTGTTGGTAGAAGATCAACATTGTCTTGGAAAAGACTACTATTTTTCCGTAAATCTCCATCCAAAGGATCCGGGAAATTGCCAATCTTTTCTAGGTACCTTCGTTTCCCTATATCACTCCAAAATTTCAGGTAATCCATTTTGTATCCGATCTGTGACGATCTGTATTCCACTTGTTTACATTGGAAAATTGCCCAAACCGGAAGTTCTTTCCCCGCCATCTATAATCGAATTGCCTGATCGATTATTTTTTTGTTTACTCAGGAATAACCCCCATACATTAAATTAAAAAATTCTAATCCAATTCAATAAACAGTACATACACTATATAGTCAAAAGTCACCAGACACCCGTGGACGTGGCGGTAGTATCATGGTCTGGGGCTGTTTATCCTGGTTTGGGCTTGGGCCATTAGTTTGGGTTAACAGTTGGAAATGGGCCCTTTACTCTATCAGCACTATAATGCACCTGCCCATAAAGCAGGATCCATTGCATCGTGGTTTGAGGACAATCGGGTGGATGTGCTTAGCCGGCCCGCTCAAAGCCCCGACTGGGACCCCATAATAGAACTAACTGGAATGAACTGAGGCGTCGGTTGCTTGCCAGACCCACTCGCCCGAAAACCACCCACGAACTATTCACGATGCTACAGGACGAATGGGAAAAAAAATCCACCAGCAATAGCCTATACCAGAACTTAGTGGAAAGTCTGCCCGTAGAGTAAATGCTGTAATAATAGCGAAGGGAGGTCCGACATCTTATTAATTACCTGGCTGATGTCTTTGGAATGAACAGCACTGGGTCTCCGGTGACTTTTGGCTATGTAGTGTAGATTTAAAATATTCAATTTAAGATGCGGGGTTTAAATTTGCCATTTCGCATACTTTATGCACAGATAGCTAATCATGACTGGACTTACAGTTAAAAGTATGATCGGAACCACTGTGCAATGAGCCTCCACCGGGTACCGAACCCGGGACCCCTTGATGGCGAGGACGTTACCACTACGCTATCGGGAAGACCCATAAAAAATAGATAATTGCATGAAAGTATCAAACTCAAATTTACTTAATCATCTGCAAGATATCTTATCTTGCAATAATCTTCCATCTGTCAGATAGATTGTTCTGCAAACAGGGTGGATAAATTCATGATTTTCATTTAAAAAATCATTTTTGTTGATTTTTCATTTAAATCGGATTTTTTTATTTAAATCGATTTTTTTTAAAAAAAAAACATGCTTAATTTGCTTGCATGGTATGTTTTTTATAGAAAGGCTTTTTCTAGTAAATGTCCCTCTAAATATTTTAACAGTTTGATTCAAGCAAATAAAAAATATACGTAAACATACATTTTTCTGTTTCTGATACTGTAACTATTATGGAAATGTTTGTTGAGTTTGTTAATGAATCTAATAATAATTTCAGTAACATTTCTTCCAGTGAAACTAAAACATTCTGGATGTACTGTAAAATTGTAACTTAAAATATTAACTTAAATAATTTTATAGTCTTTTTGCGTTTCTGATATCTACAAAATCCTTATGTAAATTGTTCTATAAATTGCTTATTTAGAGTGATTTAAATGAGTGATATTTTTTAAAAAAATCGCCTTATTTAAATCAATCCACTCTGTCTGCAAAACACATTAATAAATAATACGGATTTAGAGAATTCTGTTTTATTTCCACGCAGCTTTCTTTTCCTTCCTGGATATAAATAAAAGGTAAACAGTCAAAAACTTGCCTCAGGACATTTATAAATTCAATGCGATTTGCATGAACAATTGTTTTAAGGAAAAGCAAACATGCACATTTGAGATACAATTATATAATTTTGCTGTTGGTCTATATGAGGTGGATAATTTGATTATGTACTGGATTTATATAATATATATTGCATAGGCTATATATGTATTAAAGAAACTTTAATAATAATAATACATAATATGTATTGAAGAATACGTACACAATTTAATATTAGCATGTTGAACATGTATTTTCTTATTTTACGTAGCTCCATGTTGCATTTTCTGCCATTCACAAATACAGTTTGTGTGTTGTCTTCCATTCTTAGTTAATGTGAAATTGAACGTTTTAAAAAAAAGATATCAAATCGTTTGTTCCAACATAAATGCTAATGCTTCAGCACCGATTTTTACCCCCTTTTTGTGGAATACGTGTTTGATACTACTACTAATAATAATATTAATAACAGTCATTATAATAATAATAATAATAATAATAATAATAATAATAATAATAATAATAACAGTGACTTATTATTATTATTATTATTATTATTGGTGCGTTTATCCTGTAACTTGCCCCCCATCCCACAAAAATGCGTGGTTGCGCCACTGGTCACCTGTCGCTTCGGTCTGAAAGAAATAAGAAAACACTATTTCTTGAGCAATTCTGCAGAAAGTTAAAATCAGATCAAAAAGTAAAGCAGCATCTTAGAACAACATATTTTCAGAGACATTGTTGACGAGCATATTGCTTCTCTTTTGTTTTTTATTTATATCTTTATTATAGAAAAAAATCGTGACGAGTCATCATTGACTCTGTAACTTCGGTATTTCATATAACATATTTTGCTTATCAGCTCTTCACATAAGCACATTTCTCGTATCTATCTTATCTTTTACTAAGCTTTTGTGATAGACACTTTGTAGCGATTGAAGTGTAGGAAAATAACCTTCCCTTATGTGGAATTTTATCCTTAATTTAAGTACCTAGAAACCAGTTAGAACAGGATGCTTATGGAGTTTTCTTTGTCATTGAACACCTGTTCCTTCAACACCTGTTCTGGCATAAATTACGTGACTAATTCGATCAAAACATGATGTGAAAACCATAGGCAACGTCAACAACGATAGATAAGCATCTGGTAAGTGATTTCCAGTGTAACATCTGTGATCAGAGTTACATTTTGTGTTGAGGCCACTTTCTGCACAGATAGGCTAAACAGGACTGGACCTACACTTTAAAGTGGAATCCGAACCGGGACTTCTTGATTACAAGACGAAGACGTTACCACTATGCCATCGGAGAGGCACGAAAATTTAGAATGTCACCGTTCCAGGGCCAGAGTAAAGGTTGAATCACATTGAACTGGGTTTCCAGCAGGCGCGTCGCCTGATAATGTTCGCATGAGCACGTGAACACTCATGTGTATGTTTTAAATTACGTACATATTAAATGCACACACATATATTTCTTCGAAATAATACTTTTTTGATGTTCGAGTATACACACACAATTTACTCTGACACGACGTCTTTCACGTCTGATAACTTTTTTAGATAGTTGGTAACACTGACTCCAACTGTGTTCCGCGGTTGCAATGAACACAATTACCGTGTTGTGTGTTGTGAACTGGCAGCTAAGGGGCTGTTGGTCGCTATAGGCCGAAAATGTTCAGTGCGCTGTGCGAACATTGTGGTGCGAACCCTGATCCAAGCGGCAATACTTCTTACATTTGTCACCAGGGTGCAGCATATACAAGGCATGTCTAGGAGGACTCGAAAAGATCGGCGCTACATAGTTGCAATCTTTAGTGAGAAGTCGCTAAACCTGGCGGATTTTAAATTCCAGTGGGCGCTAAAATTCACGGAATAGTGACGAGCGACTTTTCTTTAAAAACTAGTCTCCAGGAGTTACATAATATCTTTCAAAGTTTATATGATTTGCGCATGTGCGTCTAAGGGCAATTCAGACTGTGCAACTTTCTTTAGTAATCGACGTTTTTCATGCCAAGGAAATAACTCTCACCAACTTAAATTGCAAAGGAAAATGCCGACTACATTTACATCAATTCAACGCACATTTTTCTGGTAATTTTCTGTATGGGGTCGTATGGACTAAATAGTTGTTACCGAAAAAAGTTATCAACTGATATTAGTAAATCATTTTTACTATTCTCTACGTTATTAGAATATGCTTATTGTAAAGAACAAAATATAACTTTCAGAAAACTAGAGCTGTATTTTTGCTACACATATATTTTCTTTTTTGAAGTTAGAAAGTTGAAATAATATATGCATTTAAATTATCACAATTGAAATTAAATGCATTTTTAATGTGCATATAAACACACGTATATTCAATAAACCTGGTGTAAGTTGTTCCCCACAGCATTTTAAAAAAATACATTTTGCATTTTTCACCAGCAAATTTGATTCAGCGATTTTTAGTTAGCGCATGTTGAAGATTTAGCAACTTTTGCGTTGCAATTGTTGGCAACACTGCTGCTGTGGAAGAACTGTAAGGGGGCACGTTTGTTTTGGAAAGATCAAGTACCGTTAGTTTTTCGGGGCAACAAAAGAGCCTATGCTCTTTGGCGGCAACGGGTAAAAGGCTGTTAGTGTCGATGTCGAGAGCAAGATATCTATTGACAAGCGGTTAGGTGAATTTACGTGCACTAGCTTTCAGACGTGCGCGCGTGTGTGGTGTAGTGTTGTGTTTTGTGAATACTGTTAGGAGTTTGAAAGAAAAGTCATTTTCGCGATTGAGCGAAGCAGAACGAACTCAAGGAAAAAGGATGGGCCCTCACCAGCCGGACCTCTACATTGTACAAGAGGTAAGTACTCCCAAATGCGTTATTAAAAGAACAATCAAAAATTACTGGTACACAAAGTACAATTGGTTTGGGTGCAACGTTGTGAACGCGCAATTTTGTTTTCTTTGTTTATTGTTTGGAGGCGGCAATTCATGGACAAACACAGGACACTTCCTGGGCGTTTGTTACTATTTGCACATGCGACTCGCTTAAAAAGAGACTGCATCTGGATTGGAACGATTCGTTTTGTTCAATGTATCAGATCAAGGATGGTAAATATGTTTGATTGATTGATTTGTTGCTTTAAGTCCGCTTTATGCACAGTAAGGCTAATCGGGACTGGACCTACAGTTCTAAGTGGGATCCGAACCACTGTGTGCCTCGACCGGGTTTCGAACCCGGGACCCCTCGATTACAAGGCGACGACGGGTAAATATGTTAATGACGACGACGAACAGATGTTACTATACGCTTTAAATCTGTGGTTCCCAAAGTGTGTGCCTGGGGCACCGTGATTAGCTTGCAGGGGCGCTACGAAATGTTCCAATATTTTCACTGAATCGTTAGTAAATGCTATGAATGTTTCAAATATCTGCTTATTTAGTACTTTTTTTTACATATAAAATGTTTCTGAATTTAAAATACGTGTTTAATTTTTAACTTAAGACAAGCAATCGTACATGAGCGTTGCAAGTGTTAGAGAGGGCTATATTCTAGGCGCCGCGGTAAAGTCTTGAAAAAACTAAGGGAGCCGTGAAGCAAACAAGTTTGGGAATCCTTGCTTTAAATGGTCTAAAATCAATCTCTCTCTGAACCATGGCTAGGAGGAATAATACGGAACACTAGGAAAGAAGGAATACAAGCAATGTCACATTGACTGATACTTCAATCACAAGCATCACAACCGAGTTATTGTGGGCGGGGCGAGGGGACATTCTGTACAATACCCAAATATCTTATATATACAACATATTTTTTTTTTCTGGACTGGACGCGTCCTCCTCTCTGTCCCGCTAACGATGCACGTGCTTTCAATGCTGAATGAATGTGGTTGGTTAACATATGGTCCGTGTAATACAAAGTATATTGCGAAGTATGATAATCTTGCGTTGTACATACCTGAGATTGCATGTTATACTAATTAGTTTGCACTAGACATCACTAATTGTAAATAACGTAATTAAAAGGGTGTTAATTGAATAAAAAAAGTATTGCATTACTTCAGATATAGCATGATTTGGGGGGGAAATTGTTGAAAATAGGTTGAACTGTTATTCTTACTTGTTCAATATTGAAGATGAAGTTACAAGGGAGAGTACTAAATCTCCAATCAGTATAATTTTTTTATTGTGAACACCCGTATGTGAACCGCACGCGACGCCACTGGTTTCCAGTAGATTTCCTGTAAATGCACAACAGCTCTCACTCTAGCCAGCGAGCCTACCAAGAGTGCAGAACATGAGCAAATAGGTTAGCGATAGGTGCTGCGTTGAGATGACGTCAGCTGCTCGCTCTTTGATTGGATTCTTCGCGAGTTATGACGCCCAAGCTACAAATGGATAACAGCCGATAAAGTCACTCTAATTTTCAATACTTTGTATCTCCCGAATGAACAAAGATGCAGAAGTTGCTTAGACTTGTTTCAAAGAGGGCGTTCAATAGTATATTGGGATATGATCGTTCGTGAAACTTTTTAATATTCTATCTCTCTGATCAAGTGTTCAAATCTGAACAGTTCGAAACCTCCATCCCAATAAGTTTTTCTCACTTGCGGGTTTTTAAACAATTATGGATTAAGAAAGTCTTATTGTTGTGTTTTCATGTGCCAGTTGTGGGCATATCCTCAGAACTTTCATTTTTTTTAACGCCAAAGAAACCAGGCGCAATACTTGCTCTGCAGGGACAAGATGATGTCCTACATTGATAATTAATTTGTTTTTATGATCTCGTAATTACAATGATGTAGAGTACGTTTATTTAACAACATATGAACATAACCAACATACAGGAAACAATTATTGAGTCAGAAGCTCCCTCTCTCTCACACACAAACACACAAACACACTGATAGACACACGTACAATATACAGGGTGAGCCAAAAGTCCCATTACCCCGTATTATGCGAGTCTGTGCTGTGGTAGTGGTTCGTAGTGATACTTAGACGTTGTAGTTCTAAGTGGTAGTAGTAGTTGTGTGCAGATAGTGATGTACCTCTCAGCAAGATGGAGCACCAGCCCATTATTCGATTGCCGTGCGAGAATATCTTAATGAAGTGTTTCGGACCAGATGGATTGGACGTGGTTCTCCACAGTTGCCAGCACCTCTGAACTGGCCTCCCAGAAGTCCCGATCTTTCATCGTGTGATAATGCATTGTGGGGTTATATCAAACAGCAAGTTGCCGGCACGCGTTACCACACAACTAACGAACTGAAAGAAGCCGTTCGGCATCCACGACCACTCGCACAATGCTGCGTAGAATTTCACACCGTACCTGGAGGCGCATAATTCTGTTATGAAAATGATGGTGTCCATGCAGATATTCTGGACTAAATTGTTGACTGTAACCTCCTCAGCTAACATGTCTCGTCTCCTATCATACTCTATTTACTTCAGATCCATAACCTTCCCTCGTCGCAAAATACAGACGGTATTGGGACTTTTAGCTCACCCTGTAGATATAGTGAGTGATGTATGCACGTGTGCTTCAGGAATTTACTTTTCATGTTTCAGTTCTATAAAATGAACATAAAAATCTTTAGGATAAACTCAATATATCATCATTAATTTTGAGTCGAATAACCTGGATTTTAATTACATAGAAAATATTTTTAATAATACTTTGATAGATATAAAAAAAGTATTAAAATGGGGACAGAGACCAAAATCATAGTAAATCATAAGATTTTAAGCGATCGAAGTGATTACAAACTGTGTGTTAACAAAACATGTACAAAGGTGCAAGTGTTAAGTCAAAGAAAAGTAAATAATATTTTACCCATGTTAAGACATCATGTACGTATATCTATTTTATAAACGTTATTTTCTCAATCATTAGTATTCCATATCTGGTTTGTCTTTGATAGTAATAATTTTACTCTAAATGTAACCATTATATGATGTGCCTAGAATCATTGAAGCCACGTTTTCAGGAAATACAAGAAAAACTGTACTGAATGAACCATGCAATGTAGGTTAATTGTTTTTAATTCCTCATTGTCCATGTATTTTATTTTTGCATTATTTCATGAGCCTTAGTGCATGAACAAACAAACTACGTAATGATTATATATGGAGCATTCTGATACCAATTAAGGATTTGGCTGATTTATTTTTTCCCAATGTAGCTAACTGTCTACAATGTGAATGTATGCAATGGGATTTCATTATTTTAAAATGAAATAAAAATAAACTTAATTTGTTTACTCGTTTTCAAATAGGTTCATTGAGTAAATAATGAGTACATTGTATCAGTATATACATGTATTACATAACTGCAACTTCTTTTATGATGCCACTTGTGGTGGAACATTTGATCAGCAAACTGATATGTAAATAAACGCAAACAAAATCATCCACAAACTCGCCTCCATAAATGTAGTTCTTGCAGAAAAACAGATCTTCTGCTCAACAACCAACCACACCAGTTGTATTTTACGAAGTTTTGTTACGGTGTATTAAGTTATGTTATCTTGAAACGCCCTGCAGAAACATGTCAACACTGAAGTTCGGAAAGTAAGAGTACTTTTACGCTCTCACCAATACATGCAGAGGCGAGGCTCATCGGGAGATGCGGCGATGACAAAGGAAAACAAAAAATATTGCATTTTAAATATTTTAGAGAAGTGAAAAAATAAGCAGTGGCGTAACGTTATAGTACGCCCCGTGTTCCCCGATTTTTAAATTTTTTAAAGTGCGTAAATGCTGCCGTCTACAACGCTCCACTAACAGCTCTCGTTCTAGCATTTTTTCAATGTCTTTGCCGACCGGGCTCCTCGGCCTGCCAGGAAGAATGCTTGGATCTCTATAGTACGCACGAAAGGCTCTCTTGTACGCCGGTGTACAGAGCAACCTGATTGGTTCTATGGCTCGTGTGACCTTCCTGCCTTCCAACGCAGGCGACAGAAGCAGAATTCCTACCCGTTTCTTCGCGCTCGTCCTGTGTGAAGCTACAATACGCAATATTGACTGACGTAACTCATTTTCTAGCTAAAACAAGGATGAATTATGTTTTATAGCCACCCGGTTGACTTCAGGCATATAGACAATACCTATGGCGACTAATTCCGTAATAAATTATTAAGCTAAAAAGGGTCAACCCTTCGACTTGGCGTTCCCACCCGAAATGTCCATGCTACGCCACTGAAAATAAGTCACAATATTCGCATATTTCCGCGAAATTTGTGAAGTGACACCATGAAACAGCTAGAAATACGCAAGATATTCGCTAAGTTTGGCGCATCGAAAGGAGAGCCCAGTTCTATTCCCCGTGTCCAACCGTCCCGCTACGTTTCCTGTAGAGTGCAATGGTGTCAGGCGGGCAAGGTCATCGCAGCAGGTCTGCGAATCCAAGGTCCTTCGACCGCTTTCCCCCGCTTTGAAGGTCTGGTCATAAGAGACCTTTTTTTCAGCCCCTATCTTTACAACCACGGCAGGGTTTCTGTGACGTCATCAAAATTAAACTTCTCCAAGTGTCTGCTATTCCCAGCACTGTAAAGCATGCAAAGCTCCACAACTTACACAGAATATATGAAAGTAAAGATGCATAGAAAAAAATATAAGTAATCAAAAGCATATATTTACCCACCGTTAGTGTGGAAAGAACTGGAAAAGGAGCAGTTCTAGATCCACTGTATTTCCTTCAAAGTATGTCTCCTTTTAATTTTCTTGGATCCTGCGGTTCAAATATCGATTTCGGAAAAAAAAAAACGTTCTTGCTTTGCAAAACACGAAGTACTTCATGTTGTTTTGTGTTTACTAAGTGATTTAATGATTTTGTTTATTTTACTTCGCTTGGCTAATTGCGAAGATGAAAATGAGTGATGATACAATGAAAATGATGAAGGGACACTCACAAACACCCATGCCGGGATTCGAACCCGGGACCCCTAACGTCGTAGCGCGCTGTGATAACCACTCTGCCACGGAGTCCTGATTGTTTACTATGTTTACAAATTACAAGACTGATAAAGATTTTTTGATATCAAGGTGATAGACATACTCAGATGACTCGTCCTTTCCCATTGCACTAATATTTATTGTTATTAATTATCTTTTCGATTGTACAAATGTTTATTGTTCATTAATCTTAATTTCTGTAATTTACCTATCACTGATAATGTCAGGATAGTGACTAACACAGAGAGAACACAGAGAGAACCATTTTCCTAGCACATCTTACTAAAATATCAGGATTCCGGAAAATTTAAAATTCTCGATTCGGAAATTTTACTACCCGGATTTCGGAGGCAATCCGAATTTCGGAGAGAGAGGTTTATTTTTTTTAAAATATTTTTCAAGTAGAATTTGTTATCAAAGTCTCGTCTTCCTTATTTTACGATAATTTAGTCCGTAGAAAAATAAATCCGGATTTGGCCATCGATCGTTAGCAATGTAGGAAGTGCTTCTTTCTTCTGTCTCTTCTTTTGTGTAATTCCTAGTAATTCGGATTTTAAATCACGTTTGTAATATTATAGTGAAAAATGTTAGCAACCTGAAATTTTGTATTTTCGACAGGATTTTCTTTCCCAATTTTCGGAACTTCGCATCGGACGGAAATGTGTGGTAAACAATCTCAGATTTTTTCGAATTCTTGAGATGCGCTTACAGCAGCGCGAGATACGCGTATTATTATCACTCAGATAATATAATATGAATCGCATAACATAACTTATGACCTTGGCGTTTACCGTGGAGAAATGTCCCCCCCCCCCCTTTCCCCTGGTTGAAAGATTTACCATGACGTTTGGCAGGTCTTGCGATGACTACGTAAAAATGTCACGCTTTGGCACTGCATACAGGGTGTCCCCAAAATAATCGTCATAACTTCATGAATGTGTTCCTCATATGTAATAATGATAATAGTTTACATAGTTTATGTAAAAGTATGGACTAAAAATCGCTTCGAAGGAATAAATGCCTATTCAAAGTATATGTTCAACATGTTTTCAATGAGCTCGGTAGTACGTGTTCATATATGAGATTCGCAGGATTCATTCATTAATAGAAAAAAGGATTATTGTGCAACTAAATACCGGGTGATCCGTTTGAGATGCCAGAAAAGTAAACCTTTATACACAAGAGGTTACTGTACGCTTCTTCGAGAAACTTGTTGTAATATAAGCACAAAGATGTAAGTTTCGAATTAGTCGAGGTTTACGGACTTCAGCTGTGTGGCGGCAGTAGCATGCATGTAATACTCGAAAATTTCGCATACCATACGACATACTGTGTACGTTGTTGTGAAGATCACCACCTTTGTTACTATGCACAGTAGCGCCGCCATGTGGCTGAAGTCTGTAAACCTCCACTCAGTCGAAACTTACATCCTTTCTGCTTGTAACAGGTGCGGCAGTGAAACGGGCGATTTAGCAACCCTGGAAATAGCAAGTTACGTAAGTAATCAGATAACGGGAGTGGTGCAACGACAGCATCGTGGCCGCGCAGCGTTTTTGTAAAACGCCTTCACGGCAAAAGCGCGTTGTTCGCCGGTCCACGACGCCATCTCGACTGAACACGGATATCAGTGTCAATGGCAAAGGTTTGTTGTCCAGATGGCACCACTCCCGTTATCTGGTTCCATACGTAACTTGCTAGTTCCAGGGTTGCCAAATCGCCCGTTTCACTGCCGCACCTGTTATTACAACAAGCTGCTCGGAGATACGTGCATTAACCTCTTGTGTATAAAGGTTTACTTTTCTGACATCTCAAACGGATCACCCGGTATATAATGAAGATTTTCATTATCGGCTAATCACATATGTCGTGTACAAATCTCATTGCTTTGGATAAATTCCATAAATATTAATAAACACAAATGCACATCATTTCCACTACTTTATTTTTATCGAGCAACAAACATAATTGCACAATCAACGTTCAAAGACCAGCAGCACCGTGGCTACCATTGGCTTAAAAATTATGGATATCCGAGTTTGGACTATGATTAAAAATTAACCAGTAAAAACAAGTTACATCAAAATTTAGCTTATTCAATTCTGCATTAAGCTATGGTAACCAAGTTTATTCGAGTATGCCTTCGGACTTTTTATCGTCGTGAGAACAAAAAAGTGACGTTTTTTTGTGTTTTCCAAAAGTCTGCTCTCTTTGAAATCGTATGAATAAAAAACTCGTGGTCCGATCGTGATGAAATCTAAATCCAGTGCAGGTAGAAAGCTTTTAAACATATTTCTTCATTTTCATTTTTTTTTAATCGGCCAAAGGAAGCTCTTAAAACGACTTTATCTTAGTATTGGATAGTTCTATAAATTCGATCTTGGTCTTGTTAGGAAGCTCTTTGCATCTGCTTTTAAAATCCATTACCATTGTCAAGTCACATTGCGAAACCGGTTTTATACAGATTTTTATTCAACGAAGTAAAGATGTGTGTTGAATGTGGCGACACAACTCACAGTGACAGCCCACAGTTTATCGGTCATCGCGGTAGTGACTGAACGTGATAGTCTGGTACAGTGCGCATATGGCCTTGAACGGCTGAACAGCACGAGCGAATCACAGACGTGCGGCGGTACCTATATATTTCCGTGACAAGGCATTTCGCTCAACCACGCTGTCTCTTTTCTGAGTGAGATTTCGACATGGCACCGCTGCAGTGCGCTGCTATTGGCTATCGCCATATGCAGGAGATTTGAAGCGCACTCTAGCATTGCATCAATAGTTATAAAATTAAAATTACTCAATATTGCAGACTGCACACTTCTGAAGCTTGCCTCTCTCCACAACAAACATAGTCATTTATTCAAAGACGAAATCGAAATTCTTACAAAATCTGAAAATAAAAAATCGTCAACGTTATTTTCTTATAGGTTGACATTAACATATTTCATAGTTCGAGGGAGCGGGGGCATCCGTTCCCCTCGATATGGGCCTGACATCGAGTCCCATCGTCGCTGCTTTCTGGTTGTGGAGACCACAATATTGCTTTCTCCACCAAAACAGTCCAGTCAAGGTCTGAGCTTCCCCTTACCTCCTCCACACCCCTGGCCCTCCAAGGTTGCCACACTTCTTCTAAGCTGCTCAGTAGACACTTCGCGCGTTGTACAGTCACAAATAAATTCTGGGTTGTAACGATCCCATTGACATCCAATGGGATTGTTACAACCCAGAAATGTCCGTGACTGTACGTATGCGGTTGGTTTCGTCGGTTGAACTTGGTGAGTATTGGCAACACTGTAGGGGATGGCGTGACCTTGACTGGATTATTTTCATGGCTTAAGCTTTTAAGTGCCAAGATTGCAAGTAATGTTAATTTGTAAATCTCATGGATAGTAAAATGACGACAAAAGTCTAGCAAAGTCAATAACTGGGGCAAACTTTTAATTTCACGATGAAGGTCCAACAATTTTGGAGGTTTCCACCGAGAATCGAACCCAGGACCGTTCTCACCAAAGGCGAGAGCGCCAACCATTCGCCCGAGCCTTTTATCGACTAACAGAAATGGTTGCTACGTGGCGTTATCAAATTCACAGATAAGTTCAGAAGAGACGTCAACCTTTTTAACATTTAACATTGAGTACAAATGCACTTAGACAAGTTCAATATGTCGCCAACCTTCGACTTATCTACTGAGAACGGAAACTAAACAAAAACGTCCGAGATTAAATGCCTGTTGGATGTATTTCTCAGATATCGAAGTGCATTTCGGCGATACGGTCTGCCTATTCTTCGCGATGGAGGACAGATGCAACGAAAGGCACCAAAACAAAAACGTGACGCTCGTCCTGGACAACCTGTTCAACCAGATCAGGGTCAAAATGTCCAAAGCCGTTGGGTCGATGATTGTGACGTCAGCGATTTTCTTACTCGGAATAACAATGAAAGGCAAGTATGTTTGCAATTTTCCAGTATAGATTTACTATTAAGTGTTTCTTTTAGTGCACGTTCAAAAGCACTAGCGTACGCAGGGGGAGCTGGTGGGGCTACAGCCATTCAAATAAAAACAATAAAATAACTCGAGGGGCTTTTACAAATATCATAAACTTGTAGATTGAGTTGGTTCATTTTACTTGACGTTTCTGCCACTTTTGGCTAACTTGCGAAGATGAGGATGAGCGATGATGAAGGGAGACTCGCAAAGAACAGCCATGTCTGTCCAGGCCGGGATTCGAACCCGGGGACCGCACAGAGCGCTACGACGTCAAGAGTATCGGGTTTGAATCCCGGCCTAGATATGAGCGTTAATTGTGAGCCTCCCTTCATAAGTATCATCACTCATCCTAAAGTGGCACAAAAGCGAAGTAAAATAAAGCAAATCAATCAATCTTATTTGACAAAAATATTACGCAATTGATAATAATGTCTAAAATTAGCTGAACCAATAATATTTTAAATGTAAATATCTAGTTTTCTAAAAAATATGAATAAGAGATGTAACAAATTTGTCTCCTTCCCATTTCCGAAGTCAAAATTTGGAGACTTCATTTTGTTTTTCATATTTATCACTAGGGCTCGGATAGTTATGCACTAAAAACATGTAAAATATGCATGCAAATATGAACTAAAAAGTGTAAAATATGCACTTAAATATGCACTTTAAAAACCAGTTTAAAATAGAAATGCTGTATGTTACAAACTATGAAAGATTACATGCCAGGCAATGAATATGCATTATTCTGAATGCTCATTCGCTACACAGACTTTATTTACATTAATATGGTTCTCCGTTAAATGAAACTCAATACATTACAGATCAAGATTATGATTGCATTTGATAACAACATGTCGTCTCAAATTTTCGAACTTGAAACTACTTCTGTTTTCAGCTATAATAGTCTTATATTGAGAAAACACACGTTCCACTCGCAAGATACAAGTGGACTGTATTTTAGGACAACAAAGTCGGACACATCAAGTTCCAGATCATCCACACGTTGTCCATTTGTATGCAGAATTTTGCAAACTTTCACCATTGTTGCATACCCACTGTTCTTTTTCAATACTGCATGCAATTTCTGTACATACACAGGATCTTCAACCTAGGCGAGGGCCTTTTTAATGTCTTCTATAATTTTGATGCCACATTTCATACAATCCAGAAAAAAGGAAAGAAGACAAAGAAAACATAAAGAAAAGAGAAGCGAGGAGAAGAAAAATAAATACAGTGTATTGTCGGTGTTGGTTGTTCGTACAAAAATATGCACATCAACTTATTTTCATACAAATATGCACCTGCATATGAAATTGGTCATCATGAAATTGAATGCTATATACCGACTAACACATTGATCATGTGGACAGGACCAAAAAGTTATTGCACATAGGGTTCATCCCCCCCTCCTTTCCAGCAATCAAATAAACCCAAAGTCGCCGTCTTTGATAGAGAGAGGCAAGGAATTTCCTATCCATCAAATGTTATATATTAGGGTGGTCCAAGCTTGTATTATTTAGCAAGAACCGAAGTATCTCCAAACTCTTCTCCACATGCCTTATTTTTGTCCTCTAGTACTGACTTAATTGTGTGTAAAATTTTAACTTGATTGATGCATATGTGGAGGTCACCCCATTGTGAACATTTTTCTCCCCTCTCAGGATAGATTCCCAAACTATTGTGGAAGAACTCGAGGTAATTCAAAGCATTTTCCACGTAGGATATTTGTGCCCTCTGGTGTAGATCTACCTCTGCATAAAGTTTTAACTTAATTGATGGGTTGTTATAAACATATTTATTTTTTGAGGATTCATTTCACTATATCATCATCTACTGTGAGATCTTCGCCAGCTAAATGCATTCGATGTTCAGAATGTTGAAACAAGATATAGTAAATTATTTGGCACATGCTCTTGATATCCAGCAACCAAGAGATAATTATAAAGGGGTTCTCCTTCTCTAACTTTTGTCTCTTAGAGAAAGAAGTAGAAATGAGTCATTTCGAGTTCCTGGTGAAGCTCACCATGCTCTGTGAAGGAGCAGAGGTATCTATGTGCTGCAGGCCCATAGCACGGGGACTTTGTAAACAAAGTCCATTTTCAAAAGTTTAACAGTATTAAATTAAGGTAAATTATGTGTGTGGGGGAGGGGGTCATTCAGTCACATACAGTTTAGAAATATCACACAAATACTACATTTTTTCTATATCTTAAACTAACACTTGAAGTGTTAATTGTCTGCTACCGAAACTATATCTTACTACACACTCCATATTACCTTCGATGATATATATTTATATCACACAAGAAAAATGGACAATATTCAATCACAGTGCCTAGAAAAACACAAAAACAAGTTTCTAATTTTATCAAAAGCAAATTTAATGTCGTTACTTTCCAAATGTACAGCTCTTAAATAAGAAATACATGCAATTTAATTTGATAGAAAGTGTAAATTGGGGCCTAAATATTGTTTGTTTGGAGTAAAATTTGAAGTATTTTTTAGTTACATGTGAAGGAATAAAATTATCCTTGTGCAGAATGGAAACTCATACAGCTCACCTGAAAGACAGAATAATTGTAAGTTTCGTAATTACTTATCGTAAATTTCCACTTTCATAGCATAAAATTTCCTAGTTCACAAGAACAAAACTTGAATAAGTTCAAGGCAAATATATAAACTTGCGACAAACCTACGATGTAGTATATTAAGATGTTTTATATTTTTATATCAGACATGTTCATAAGTTAGTTTCTATAGTTCTCCGCAAAAAACAACAACTTGGAGCTATATAATACAGGGTGTTTCCGGGGTGATGATACAGACTTTCAGGGATGATGGAGAAGGGCACATGTATCAATTTCAGATATGGAACCCTGGTCCGGAAACGACTTAGCCGAAAGTTATAAGCGAAAATCGGTGTATGAAGATGTAATACTTTTATTACCTGCACGAGTTTCACAAGCTGTTCCGTGGCCAGCTCGGTCACCTGATCTGACCCCACTTGTTTTCTTCTTGTGGGGTTATGTGAAAAGTCTTGTGTACGAGACACCTGTAGTACACTGAAGAGGATCCCCTGGCAAGTATTCTCGCTGTCTGTGACATTGTTCGAACGACCTCGGGGTTGTTCCAACGGGTACGTCAGAACTTTGTGCGACGATGTCATGCCTGCAGCGAGCCTAGGGACGCCATTTTGAACAACTGTTGTGAATGTAGCAGCTTGTGAAACTTGTGCGGGTAATAAAAGTATTACATCTTCATACACCGATTTTCGCTTATAACTTTCGACTAAGTCGTTTCCTGACCAGGGTTCCATATCTCAAATTGATACATGTGCCCTTCTCCATCATCTCCATTTAATGAAATAAGTTGGAAACTATCGTCATTAGCAGAAGAGTACACACACAAAACTAAATGCATCATATCGATTGATACACCAGAATCCATGGATTGATTGATGCACTAAAGTGTGCTTTATTGCTTCTTCAAAGAATCAGATTCACATTTGATGCATTTGGATGCATTGTTGTTGTCTTGGAAGAAACACCAAAGTACATCATTTGATTCAAGTGAGGATTTCTTTCAGTCGAGATGCACTTCAATGCGTCAGTTGATGTTCCTTGATGCACTTTCCTGCATCTTTTTTGATGATGCACTTAAACGTTTGGTCTGAGCTACAGAGGTTATGAAGCTCAGACGAAACGTTTAAGTGCATCATCAAAAAAGATGCATTCTGGTGCATCAAGACGCATCAAGGTGCATAAAAACGCATCAAATGATGCATTCAAGTGCATCTCGATTGAAAGAAATCCTCACTTGAATCAAATTATGCACTTTGGTGTTTCTTTCAAGACATTCAAAAATGCATCAAATGTGAATGTGATTCCTTGAAGAAGCCATAAAACACACTTTAGTGCATCAATCCATGCATTCTGGTGCATCAATCGATATGAGGCATCTAGTTCTCTGAGTGATAGCATGAACTTGCCCATATTATAACAAGAATTGTAATGTTACGTACAGTCACCGGTAATAAAAGTGTAACACAGACCCTGAAACACTCTCTTCACTGCATGCCGCTATGTGTGTTGCCTACCCATACGGCGATAAACAAACCTCAACAGCAAATCTTAAATTGCAAGCTTGGTTTACGCCTTAGGTTTATGCAGGACCCATAACGTCATGCAGGGAAGCCATTACTTCAGGATATAAGTGTCGCATTTTTATTGCCTGTGACCGTATGCCATTCTCTCCTTTCACAGGCGAATGGATCATCATCCTTGCTTCTGGAATGGCAGAAAAGTTCGGAAACGCTTCTGCTTCTCCCATTAGTTTCGTTAAAGAAACTTTCGGAGAATTAGACTTCATACAATTGCTACAGTGCTACATTGGCTTTTTAATTCCGAGCTTCATTATATATTTCGGAGTCTCAGGATTTTTACACGTAAGTACTAACGACAATATTAAACCAATTTACATTCTCATCTAATTTTTACTACAATATTGGTTGGCTGGAAACTGTTCTCTTATGATTCCTACATAACCTTCCCGATAGCGTAGTGGTAACATCGAAGGACTTCGGGTTCGATGCCCGGTGGAGACACGTAATGGTTCTGATTCCACTTTAAACTGTAGTTCCAGTCCCGATTAGTCTATCTGTGCATAAAGTGGACTTAAAACCAAACTCGGCTCCTGCGATTACTAAGAAATGCATACAGAAATATACCGGGTGGTCCAAAAGTCCAGGAACGGTGACATATCTTGAGAAAAACACATCGAATCGGAAAACGAAAAAATATGTGTTTAATAAGTGAAAGAAAGCTATTCAATGATATCACACTTGATTCCCCACCATCGCACCCTGGGGGTGGGGCGGGGGGCAACTGTGAAATTTTAAATGGAAACCCCCATCTTGTATTGTAGAATCGGAGTATATAGAATATATAGAGTATATGGAAAGGCGGGGTCTACCATATACTCTATTGAAAGGTCTTGACGTGCAGATTCCGAATCTGCAGTCGCTTTCACTCTAGCTCAATTAGGGGCAGAGCGTCCCTTCGAAAATTTAAAATCGCCATATCTCAGTTTCTAATTGAGCTAGGAGGATGGTTGATAGCTCGTTGGAGGAATGAAGTCCTTTTTCCGATTCTACAATACAAAATGGGGTTTCTATTTAAAATTTCACAGGAGGTGGGGAATCAAGTGTGATATCATTGAATAGCTTTCTTTCACTTATTAAACACGTATTTTTTCGTCTTCCGATTCGATGTGTATTTCTCACGATACGTGACCATTCCGGGACTTTTGGACCACCCGGTATGTTGCAACATAGTAGGGACCATACCCTCCCCTAGATTCTTCCAGACTGCAGATACAGCATGTACAATATCACTTATGTCAAGCCGGTGAAGCTGTCCCTCTCTCCAATTTATATATACGAGGGGTGTCGAAGCCAAATTTAGAATACCATATAAGGCGACCATGTAGACATGTCATATTGTGATGGAATAATGTTCACATCTTTGTACATATACTCATTTCCATGTACTCGCTATTTCATTCCACGTGGGTACCGTGGCTTACGAAAGTTAGAACCTTGAGTATATCGTGGCGGAAAAGCAATTGAAGTATCGAGCAATGATATGAGTTCTTGATGCTGGAAGGGCTACCACACAAGGACATCCACACTACAGTAAACCCTCGTTAACACAAACTCTCTTAAAACGAATACTCGGTTAACATGAAGAAAATGTTGGTCCCGGCAGGGATGTATTATATCTTATAGAAAGTTGTATCGGTTAACGTGAATTTCGGTTGCCACGAATTACGAACTGTTTTTTAGTCCGTTGCGTCATTAGATCTCACTTAACACGAACTTCCAAAGTTTTTCATAACTTTTTTTCTGTTGTTCCTCAGTCGTTCCTCTGCTAGGTATGTAAGAAATCGCTCAACAATCTCTATCATCTTGTCAACAATCAACTTATACAGTATTGTAACCAACAGATTCAGATCAACAATGTGCTCAAATATGTTTTTCTATTCTTTAAAACATAACCAGTACGAGTAACATCAAGATTAAAACTTGGGTGCAATTGGTCGACAATCGCGATCTTCGCGTCAACAATGAGCTTATACGTATTTAACCAACAAATTCAGTTGTGTGTTCAGATGTGTTTTTCTATTCTATAAGACGTAGCCAGTACGAGTAACATGAAGTGCCTTTGGATCAAGGCATTATTGCTCTTATGAAGAGGTCTTATCGTATCTTGCGAAAGAGTAATATAAAGGAATTTTTCACAAAAAAAATGATCTGCGAGTACTTTTTTTAAAAGTTAGTTACTGTAGTACTGTACTAGTGTTTTCTATGACGACATACATAATACGTATTGTAAATGATTATTGAGTTTATTGAGTTTATTGAGCAATTTTCACACCGATAGTACCCCTGGGGGCATTGGTGCATGTAAATTACAAAAGACATGTTGACATCGCACATATATATATCTATACATCAATTTGGCATTTTTTTTAATAATAATATAACATAATATAATAGTAAAACACACAATGACAAATTATTTGTTGAAGTGAACTAGTGCTGTAAAAGTACATGTTATATAGTGTATACAATCTAAATTTATTTTATAAAGTTAGTTAATTCTTGAAATTCTTGAACTGAATATAATGTGTATTCCAATAACAATTTTTTCACTTTACTTTTAAAGATTGTGGTTCTCTCAAAATTTTTGTAACTTTTTGGTAATATATTGTATAACAGGATGCCTGAGTAAAAAGGTCCTGTTTGTAATGCAGTTAGCCGCACTTTGGGAATGTGGAAGTTATCTTTTTGTCTGGTATTGTAATCGTGAGTGTCTATGTTCCTTGGATAGTTCGATTTTGTTTCGTGTATGAAAGTAAGTGTTTCAAGTATGTACAGACTTGGAAGTGTTAATATACGTAATTTTTTGAAAAGCGGTTTACATGTATCAGTTTTATGTGCATTTGCCAAAATACGCAATGCTCTTTTTTGAATTTTAAAAATCCTCTGCGATTGAGCCGAGTTTCCCCAAAATTGGATACCGTAAAGAACTGTATTGCAACAATAAAATTTGAGTCCCCGGTTAGCACGATTTTTTTTAACACGAACTCTTGAATTTTCGGTCCCTTGGGATTCGTGTTAACGAGGGTTTACTGTAGTTTGGTCAATGCGTATAATGTGCTATCGTGTTCAATTGGGCTGACGAGTTCAAGAGGGGAAGGAAATCTATTCAAAATGAACCATCCCCACCACCTCCGAGAAATAACCGTACTCCAGACACCTTAAAAAAAATAAGAACTATATGTCAAATCACAAACCCTGACACCTTCTCTAAACAAAACCACCTGCATGCAGAAAGCATTGCAAACTCATACAAGTAAAATAATCCACACGAAAATCCAGCGTTGTTACAGGATTCATTACGTAAGGTAAAACAATGGTAAATTTGTAGTATGGGATACGCTGCCGCAAATGACGTCTCACTTTAAACCCAATGATCTTTCTTTTTTTACTTATTGCTTCACCTTTATGGTTAACTCTTTGCACCAGTAATCATTTCCCATAAATTTGGCTTCTTTCTTTGAATATATTTTACTTGCATTTTTTAGACAAAATGATATAACATGGTAATGTATATTTCTAAGGATGATATAGATAGGAGTGTATTTGAAATTTGTTTGTACATTTTATGTAAATTGTATCTTATGTAACTAAAATATATAATGGGCATAAACAGCCATATGCATTGCTGTAAGTCCAATAAATATATTGATGATGATCCAAACAAGACAAAGAAAGTTCGTAAATTTATTGCGGTTGGAAACTTTGACAAGCATCCTAATAACGATTTTTGTTCCGCCAAATATAGTGCACTTCGTAAAATAACTTGGTGACATCGCAAGGCAAGATAAGTGTGAACATTTTGTAGTAATATAACTTTCAATGAGCTTAGAGATTTGTGCACATAATGATATTTTATAACATTGGTTATTTTCTAAAAAAAATCATGTGAACAGCAAGGAAGTAGTGCAACTTAGTAATATTGCCTGACTTAGCCTTAGAAAAATAACATGCCGAGTTCTATGCGTGAGGGAAAGTCTCCGTGTTCTCCGAGCTTGTTTTCAAAACACCAGCAAGGACAGCCTTTGCAAAGGGGTGAGAAACAGATTCTACTCAATATTTATGTAACGTTCTGTCAGTAGTATCCTGAGAAACCAGTAAATGAAGTGGTTAAGTTGGTATCCCAGTGCAGTGGTGTGTCAGTATCTGCAGTTTTAAGGGTTATGAAAGAGAGAGTGACCGGGAGAGTAACAATATATGCGGCTGCATATTCGTCTGATGTTTTGAGAACGGGTTCTCACATTCAGAGGCTCTTATATAAAATGAATAGGTGCGGCGAACTATGAGTGTAACAGCAGATGATTGCGGTCATGGATCAGCTGACGCGGAGTGATACATCGAATCGGTGATCCGTTTGTTTACAGAAGGTCTCAGGGATTTTGATTTAGACCTTAGTGATGCGAGACAGAAGACAAACTGTCTGTCAAGCAGGGACGATGGGCTTTCGGATATTCATCTGATATTGACTGAAGTCTTGATGATGAGAAAAGTGCCCGGGTAATGGGTGTCAAAGTTGCTCACACCACTTCGAAAGCAAGATAGTGTCGACATTTCAATTAAAAATTTGGAATTAGTGAAAGAAAAAAAATATCTCTAATCTAATAACATGGGACGAGAGATTTGACATTATTATGATCCCGAAAGGAAGCATGCAGTGGAAGCATAAGGACTCGCCTCCGCTCAAGAAGGCAAAAGTTCAACGGAAGCTGTTGACTGTTTTTTTAGGGGGGTGGAGGCTGCAAGGGTCCAGTGCTCGCCAAGTTATATCCCAGACATATTATGATTAATGGTATGCAGAAACTTTGACCGAACTGCGTCAAGTTATTCACCAGAAAAGGAGGACTAACAACAGGTACTGTATGAATTTGTTACACGAATGCGTCACCACACACGTCTCACAATGCCAGGCCTGATGCAGACGAACAGAAGTTCAGAATAACCAGTCACCCGGAGTATTCGCCAGACCTGGACCCAAGTCATTGTTGCCTGTTTCGATATTTGAAGTTCGAGATAATGGGACGGCAATTTCACGACGACAAGAATGTCATGTGTGCTATGAACCCCTTTTTTGAGTCTCGGGGTGAATTCTTCTACCACACTGGAATTACTCGTATGAGCTTGTCATCCAACAGTGTGTGTTAATAGAGGGGACTACGTTGAAAAGCAAACCAGATTTCTTTCTTTACCACATGCTATTTACTTTCTCTGATTTTCTAAATTCGGCTTGGACACCCTTCGTATATTTGAAGTCGGTTGGTGATTTTTTTTTATTATTTATGCCGTTCAAATAGATCATAATATTGTGTGATACGCAAGTAGTTGGAATAATAGTTAGTGTCTGTCGCTATTTAATATTCGCAATTAATTTGCACGGGTGTTAATTAATTTGCACGTACTTAGAACTAATTTGCACGTACTTAGAACTAATTTGCATGTACTTAGAATACTTTACATTTATGTATTTGCATGTTTATAACTTTTTATGAATATATCATTATTTATTTTATGAAAAATATGTATATAGAAGGTAATTAGAGGTACTAAACGCCATGCATATGTTTTTATATTATTTACTGCAAAGTATGTAATGTATGAATCGATAATATTAATGTTTATAGTTTTGAAAATAAGAGTTTATGGTTTATGAACCGCTTTGAATGGTGGTAATGGTACGAAAGAAGAAGGTCCCGGTACTCGAACCCGCGATATGTAACTGTAATAAGTGGTTAGGCCTATAGTGTATACAATGTATGTAATAATTTCATTATGTTATGAAAGACGGTGGTCTCAGACGCTAGACAGAATACGGTGAACTCCGCTCTGGGGGTAGACGAGAAAGGAGTTTGGGAGATGTTCGGTCAAGGTCAAATGACGTCACAACGTCAGAACAAAGAAAGAACCCGATTGACCAATCAGAACCGGTTTTCCCAAGGTTAACCAGTACGCAATAACAGGGGAAAGGTATGCAATACTGTAGGGCATGGGAAGGGATTGATCCAGACAACAAAGGATGTCTGCGAATGCGCAGCAAGGGTCAAATTTTTTGAAACTGCGTCGGTTGCATGCTAGAACATGTTTCTGTCAAAGTAGGCCAAGGTTTTCTAGAACACTAGAACAAAAGATGTCTGAGAATGCGTGATGTAGGTCAAATTTCTGAAGCTATGCGTCGCTTGTAGAACCGGTTTCCGCCGCCAATTAATATTCCGCTCAGGGTTTCCCCAAGGCACAGGGCGCTTTAGCGCGGGTTTTGGGCTAGAACTCTTGCATGTCAGAACAGGTTTCTGTCTAAGTAAGCCAAGGTTACCGAGAACACAAGAAAAAAGGATTTTTGAATACCCAATTAGATTGTAGCGAGAATTTTACTTTAAACAAGGAGAACGAAGCGTAAGGGTTTTATATCTGTACTAGGAAGAAGGGAGAACTATCAGGGACTGGGCCTACAGTTTTCACTATTTGCTTTTATCACGGGAGATCGAACCTAGGACCCTTTGATTATTGATTTAGGTAGTAAATTTATGTTACTGTGTGCTATTTAATATAATATTGAGTTTATTTTTTTACCAAACTTTGACTTTATGTCAAACATTTTACAAGTTTAGGCTTATTATTACTCAAATAACACAATTTCATCTATTCAGGCAACATTTTTTATTATATTTTCAACACAAACTGTGTTCTTCAATTTTTAATTGTTTACTTTTCAAGTTTTGGACACACAAAGTGTATTTTGTCGACCTTTAAATTATTATTTTACCAAAATAACGCAATTTCATCTATTCAGGAAATACTTTTAGTTACATTTTCGACACACAAAGTGTGCTTAGTCAAGTTTTACTTTTTCATTTTACAAGTTTAGGCTTATTATTACTCAAATAACACAATTCAATCTGTTCAGGAAAGATTTTTAGTTACATTTTCGACACACAAAGTGTGTGTTCTCAACTTTTATCTGTTTATTTCACAAATTTATACCTATTTTTATCAAAATAACACTATTTATACTATTCAGGAAAGACTTTTAGTTATATTTTCGACACACAAAGTGTATGTTCTCAACTTTTATTTGTTTATTTCACAAGTTTAGCCTAATATTTACTCAAATAACTCGATTTGAACGTGTTTTTTATTACATTTTGGACACACACGCACTCACACACACACACACACACATCCACACACACACACGCACACACACACACACACGCACACACACACACAGAGAGAGAGACAGATAGAGAGAGAGAGAGAGAGATTTTCCAAGTTTACAGGATTATTCTCTAGTTTACTCAAATAACACAATTTAGATTTGGTTTGAATTAAATTTTGTACACATGAAGTGTGTTTCGTCAAGTTTTACCCTTTTATTTTACAAGTTTAGGCTTAATATTACTCAAATAACACAATTTAATCCAGTCAGGAAGGATTTGTTATTATATTTTGGATGCACAAAGATATGTTTTCACCTTTTTTACTGATTTTTTCCAGGGTATGTATTAATTTTTATTTATTTTGTTTTGTATTATATATACATTTACAAATTTTTAACTTAGACTTTAGTATTTCTTTAAATCTTTTCAAAAACACTAAAGAAAAAGTACTCTTAGCTAAAATGTAAGCCACAGAATATATTATTATTATTATTATTATTATTATTATTATTATTATTATTATTAGGGTTTACTGATTTCCACTATGCTATTTTTGGTTCTGTATTTCTATATGTATTTATTTAGGTCAGGTTACGCCTGCTACGTAGGAAAGTTTGTTTATTTTAGAGTTTGCTGAGTATTTTGTTACTCTTATACTAGGTAAAGTTTCCTAAATATATCAGGTAGGGCTCCATCCATATACTTTTGTTTTTGCTGTTTGGAGATGATGTGATTAGCATCACTCTCCATCTGCTTTTCATTTTATGTACCCAATATTATTTTGAGGCTTAGTGAATTCTAGAGCCTATTTATGCAGGAGAGAGGGCTTGAAAATTTTGATCTCAGATAACCCACAACTATTTGTAAGAGTATTTTAAAGGATATTTTATATTTATTATGTGCCACTAGAATATCAAAGCTTGCTTAATTTTTATGTTTTTAACGCTGTTATTGTATTTCTAGCTAAGGCTTACTGGATAAAGTACACGAAATGTTTATCATTTCGACTATTTACGTTTATACGAGGCCAAATTTTTAGTGTGACGAAAATTATTGTGTGTCTATAAAGACTGAAATTCCTTTACAAATGGGTCCATAACTGGACGCTTACCAACATTGTTCCTTTTTTTTTAAAAAAAAAATATAAACATTTATCAATATATTGACAATTCACAGGACAAGACGAAGTTCACAGACGACTGACTATATGGACCATAGGTCCACTTGCTAAACTTTTTTCTATGCTAGAAGAATAATTTAGCCTTATAGCCTCTTTCAAAGTATTTTTGAAGTATTACTGGTTTTTGGGTGCATCAACACTTGGGTTATTTCCATTTGGTTTATTATACGAGGCTACAATCACTATCTGAACACTGAAATTCTCTGATTGAAACTAAAAGCTTAGGCTGTAACTAGGGACTTAGTATGTATATCGACAATTTATACGACAACACGAACCTTACAAAGGATTATAGGTGACGTAGGACCACACGCCAGAGCTTTGTTAATATGCAAGAAGCACTTACAGCTAATATTACGAGGAAATGAGGTTGATTTTTACCGTTTCACAAGAATGCTATTTTTTATACACCCAATATTTGCTTTTTCAAGCAACTACTTGTACCAGAAGCACTTACAGGCCAACTCTAACTAGACTTCGACTTATTCTATATCAGGTGCTAAATTTATAAAGAACTATGATTATGTATATTTCTGAGGAAGCACGTAAAAGCAGATTATCCGATTAAAGTATTTGAAAAACAGATTTGTCTATGCAAGTATATTTTTATTGACTGGATTATTTAACAGATCAAACAGGAAGACTGCAAAATTCATTAAATGTAGTTCTATAGTATAGGTGGTTTCAGAGATATAAAAAGAACAAATATAAGATTTCGCTTTTTTTTTGCTTCTGAGGCTAATCGCGACGCTAAGGGTAAATGGCGAGGAAATGTAACGGAGGAGAAACAGTCCCAAAAGTTATGGGCTGCATGTAAGTTAATACCACACAGATATTACAGTAGGTGTAGGTTCTACCACCAGAACTTTTCTATCATAATAATACTGGTTATGCTGTACTGTTAGCTAAAGATGCTGATATTTGAGAAACTTAAAAGCTTATTTGCAAAATTTTAGATAAATAATAATCTGTTAGACTGTAAACATATTTTATATCCCTTCTGCATAAGATCCGATGACAAAATTTAAAAAATTGTTATCGCCCAGACAGGGACTCGAACCCTGGACAGATAGGTTAAAAGTCTAACGCTATACCAACTAAGCTATCTTGGCACAAGGTATTCTTTTCTTGAAAAGTTAGTTATGTTAAGAAATATATTGAAACACTTGAGAACACTCTTGGTCTGGTTCGACAGAGAAGGAGACAACATTTCCAAATTTTTACAGAGTGGGTGTATTTTTCCACTATAGAGGCCTTCACTATATGTAATTCGAAACGCTAAAGTTCAGCTAGCTTCCAAAATTGAGGTAAAGATTGTGTTTCGCGAGAAATAAAGCTAAAACTCTCAGATTTACTGTACTAGCCAAGTTTTAGTAACATTTTCCTTCACTATAGTACTAATACCAAAGAAATAGGTATATTTTATTTATAATTTGACAAAATGTACTAGTATTTAATTCACAAAGTTAGGTAAAGAACAGTATTTTTTAAAAATATTGTTACTGCCTTCAAATTTTATGTTATTTAGCCACTAACAACTGGTTTACACTGTTTGGCATCCTTTAAATAGGAAAAGAAGGAATTATTTGTTTAGTATTTTTACTATTTTATATTTATTTAAGAAAACAATTCTACAGTTTAACTTAATTTTAACAAATTGTAACTAATTTATATATCAAAGTTATGTTATTTAGAGTGTATGAAGGCGTACAAAGTTAATATTTGTACTTATCAGTTCAACTAACAATTATATTTTACACACAAAAGATAATGTTTACAGTTAAATTATTTGAATCAGAGAATAATATTTTACAGTAATTGATTCATTCAGCACTAGTCAGTACTTTTATGCATCAGAAAGTTTTTTTAATTTTCTATTACGCATGCTATTTTGGGCTATTCTTAAAATGTATTTCTAGGGCAAACTGGTTTAATTTTCTGCTTATAATGCAAAGTTGACAGTTTTCGCACAATGCATTGTACATTTGTTATATTCTCTACTTACAATCCAAATATTATGCTTATTTAATGTATAACTAACTATCTCTCTAGCCTTCTTAAACCCGAATGTTCATGGCTGCAGCAACACATGCCTTGCATCTGTCCCTGTCCTGAGCAAGATCTATATACTCCTTTCCTTCCCTACCAATTTCCTTTAGGTCCATCTCTACATTATCTCTCCATCTTTGTTTTGGTCTTGCTATTGGTCTTTTACCATCAGGTTTCCCAACAAGAATCCTGTATACTCTTCTTTCCTCTCCCATTCGTACCACATGATCTACACACCTAAGTCTTCTTGATTTAATAATTCTAATAATATCTGGACATGAATACAAATTATGTACTTCTAAATTATGTAACCTTCTCCACTCAGCTGTCTCCTCATCTGTTTTAGGCCCAAATATTTTCCTAAGGATTTTATTTTCAAATACTCTCAATTTATGTTCCTTTTTCAATGTAAGGGACCAGGTATATATACTGTATTTAACTTTTATTTTTTTGTAATTAACAAAAATTAAAAGCTTATACTGTAGTTATTATATCTTTTTCTATCAGCTTATTTTGAAATTAATATTATTAGGTATAGTCTTTGATTTATAACTATATTGCTTTTTTATCAATTTATCTAAGAGTACACGCAGACAAACACATGTGTACACATTTTTATGTAAATAGATATGCCTTTTTTCAATATTTTAGTATGAAGATTGCACTTTAGCTATTTAAGCAAGGGTAGGAAAGGTAGGATTTCTGAGAATTTGTTGCAGGATTTTGTTGTCCAAGTATAGATGAGAACTGAGCTGGGAGACTGTTTTGAACCTTGTCATGAGAGTTTGCATGTGAACTTTATGCAAATTGAGCACTATTGACTGTGCATGCTTCTAAGTTTTGCTGTTATTTCACATCAACTCTGCGAGACTGTAGACAGTTTTCCCATTTCAAGTAGTTTTTATTGATTGTATTTGTATATGTTTTGGGGACTTAGCAGTTTTATGTTATGAGGCAGTTTGTTGTAGAATATTTTTACCGGATTGTTTTGACAAATTGAGTGTCTGCTGTTTTACTTGTAATTATTTTCGTTCTTGTGTTGTGTATTTGACTATATTTTGTCCAAGTTCGTAGTATTTAGAATAATTGTTATTGACTTGTAGACGTAGGGAGTAATAATCCTTTGCAAGATGCCCTATACTTTAGTCTGAACATTATTCTTAGTGTTCACTTTTGAAGCCTTAGTATTCTGGTAGTATTATTAATGTAGAGGTAAATTAGGCTGAAATGTAGGCATTTAGTTGTTTCAGCAGGTAGAAGTTGCATGATGGTTTACTGCTGATGATGTTAATTTACTCTTCTTATGTACTACGTATGATGTAGCTTACTTGAGTATTTGGAATTTTCTACTCAAAAAAGGATAGCTTGTCTATCTTATTCCTATGTTGTTGAGTTTGTCCAAATGCCTAGGAAGAATCTAGATATATTATGTTTGCAGTTTTATGTTTCTCTAAGGTTTCAGCTATGTAGTTTTTTTAAACTGTGCTATGGGTGTGACTATGGATTTCTCTTTCTGGATGCCATGTTGGTTTCTGATTATTCCTCTTGCTGTTTGAATTTGACTTAGGTTGTTTGCTTTTTTTCTTACATCTTTATTTGCTTCCTTGTTCAGTATTTTTTACTTTTTTAGAGTTGGCCTGTAAGTGCTTCTCGTACAAATAGTTACTTGAAAAAGCAAATATTGGGTGTATAAAAAATAGCATTCTTGTGAAACGGTAAAAATCAACCTCATTTCCTCGTAATATTAGCTGTAAGTGCTTCTTGCATATTAACAAAGCTCTGGCGTGTGGTCCTACGTCACCTATAATCCTTTGTAAGGTTCGTGTTGTCGTATAAATTGTCGATATACATACTAAGTCCCTAGTTACAGCCTAAGCTTTTAGTTTCAATCAGAGAATTTCAGTGTTCAGATAGTGATTGTAGCCTCGTATAATAAACCAAATGGAAATAACCCAAGTGTTGATGCACCCAAAAACCAGTAATACTTCAAAAATACTTTGAAAGAGGCTATAAGGCTAAATTATTCTTCTAGCATAGAAAAAAGTTTAGCAAGTGGACCTATGGTCCATATAGTCAGTCGTCTGTGAACTTCGTCTTGTCCTGTGAATTGTCAATATATTGATAAATGTTTATATTTTTTTTTTAAAAAAAAAGGAACAATGTTGGTAAGCGTCCAGTTATGGACCCATTTGTAAAGGAATTTCAGTCTTTATAGACACACAATAATTTTCGTCACACTAAAAATTTGGCCTCGTATAAACGTAAATAGTCGAAATGATAAACATTTCGTGTACTTTATCCAGTAAGCCTTAGCTAGAAATACAATAACAGCGTTAAAAACATAAAAATTAAGCAAGCTTTGATATTCTAGTGGCACATAATAAATATAAAATATCCTTTAAAATACTCTTACAAATAGTTGTGGGTTATCTGAGATCAAAATTTTCAAGCCCTCTCTCCTGCATAAATAGGCTCTAGAATTCACTAAGCCTCAAAATAATATTGGGTACATAAAATGAAAAGCAGATGGAGAGTGATGCTAATCACATCATCTCCAAACAGCAAAAACAAAAGTATATGGATGGAGCCCTACCTGATATATTTAGGAAACTTTACCTAGTATAAGAGTAACAAAATACTCAGCAAACTCTAAAATAAACAAACTTTCCTACGTAGCAGGCGTAACCTGACCTAAATAAATACATATAGAAATACAGAACCAAAAATAGCATAGTGGAAATCAGTAAACCCTAATAATAATAATAATAATAATAATAATAATAATAATATATTCTGTGGCTTACATTTTAGCTAAGAGTACTTTTTCTTTAGTGTTTTTGAAAAGATTTAAAGAAATACTAAAGTCTAAGTTAAAAATTTGTAAATGTATATATAATACAAAACAAAATAAATAAAAATTAATACATACCCTGGAAAAAATCAGTAAAAAAGGTGAAAACATATCTTTGTGCATCCAAAATATAATAACAAATCCTTCCTGACTGGATTAAATTGTGTTATTTGAGTAATATTAAGCCTAAACTTGTAAAATAAAATAGTAAAACTTGACGAAACACACTTCATGTGTACAAAATTTAATTCAAACCAAATCTAAATTGTGTTATTTGAGTAAACTAGAGAATAATCCTGTAAACTTGGAAAATCTCTCTCTCTCTCTCTCTATCTGTCTCTCTCTCTGTGTGTGTGTGTGCGTGTGTGTGTGTGTGTGCGTGTGTGTGTGTGGATGTGTGTGTGTGTGTGTGTGTGAGTGCGTGTGTGTCCAAAATGTAATAAAAAACACGTTCAAATCGAGTTATTTGAGTAAATATTAGGCTAAACTTGTGAAATAAACAAATAAAAGTTGAGAACATACACTTTGTGTGTCGAAAATATAACTAAAAGTCTTTCCTGAATAGTATAAATAGTGTTATTTTGATAAAAATAGGTATAAATTTGTGAAATAAACAGATAAAAGTTGAGAACACACACTTTGTGTGTCGAAAATGTAACTAAAAATCTTTCCTGAACAGATTAAATTGTGTTATTTGAGTAATAATAAGCCTAAACTTGTAAAATGAAAAAGTAAAACTTGACTAAGCACACTTTGTGTGTCGAAAATGTAACTAAAAGTATTTCCTGAATAGATGAAATTGCGTTATTTTGGTAAAATAATAATTTAAAGGTCGACAAAATACACTTTGTGTGTCCAAAACTTGAAAAGTAAACAATTAAAAATTGAAGAACACAGTTTGTGTTGAAAATATAATAAAAAATGTTGCCTGAATAGATGAAATTGTGTTATTTGAGTAATAATAAGCCTAAACTTGTAAAATGTTTGACATAAAGTCAAAGTTTGGTAAAAAATAAACTCAATATTATATTAAATAGCACACAGTAACATAAATTTACTACCTAAATCAATAATCAAAGGGTCCTAGGTTCGATCTCCCGTGATAAAAGCAAATAGTGAAAACTGTAGGCCCAGTCCCTGATAGTTCTCCCTTCTTCCTAGTACAGATATAAAACCCTTACGCTTCGTTCTCCTTGTTTAAAGTAAAATTCTCGCTACAATCTAATTGGGTATTCAAAAATCCTTTTTTCTTGTGTTCTCGGTAACCTTGGCTTACTTAGACAGAAACCTGTTCTGACATGCAAGAGTTCTAGCCCAAAACCCGCGCTAAAGCGCCCTGTGCCTTGGGGAAACCCTGAGCGGAATATTAATTGGCGGCGGAAACCGGTTCTACAAGCGACGCATAGCTTCAGAAATTTGACCTACATCACGCATTCTCAGACATCTTTTGTTCTAGTGTTCTAGAAAACCTTGGCCTACTTTGACAGAAACATGTTCTAGCATGCAACCGACGCAGTTTCAAAAAATTTGACCCTTGCTGCGCATTCGCAGACATCCTTTGTTGTCTGGATCAATCCCTTCCCATGCCCTACAGTATTGCATACCTTTCCCCTGTTATTGCGTACTGGTTAACCTTGGGAAAACCGGTTCTGATTGGTCAATCGGGTTCTTTCTTTGTTCTGACGTTGTGACGTCATTTGACCTTGACCGAACATCTCCCAAACTCCTTTCTCGTCTACCCCCAGAGCGGAGTTCACCGTATTCTGTCTAGCGTCTGAGACCACCGTCTTTCATAACATAATGAAATTATTACATACATTGTATACACTATAGGCCTAACCACTTATTACAGTTACATATCGCGGGTTCGAGTACCGGGACCTTCTTCTTTCGTACCATTACCACCATTCAAAGCGGTTCATAAACCATAAACTCTTATTTTCAAAACTATAAACATTAATATTATCGATTCATACATTACATACTTTGCAGTAAATAATATAAAAACATATGCATAGCGTTTAGTACCTCTAATTACCTTCTATATACATATTTTTCATAAAATAAATAATTATATATTCATAAAAAGTTATAAACATGCAAATACATAAATGTAAAGTATTCTAAGTACCAGGTGGTTATAATTAAAGTGACGGTGTTCAGAGTGGTACAGCACGGGCTGTAATGAGAGTAGCAGTCTGAAACTTCGTAGATATGCTAATGAAGCAATGCGCTCGCGAATTATGCAAAAAAAAAATAGTTCCAATTCTCGCCACCAGGGTAAAAAATGGCGCTGTAAGCAGTCAAAACGTGGAATTTTCCGTAACTCTGACGTCAAAGTCGGTGACATTGCCTAACCATTGTGTGAGCTCCCTGGTTGTTGTTGGTGACGCTTGTTGCTTTTTCCTTTAGTAATGTTCATGTAATTCGAATAGTGAAATTGTAGCCATATTTCATTACAAAGAGTATTGTTTTCTGCGATTTATAGTGTTTTCCTGTAACTATACCAAGTTTTGACTGCATACAGCGCCATTTTTTTACCCTGGTGGCGAAAATTGGAACTATTTTTTTTTTTTTTTTTTTTGCATAATTCGCGAGCGCATTGCTTCATTAGCATATCTACGAAGTTTCAGACTGCTACTCTCATTACAGCCTGTGCTGTACCACTCTGAACACCGTCACTTTAATTATAACCACCTTGTACATGCAAATTAGTTCTAAGTACGTGCAAATTAATTAACACCCGTGCAAATTAATTGCGAATATTAAATAGCGACAGACACTAACTATTATTCCAACTACTTATGCACGGTCCAAGGGCTTGTATAGTAAACGGCAATATTTAATTTCGAGTTCGGTGCGCGGGTACACACATTCAAGAACCAATCGATTTATTTTCAGTGGTACTTCTACCGTCGATGCAAGGGTTGCCCCCACGAATGGAAGTGTCAGCCAACCAGGTGGCTGAGTCCTGAGCTGGAGAGGGAGGAAATTCTCATTGGCAGCATGAACATGGCTCTGGGAAATTTGGTCTCATCATCCATAGCGTACTACATCATCAACGGAGGAACCAGGACGGGACTCTACTTTGAAATTCATCAGTACGGATGGATTTGGTTCGTCCTGCAGTGGCCAGTCATCTTCGTATTTACTGTAAGTGTCCATTCTTTAAACTCAGCATTGAATGAACACAGGAAATTGGAAAATTTTCAAGGGTAGCTATACAAAGTAAAAATTAAAGTGCACCCCTGTGCTTTGCATCACTCCATCAAGGCGTATACGGTGTGTGCACACAGAAAACTAAATGCATCATATCGATTGATGCACCAGAATGCATCGATGAACTAAAGTGCACTAAAATGTGTTTGATAGCATCTTCAAAGAATCAGATTCACATTTGATGCATTTGCATGCATTTTTGTATGTCGTGAAAGAAACACCAAAGTGCATCATTTGATTCAAATGAGGATTTCTATCAGTCGAGATGCACTTCAATGCATTAGTTGATGTTCCTTGATGCACCTTCCTGCATCTTTTTGAATGACTCATTTAAACGTTTGGTCTTAGCTACAGAGTGTATTTAGCTCAGTCTAAAACATTTAAGTGCATCATAAAAAAGATGCATTCTGGTGCATTAAAACGCATCAACTAATGCATTGAAGTGCATCTCGACTGATAGAAATCCTCACTTGAATCAAATAATGCTCTTTGGTGTTTCTTTCACGACATACAAAAATGCATGCAAATGCATCAAATGTGAATCTGATTCTTTAAAGAAGCCATGAAACACACTCTAGTGCATCAATCGATGCATTCTGGTGCATCAATCGATATGATGCATTTAGTTCTCCGAGTGTGGAGTTAGGGCCCCACACTTTCTTGATCACAACCGAAGGCAGGGATGATGTGTTCAGCATCACGCCCCTGGCCGCCTATAACCCCCCACCCCCAGTCTCCTCCATGTACCCACTTTATACGACGCTAGGTGGGCGCCGAATCCGCTTGAACAGGTGGAAACAATCCCTGTTCTCCTCCCCCTCGCCCCCGCGTCTTTAGCATGGTAGTCAGACGTCCTAACTATTGAGCTACAGCGGGTCAAAGAGTATTCATGTTAAGTTCGTTTTGCAGTATTTTTTTTTATTAAATGTATTCACGAAATCATTTAACTTCCACAAAAATATGACATTGATGGTAGAATACTGATGATGATACAGGGTGATCCATTTACAACGCAATCCGGAGTTGGGGAACCGGAAGTGGTACACGTATAATCCTTATACCAAATGTGAAGCCTTGTTCATGCATATATTTTTAAACCGGGGAACAATGATTGGATTTCATTAGTGTCCACGCAGTGTTGCCAAATGTAACGGGAAGTGTAAATGAAATTTTTTACAAAGCATGAAAAATGACACATAATACACATGTACGGACATGCCGACGGTAATTTTCAGTTTGGTTCGGTGGATTAGCTCGGAATCTATGGCAGTGAGAAAAGAAATGTTCATTTCTACCGATAGTCAATCGGATGAGGCGTCTTTAAGGGGAAACTAGGAAAATCGTTGTTTTTAGAAATTAAGACTGTGCAATGGCAACACTGCTGGTGTTTCAGTGCCACAAAGGTGTGTTTCAAAACTGTATACATCATTCAATTACTGGAAACAATAGAAAAGAAACTTGGAAATTTTCATGAAAATAGTGTTACTTACATGCACCTGGCAACCATGTGTTTTGCAGTCTGTACCATATACCTTTGGAATGAGAGGTCCTAGATTCGATCAACCTTGGAAGCAATGAAATGTAATCTCATCTCATTTCACTGCCATAGATGCCGAGCTAATCCACCTAACCAAACTGAAAATTACCGACGACATGTCCGTACATGTGTGTTATGTGCCACATTTTTCATGCTTTGTAAAAAATTTCATTTACACATCCCGTTACATCTGGCAACACTGCGTGGACGCTAATGAAATCCAATCATTGTTCCCCAGTTTAAAAATATATGCATGAACAAGGCTTCAATTTGGTATAAGGATTATATGTGTACCACTTTCGGTTCAAAAGTTGTACTATCCCCAACTCCGGGTTGCGTTGTAAATGGAACACCCAGTATATTCATAGTTGGTATAAGACAGTCATATTTCAATACAGAAGGCATTTTTAAAATCCCTACGAACTACAGTAGGATTTTATAGGCTACAGTACAGCATGTGTGTTTTATTTCCTTGTTGATGTTGCTTTTGTGAATTGTCAATTTGTATACTGTTAATACTACTACTACAACACTAAAAATAAAAACTTGGAAAAATAATTTTAAAGTTCGCATTGTGAGCAGTAAAATCTCTTTCTACCTGTCTACTGGAAACTATTCCAAAGTCCCTATTTTCATACGTAACCGCAATTGTCGCTAGAACATTTTGCACAAACTGTTCAGTTAGTGTAGTGTCATTTGCAGCATTGTAGTTTTCCAACCACATCTTCATATACAGGGTAATTCAAAAGTCTCTTGATATTTTCCTATTATCGCTAATGAATGGTGTTCAGGATGAAAAAAAATATACCCTGTTGTCTATTGAAACGCACCCAAGACTCTGAGCGGCTCTTTGTCCAGACCTGAGTCCCCTAGATGTTTTGTCTGAGGTTGTACAAAGTAAAGAGCAACACCATAGAGTAAGTGACAGCAACAGGGGAGATCACGCAAACTATGTTGGAGCATGTGCTCCAGTCTACGCAAGGGAGGTGTGTGGTATGCCTAGATTTACAGGGCCACCACATTCAAATGTACTGAGTTTCTCTTCTATTCTAGAGTACTATTCAGCAGTACTGTCAATTTTGTCAATAAAATGATTTTTGATTAAAATTTCAAGACTTTCTGAAACTTAAACTGATCAACTGATGGGCCTCCTCGACATTATGTTTCCGATCACGTGAAACCCGAAGTATACAAATTATTTAAATAAATACAAAACTTCTACTTCCGTTTGAATTAATCAGTAAGATTAACGAGAGAGTATATGCCATACTCTCGACTACGCCCCTAGGTATACAGCCACTAATTCAGACTTGAAAATATATGTAGATCAGCAATGTATGCTAAAATGCAGCAAGCTTGTGAACCCTATGTGCAAGAATCTACCCAATAAATTTAAAAATTTATTATTTTTTTCATTTGATTCTCCCTCGGTTATTTAATAAAGTTGCCAAAATGTATATTTTCTGATTTTGCACGTCTTTTCCAGGAGTTCTTAGTGTATTGGCAACATCGCTGTTTTCATCTGCCTTTCATCTACAAATCCGTTCACAAACTCCACCATAGATACAAGCAGCCTACAGCCTTCTCTTCAGTGGCCATGCACCCCATAGAGTTCTTCACCTTACAGTCCATTGTTCTGTTGCCGCTTTTCCTCCTACCAGTTCACTGGGGTAAGTATTAGTATTGGACGATATATCGTTCAGACGATATCAATCTCAAGCAGTGGCGGCATTAAGCGCCATGCCATGTTTGACCTTGCACTATGCTAAACCTTATCTACAAGGAAAGTAAACTGCCTCCCCCCCTAAGTTTTAGCACTTGCTTCCCCAGTTTTGCAACCCAATTGCCGACACTTACCTCAAGTTATGAAATACATATGCCAGCATATGATGTATCTCGAATTAGATTAGTAGAGGAAAAGGTCTAAATATGGACCCCCCTTTTTATGTTGTCATTTTCGGAGGAATAAAATTAATATATCAAGCACCTGCCTTTAAAATGCATATCTATGAAATATATACTTACATGTAAGTAAGAAGGTATAGAAGGTCTCAATTTTTCTTAAAAAAAAACCCAGCAATTTCCAAAAAATGGTAAAATGATGTATTTCAAAATTGTGGTCTAAATATGGGCTATTAGTGGCGATATCACAAAAAGCAATTATTTTTTTTTAAAACAACCAGTCATTTATCGCTAAAAGAATATGAAATTCATATTTATGAATAATCTGTTGTTTTGAAACTCACGCGGAATGGGAAGAATCGAAATTAAGAAAAACATCCAAATATTTGTTGAAAATGTGATCTGGGCATTAGACCTCGTGTCAAAGCGCATATTTAGACCATCGCGCTATTTTTCTTCTTCATTTTATTCTCGCTCTCTGTGGTACATATTTCACAAACAAATCATGGCATTATAAAAGCCCACATTTGTTTTATGTACCGCTAATATCATAACCTAAACAAAGCAGATGAGAATTCAGAAAACGCCGAGTTAAAACATACCTGCAAAAAGTTTTCGGAGGTCGCAATTCTATAACAGCGTCCAAGGCCGAAACTAACCACCAATTTCTCTTGCGAATTGGCGCCGCAACCTTTGTTCTTGACAGATAACCAGTTCCCATAGCCTCTGCCAGGCTGCAGCACCCGGAAGCGCTGATAACTCCAAAACCCATATTTAAACCTTCGCCCATATTTAGACCTTCTCCTCTACCATTATTAAATACGTGTGTGAATGTTTTAAGAAATGGTATATATTTAACCAACACTTGAAGTGCAAATTATTAGATTAGAGGATTATTTTCCGATTTTTTTTAGTGCCCGCGATGTACACCAGTTGAATAACAAAAGGAAACGGAAGGAAAAATGCATTCCAGTGATATCAACGCACAAATATGGTCAAAGAAGTGTTCGAAATAAACCTCTGTGTCAAGTAACATGTTTTGTATGTATTTCGAACAAAGGCGCATCTAAATTTTGTGTTATTTCGCAAAATACACTTAATCATAGTGTCGCGTAGTGGTGGCAGCTTGAACATTTAAGGGACACACGACACGAGAGTTTCACACCGAAGAGACAAGATGTACTCGACACGCGGCAAGCTATACTTGTTTCTTTGCTCAATTCACATGATGGTACAGATATAACTGCATTAATCAGTTTATTAGTCACCCGAAAAAACGTAACAAGAGACATCCTTACATCTAAATCGCGTTGTAAAATTTGTGTAAGTTAATTAAACTCGAGAGAGGCATGTTGTGCATGAGAAAACTGAGAAATAATATGCACTGACATCAAATTGTATACGCTAGACTTTCCAGCTTGGATAAAGCGAATACCTAAACACTAGAGAAATGGTTCTTAACCTTCGTGAAACCATGTCCCGATATTTTTTTTTTAAGTCAATGCCCTTAGCCCAAGAATTTTACTCGTAAATCTTTACAGTATTTAAGATTGTTTGCATGAATTAACATGCACCTATGAAATTAAATATTGATAAATATATTCTGGCATAATAATAAAGAGTAATAATAGTTTGATTACGTTTGTAGGATTGTTGACAAATATAATAATATGGATGACGAAGTAGTAACGTCGTCTCCTTGTAATTAAGTGATCCCGGATTCGATAACATGTGGAGGCACATACTGGCGCGGGTCCCACTTTAAACTGTAGGTCGAGTCCTGATAAGTACATTTGTGTATAAAATGGACTTAAAAACGAAAACTCACAACTCAAATATAATATTGAGATTATGATAGTTGTCAACAACTTTCAGCAGAACATTTCGCAGTTCAGTATGGCTAATACGAGGGTACGGTATCGGCTCGCGGCCCTGCATTTGGGAAACAATGCACTAGAGTACTTTACCATGTTGATTGATCTGTTTTGGACTAAAGTGCCTCCATATGCTGTTTTTCTTTTTAAATAAAAGCAGTAACGTCGTAATTGGTAAAAAAAACATGGCCTCTTTACACGATGCTGAAGGCAAATTACAGCCGATAACTGCATCAAAAAAATTGATAAAGCGAAAAGAACGTTGTGCTTAAATCTTAAAACATTGTACATATCCTTTATTACATCAACAAATTTGAGATTCGAACATGTTGTAAGGCCTCCGGTTGGGCTCTCTTCTAGAGTCTAAATATAGCTCGTTGGAGTGAAGCATTCACTGCGCATCCGCGAACATCAAACTGAGGCGACACGATGCACGGTATTGAGAAAACGGCACAGTCATAGAGGCACGTAAGCGACATGCGACACGTGCAGCTTGCCGTGTCTGTTCGGTTCGAAAGGTTGCATTGATTACTGAGGGTTCGCTTCCACGCGACACGTGTCGCATGTCTCTTCGGTGTGAATTCTCCCTAACGTGTAGCTACACACCACTTGAAATATTGCTTTCATACGCTGCCCTAGTTCACAGCCACAACTCATGTAATAATGACGGTTCTATACAGCGTCTCTAGAATGCTCCACTGGACGTGGCACTTCGCTTAGTAACAAAAAACTTCTCGGCTCACTTCGAGAGAGTGGACGTGCATTCGTATAGCAACGAGGCGAAAAAAATAACGCGGGAGCTGGTTGCCAAGAAAAACAATTCTGTCTAACCTTTGCAGTTCGCATAATATGCAAATATGAAATATGGATATTTGATTTTTGTTCCACGACCACCATTTTGATATGTATTGTCACTTGGCTGAGTATTATCGATATTGCAACATTGCATTAAGCATTAATTGCAGCGGTCCAACAAATGATGATAATATTATGTGTGATTGACATATTTCCACATAAACAAGCTTCAATGGGTTTGAGTTTGATTACACGTTATGCACAGATAGTAGTGTTGCCCACGAGACGAGACGAGACGAGACTTGGGTCTGTCTCGTCTTTTCTCGTGAAAATGCTGTCTCGTCTCGAAAATATTCGTTTGTCCCGTCTCGTCTCGAAGGGTTCTGTCTCGTCTCGTCTCGTCCTGTCTCGTGAAAGTATCCAGGATATTATGGCAACAAAAGTTATAACTGGGAGAAATCACAAAATATTATTCTCGAAAATTGGTTAAACCTGTAATCACTTTGCTCACTGTAGCTATAGTGAGAATAAATATGATTCCTTAATCATAAGAACATGAGTATATCAAATAAAGTTTGTTGATTATCAATAGCTAGATAATGTATAGAATCTGCCTTGCTTTTCTAGCTCCCATCCACTCTTTATCCATCGTACACGCAGGGAGCTTTCAGACAGAAGGAACACGCGACAGGCGACAAGCCACACGGGGGTTTGCACTGAAGTGACAAGCGACAGGACCCCCTTCCGTTCCGTTTATGATAAAAGTATTCACCGCACGGGCAATACCAACAGATCGAGGCGATTCTACGCTCGATATTAAGAAAACGACCCAATTTGAGCGACACGCAAGCGACAAGAGACACGTGCTGCTTCGGTTCGGAAGGTTGCGTTTACTGAGGGTTCGTATCCAAGCGAAACATGTTGCTTGTCGCTTCTCTCCTGTGACTTGTTCAATGTGACAAGCGACACGGAAGAGGGTCGCAAATGAAAGAAGGGTCTGTTTGGGCGAGAAATTTTATGACGATTGTCGCCAGTATGGCTGGAACAGGGCCGTAGAAAACAATGGCAGTGACTACCTCCAGATCGTTTTGCGCAAGGATGAATGGAAGAGAGCTCTTGGGGTAGCAGATAGTTGCCACATATAAGGTATTCTGAGGAAATTTCAGTAGGAAGATACAGGGACACGAGGCTAAAGTCTGGGCAAATTCGTTACGGACAACGTGTGACGAATTAGGATTTTTCGAGGGGGAATCTTACAGATCTCTATTCCTGTAATAGAAGCTGTTTTGGGTTTCCAAAGAAAATGCTTTATTCCGAATAAATAAATATTTGTAATTGATTAGTTATTTTGCTTATATTTTTTCGAGACTTTCGAGACGAGACGAGACTCTTCAGGAGCCGTCTCGTCCCGTCTCGTGTCTCGTCTCGAAAACGAGACGAGACGAGACAGGTGGTCAGTCTCGTCCCGTCTCGAATTTTAAAAAGCCTGTCCCGTCTCGTGGGCAACACTAACAGATAGGCTAATCGGAAATGAACTTACAGTTTAAATTGGGATCCGAACCACTGTGCAATATGCCTCCACCGGGTATCGAACCCGGGATCACTTGATTACAAGGCACCGACTTATGTAAAAACAAAGAACACAACACACAAGAAAAGTTATGCTTTTGCAAACATTTTGTCTGAATAAAGAACAGAGTTAAAAATCACTTTGTCTTACTTTTGTCCAAAAGCTTACATGCATTTGAGCAGTGGCGCTAGTGTCGCTATTTTAAGCCTAGGGGAAACGAGCGTTTAGGAACAGCATTAGCACCTTGGGAAATACATGCTAACTGCACCAAACCTGGCCTGCCTAACCAATCCACGTAGGCATATGCTAGCATAAATAAGCATATAAATAGGTTTGGAAAGTTATATTTTGTTTACTTAAGTTATTATATGTATACGTGGATAGGTTAGGCACATCAGGTTTGGTGCTGTTTGCATGTAGGCCTATTTCCCAAGGTGTTAATGCTGTCCCTAGCTGCTCGTTCGGGGAAGCTTGTAGTTCGCATATTTTCAGATGTTTCAGAAATCTTGGAGCTAGTGTAGTTCTTGTTTTACATTGAGGCAGCTGTGAATTTTATTTCCTCCCATGAATAAAAAATTGACAAGCACTTAAATAGAGCGCTCAATATTTTTGGCGCGGGCAGTAGTAATGCGCGCCAAAAATCGACAATGTTGCCAACGAAACATGAATATAACTGCATTGCGGATAATTATTGACTAACCCTCGTACTTCTACTAACAACACTAATATTTCTGGGACGGTTCAAACCAAATGCATCCTTCTTAGTTTTCAGTGCTGTGAAATTATTTAAGACAGAATTGCTATGTGGTGCACAACATTACTTTTTTCATTATTTGTTTCTTTGACAATTCCAGTGCCATATCTCACCATAGTGACGTATGACTTCTACCAAGGGATGTTGGATCATTCGGGAATAGACTTCAAACCCCACTGGTGGCAGCCATGGCAACCTGGAACTATGTTCCACGACAATCACCATCAGTACTTCCATGTAAACTTTGCACTCAATATGTCATGCTTGGATAAGGTAAGCAAGGGTGGTTCTGCCTGCAGAGCAGAGTGGATAAACATAATGATTTTTAATTTTTTACATCATTTTTGATGTTTCTTTATTTAAATCGATTTTTTTTAAAAAAAAAAAAGACGCTAATATATAATAATAATTATTAATACCATTGTCATCATCATTATTATTCTTTCGAATAAAATTTATTTTTGTTAGTTTATACAATTTACCATTGTATAACAACATTTATAACAGTGGTAATAATACTTATTTTTTTCTACTATTCAACTTTTATCATTTGCCCAACCCCCCCCCCCCCCCCCACAAAATTTTCTGGCGACGCCCATGTATAGATATATGTTTTTTTTATACAAAGGCATTGCAAAATATTTGAACAGTTTGATTAAAAAAAAATTATGTAAATAGCCTATACATTTTTCTGTTTCTGATACTGTATAATATGAACCTACTATGGAAATGTTTGCTGAGTATGTTAATGAAACCACAACAATTTCAGTAACTTTTTTCCAGTGAAAATAAACTTTCTATATCTACTCTATAATTGTAACTTAAAATATTTACACAACGTAGGGAAATCCTTTATCAAATCTGTACTATACGGATATCCAAATTATCCAGAAATTCGCATCCGAAACAGATATCGGATAATTTGAAATCCAGAGATCCGTTATCCGGACTGTGTAGCCATTCCTAAAACAACCATGCATGCTCCAGAATTAATGTATAAGATTTACACTAATTGAGAAATGACAGTCATTTTGCGCACTGTAGGTATCAGCACGTGAAATTTCATTATTAATAATGCCTTTTGAATTTGTATTTAAACGGTATGTGTGTTCATTTAATTTTGTGAGTTTCCTACAGGTAAAAATGGCTGAATACATATAGAGAAATGAAAGGATAGTTTCAACTTTCAGTAGCCCAAGAATGTAAACTATTCATAGTTATAGATAGACCATTAACATTAATAGTAATAACTATTGCTTGATGTTAATTGTTATATATGTAAAAGGGTTGCTAATTTTTGCTTCTACCATTAAACAATTTACAATTAATAAATAATATATTTCCTTTTAAATATTATCACTGTATATATTAATGTGCATCTATTAATAATAACATTATTATCCTTTATTATGTTTATTGTACGAGTGCATTCATATTTATGTTTTCAACTTTCGAAATAATCTATCAAAATGTACCTGAATTATCACTTCTTGAGACTACATACTGTACAATTAATTCAATTACAGCATATTTTTTTCCATAACGTATTCTGAAACTGCTTAGATTATGATGAAAATAACGTTATTATAATTGAATAATACGTGACCATCCGATATAAAAAACAAATAAATCTTTCCACGTTCAACGTTCTTCCAAATAATATAATGAAATGATTAATTGTTGATTTGGTTATACATATAATTTGGACCCGTTTAGCCCTCCCCTTATATACAGCCATGTATATGTATTATTTTATATATAGCTTACTGCTCATGTTCAGTTTTTATGCAATATTATATAAACAAGTGTTAGTTGGCTGAACAGTCCCTTTCGTCCGCGTAATAAAACAATTTATTAGTAGTAGCAGTAGTAATAGTTATAGTACTATGGCGTATCAAAAAGTAAGGTGAATTTTCGATTTATTGAAAAACGTGCATAGAAAAAATATGAAACTAGTATGTTTGACACATGGTATCACACTAAAATTCGACATAGGAACCACTGCCTTCGTGGGCATATCGTGTGAGGTGGGTGAGGGAAATGCCCATTCGGTGGTGTTTTCGGTCCTCACTCAGATTTTTGGGCACCCAGCGCGCACACACTTTCGTGAAGCCAAGTTGGTCATGGACGATACTCCTCACTGAACCATATGAGATGCTCAATGCATCAGCAATGTCATGCAACCTGACTCTTCTGTCTTCACGAATCATCGCATCCACGTCTCACACATTGCTGTCGGTGATGGACGTTGCTGGTCTGCCACTTCTGTCATAATCTGTCACACTACTCCCACCAGTTGCAAATGAGTTACACCACACGTACACTTGTTTCTGCAACATAACACCTTCTCCATAGACCTCCAACAATTCTCGATGAATTTCAGATGGTTTCTTTCCCTTGACCCATAAAAAACGAATAAAACGAATAACACTGCGCACCTCCTCCTTGGAGTAATGTTCAAGTCGTTGCGCCATCTTTGAATTGCTCTAGGTACCAGACGGGTTGATGTAGAAGACTGTAATTGCCGTCAGACTTGCATCAACTTGGTATCTGACACATACAAAAAATTTAATTAGCTACATAAAAAAACTCTGGGTTTTACAGACAAATTCACCTTACTTTTTGATACAACCTTGTATATAGAACATATCGCAATTATAGAGTAAATGAAACAACTTCGTTGTTGTAATTAAGTATATCACCACATTTGTCCCTTATTTATATTGTTAATGACATTTTTTTTTACTTTCCCTAGATCTTCGGCACGTACCGACTCAAAGATCGAATTTATGGGGAAGACATATTTTACGGCAAAGGAAAACCCTTGAGTGAGGCCACTGTTGAGGAGAAGAAAAGGTTTTTAATAAACGAAGAGTGAGACTATGACATAACTACGACACTTTAAGGAATATTATCAGAAGGGCTTGCGAAAAGTACCAGCAATATTGCAAGCAGCAATATTTCGAAGATGGCAAAAAAATATTGCTCTTATCAATCGTTATTGCTTATTTCCATATTACTGCAATTATAAGGGCAAAGTAGGGCACAAAATATGACGGCAAAGTTCATACGTAACTATCTCTTTAGCATAAACAACAGAGAGAATTTTATCACATACCAATCCTAAGTAAGTCATCTGTCTGTTAAATATTTCTAAAAAGTTTAAAATGCACATGATAAAGTGTGGTACAGCACACTCAACTCCATTCCCTACTAATTACTTGGAGAGGGCTAATATGCAGTGGCGTGCCCAGGAGCTTTGAAAGGGGGAGTTACGTAATCTTTTGTAGTAGCCAGGCCTCGTTCTGCAATTTCTTCCTGCCTTTGACGCTCCTTTTTCAGGAATAATGGACCAAACTGTAGGGTATGACCTCCATCAACCCCCTTTGGGCGCGCCACTGGTAATATGAATAGAATGAATTGACTCCCCTTCGTTTTAAGAGTGTAAATCTGCCGTATTCCACTTGCTCTTCTGTGTGATTTCTGCAGTATTCACACGTGGTCATTTTAGTATAAATTTATACAGTAACATCCACAGAGTCCAAGAAGTCACCGCACTCTTACATTATATTGCATAGTAACATAGTATATATGACATTTATTTATTGTAACATGTGTATTTATCTATTTACATTACAACATTCTTGCAAGCAAACAAAATCAAAAAGTTACCATGACAACAATATAAGAAACAAAAATTTAAATTATGTCGAATCAACCCATGTTTGCATACTTTCAACTTTCTATTAATAATAAACACTTAATACATGAACGGCTTTGTAATCAACAGGTTCAGTTAGTTCACTACCAATTTTTCTGAGAGTATAAAGCGAATGTAATATTGAGAATTAAAGAATACCTGCCAATTTTCCACACAGTTGCAACATGATATATGCAAGTGTGGGTATGGGACTTCTTGGACATTCTGTATATTTAAAATAACAAAGCACACTTCAGCTTACAAAACTGTCATGAGTTACAGTCGTGGAAATAATACTTCCTCCATAGGACTACTCGTATTCAGGTTCTATGGGGGAAATATTTTCCCCCACGACTGTACATATCTAATTTCTACATATAATTTGTTGCAGTATATTACTCAATTGTCTTTTGTACACCCAATGGCAAAAGTAATAGTAGGCGAATTGTCCATCACCATTCTTCTCCAGTCTCTTTTTTAACAATTTGATGATTAGAGCCAGGATTTGTATGTAATTACTTATTCTATTGCTTTCTACATACATACCTTGAACACGAAAATGTCACCGAATTATGTAACTGACATCATTTTGCAGAAGTTGTATGTTACATATTTTTACATATTAACCAGGATATTATATATTTTACATAGCCTATTTGCTCATTTACTTTACATAAAACAACATATTTCGGCAACATATTTTTCCTATCTTGATCCTTTTTCGTCTATTTACGATCTCTGAAACATGATGAAGAAAATTTGTATCTCATGTGATGTCAAATTTTCTAATCAATCATAAATGCATAGTGCTCCCCCCTTTTTCTTGTTACATATTTTAGTTTCGCTTTTAGGTCTAGGCAAAGCACCTAGAAACTTGACATCGGTGGACAAGAAAGCTACTTTCCTGTACATAGCGAGGTACACAATATGTTCCCTTGTACAAAAAAGTACAAAAGTAGCTATGTATTTTCATTGGATTGTTCCTTCTGTAGACGCTTTTTTTTACAATTTGTTTTCAAAGTTACGAAGAGCTCTCGTACAGATTTACATATTCTACAATAATTTACCATGTGAAAAGTACAAAATTGGTTTCTTTAATATGTGCACGTTGCTGCGCTTTTTTGAGTTTATAAATTTGATACAAATTTTAATTTGAACAACTTACGTCTTTAAAATTACGTTGAATATGTTCAAATAAAATAAATATCTAGCAGAATTCTTGAAATTGCTTGGATACTCGATTATTATTAATATTACATATTTTATGATACTACGTACAGGGTGCTTACAAACTCCTAGGGCTAGTAGAGGGGACTGAGTAGACAATATTTGGAATAGGAACCGTTTCCGTGCTACAACCATAACAATGTGTTGGATGTGCCTGTGTTGGTATGCAACTGGATAGGTAGTACATGACGTCAGAAGATCACCTGATGACCTAAAGTGTAATCATTTATTACAACCATGTCAAATGAGGTTGTACGTAAGGTACAGAAGTGAATGGCGTGTAACTCAGTCCATGATACAAACAAATTTATTTGGTAACAATGCCAAGGGAACAAAAAAGAAACGTACCATTCATTGATCAACACCTGCGTCGACAGTGGAACGCAACAATTTGTTTCTGTCTTCTGCACTGGATGTGTCGCATACGGCACTACTCAACTACAACAGTGGCTCGATGTGACGACCACCAACGTCGTTGCACACATTGTACCAACGAATCATTTTCCGAATCAACCATGTTCATAGGAGACGCACAGGCACGTGAAAGGGGGCTCCAGGCGGGATACCACGGCAGGGTAGACGCCACGTGCCATCAGGTGATCTTCTGACGTCATGTACTGCCTACCCGGTTGCATACCAACACAGGCACATCCAACACATTGTCATGGTTGTAGCACGGAAACGGTACATTTCCGGACAAGGGTTCCTATTCCAAATATTGTCTACAGTCCCCTCTACTAGCCCTAGGAGTTTGTAAGGGGAATTTCAGAGCACCCTGTATTTAGCTACATATCCTTTTTATAATACATATTAAGGTACATCAATTATTGTTACATATTTATGTACATATTTTGTACTTTGATATTACATAAAAATCCGGTGTCTAGTGATGATGATGAATTGAAATAAAAACTTCAACAAGGAGAGAACAGCATGTGCTTCTCGCCAACAGAATTATGTTGCTTAAAACAACACAGTGGATGTAGAATAAAAATAATGAAAGTACCGAGGAACAATTTGCTTACTATTACCTTTGTGAATTGTGGGTGACTGTAGCCTACAAGTATTCTGAATCTCAACATGATGGAATTAAAACCTTAGTGATAATCCTAAAATTTATAATAGACAGATTTTTTTAATGCAGAGAATTAATCAAATAATCGATCGTTGTGTTATGTAAACTAAATAAATAAATTGTAAAATTGAAACTTTTGGAAAAGATTAGTTTTCATAGCTTCAAATAATATAAATGGCACCTAGTTTCATGATTGCAAAAACTACTATAAATTTACATGAAGATATTTCTGCAGCTAGTTTGAAGATTGGAACACTATTGTACTTGAGTGAATGCTGTACTTATGGATCGAAATCTGCGCTCCGCCCAGTAGCATAACTAACATGCTCTGCGCCCCCCCCCCACCCAGCAACTTGCAGTTGTACGCCCCTTCTCGTTAAAATAAGGTTTTCTTTCTAAAATATTAATACACGCATACGTACATTACGTATATACGTACATACAAATATGAAAATATGAAAATATGAAAATACATTTTAATATGATTCAATGTAAAAAAAATATATACGAAAGATTAAGACAGTAGGTTTAATATTGACTTATAACACCATTAAGCCTTGTTTCCATGATTATGAAAAACTAAATATGCTGACCAAGGCAGTAATTTATTTTATTAAAAACATAAACGAACGTAACGTTTCAACCTTCTAGCAAGGTCTTCTTCAGACTCTGTATCAAGTACAAAAGTCTTTTGTTTTATTTTAATAAAATAAATTACTGCCTTGGTCAGCATATTTAGTTTTTTCTTAATATTGACGTATCTTATTACAACCAACATTTTATCAAATTTAGTAATGTCTTGGGTTGTATCCAAAATAAGGGAGGGGGTGCGTTTAGAACGTCATGTATTATGGCACTCAACACCTGTTTCGAAGCCAGTCTAATAAGTTAATTTTGAATTAACTTGGCAGGACTTAAGTATTTTGTCTTGTTTTTCTCATTTTCAATATGAGTCTTAACCTTTTGATTACAGAGCCCATTTTGCAGGTAAGCCCCCGGTGACCCCGCCGATTTTTAGCAAAATGCAGAGTTTAATTTAGATGACTGTAGTTCGGAGGCTAATTGCCCTAGACAGACGAATGATATATCGTTATACGCGGAATGAACCATAGAATCGGACTACATACAATTTATGCACATTGAGTGTATCTATGGATGCGGGGGGAGGGGAGGATTCAGAAAATTCAAATATTTCTGAAGAAAAATTGTTCACCCTCCCTCCCTGGACAACAGAGTACAGGACATTGTCAAAATACACATGAAAATGATCGCACAAAAACGCTTTTTTTTCTCAAAGAAAGCCGCAAATTTCCCTTTTTTTAAATGTAATAACAATACATTTCCAGGGACGTGCAACAGTCCTTACGCCAACATATATGTGTTAACAATAATATAAAAAAAATCGCAAGGAAACACAGGAAATAAACTCGCCGTAGTTGGTCGGAACTTCTGTCGGCTTGAAAAGACTATATTTTTTAAAGAGAATAATAACGGCAATGAGATTTATTTACACTAAATTTCTAAGTGATAGTATTAGGAGGGGCAACTGCCCCTTTTGCCTCCCACCCCCTGTGCGTCCGCCTATGCCAAGAACTAAAAATTACCAACCATAGGAGGTGCGGCAGCAGTGCTTTTCTTTCCTGTTCTCGACAGTCACATATATTGTAATGAAATATCAATTTATTGTGATGTTTTGATAAATTTGTTATAATCTTTATTTTATTGAAGTTTAACAACTTAGAATGATTGGCAGGGGTGCCCAAACGCAACTTTCAATCAGCCAATCTTCCTCCCGGCCAATGTCTCCCAGTTTCCACTACTCAGCAATGACATTGCCCGATCGGAAGTCGCACTCGCACCTGCATTCCTATTTCAAGATCTTCTCTGTCCACAATATACATATACAATATACAGTGTAAGTCAAAAGTCCCAGGACACCCTAATAAGTAGAAAACGACTTGACGGAGGGCGATGAAATTTCGGATATGGGTAATTGGGTTGGGGGCACACCAGATGGGACTAGTGTGTATCATGGCGGTCATCTTGAAAGCCGCCAACTTGGAATTACATCCAGATTTTTAAATGGGAAGGGGTTCATGTAGCATATCATTTTACATGTGCGTTTTCTCAGAAATGAGAATATGCAGTTACTTTTCCCCTCACTTTATTTGATGAAGATATTTTCACAGTTAAAGTTCACTTTGGCATCCTACAAGATGTGCTCTGTGTGTTGCCCGTTCTGTGCTACACACAACGTAAGACGTTTCAGCCAGTCCACATGGACACGCCATAACACTGCAGGGTCGACAGAGTCACATGCTGCAGATGTCGGAGATTAGTGACTCTCTTGATAAACTATGGCTTTAAGATGACCCCAAAGGTAAACAAGGGTCGTAAGTTCCGAGAAAAGGCACATGTAAAATGATATGCTACATAACCCCTTCCCATTTGAAAATCTGGATGTAATTCCAAGATGGCGGCTTTCAAGATGGCCACCATGATACCCACTATCCCCATCTGGTGTGATCCCACCTCAGTTACCCATATCCTAAATTTCATCGCCCTCCGTCAAGTCGTCAGAAAGATCTGTTTTTGCCGACAGATGGTCATATGGACAAATCGTTTCAATATCTGTAACAATCAGTTCACCCAACCTAACAAATATTGTGGATGAAAATGACTGTCATCCTTATTAACATGGTAAGAACCAACATGATAATAATTAGGGGCAAGTTTTTGAAATGTTACTGTGTTTGTAAGAAAAGTATTTACATGTTTTGAACTCTCAAGAAATGACAGCGTCTGTATGTTACATAGAAATTAAAAATAACAATTTGATGTAATTTTATTTTATTGAACTTTTTTGTTATTTAACGTTGCTTTTATGTCACTTATGGCTAATGGCGACAATGAGGATGAGTGATGAAATTTATGAAAGGACACTCGAAAAGAAAACATGTTCATGCTGGGATTCGATCCCGGGCGTCTTAGTGCTGTAAAATATTTTTAAAGTTTTTTATAAACCAACAAGGGATGTAAGAAATTCAATCTTTTACACTTGGTAGCTCGTCACATGGACGTCCGTAGGATTTTTGCCAGGGAGGGGCAAATAAAGTAATTTTACCAGGGGGGGCAAAGGAGGGATATTTTCTCTACAAAATAGCGATACCCCACAAAAAAACACTGCTTCAGTCTAAAATTATCATGCCTTACAATAATTAACATAAATTACTTGGCCGTGACGCTCCCTTCCGGACGTCCATGCTAGCGATGAACTTTCCAATGCGGGAAATAGCTCAATGGCTCGGTGAGTTTGGAGACCTTTGCTCTTAAGAGGCAGTGGCGTCGCGTGCTGTTCACATACGAGTGTTCACAATAATGTATTTGTACTGAATGCAGATTTACTCCTCTCCCTTGTAACTTCATCTTCAATTGAAAATGTGAGACTAACAGTTCAATTTATTTTCAACAATTTTCCCCCAAATTCACGCTATAACGCTATATTTGAAGTAATACAAGAAGGACCTAGGAGAAATTGTCCCTCTCTCCCTTAAAATCTGCCAGGTTTAGCGAATTCTCGGTAAAGTTTGCAACTATGTAGCGCAGACCTTTTTGAGTACCCGTAGACATGCGTTGTATATGTTGCACTCTGGTGCCGTAAGAAGTATTACCGCTTGCATCAGTGTTCGCACAGCGAAGTGAACATCTTCGGGATATAGTGGCCAACAGCCCCTTAGCTGTCAGCTCTATCCAACACGCACAGCAATTGTGTTCAACGCCCTCCGTGGAACACCGTGGGAGTCAGTGTTACCAACTATCTAGAAAAGTAATCCGACGTGAAAGAAGTCGTGTCAGAGTAAATTGTGTGTAAATACTCGTGCAACAAACATAGTATTTCTTCGAATAAATATACGTATACGCGTGTGTGTGTGTGTGTGTGTGCATGCATTTAATATGTACGTAATTCAAGACATTTACATGAGTGTTCACTTGCTCATGCGAACATTATCATGCGACGCGCCTCCTTAGAGGTTATACGAATTGTCCTTTTGGGTGTTGTAGTTTCGTCCTTATACAGTGGGATCCATGAGCTATTACCGCGCAAATTGTCCATGACTATTTTCATTTATTTTTCTCCTACATCCTATGTGTTTTTAAGCGATGTATTTTTATGTATGCCGGTGCAGAGCAGTCAACAGCTTGTTTTGAGTTTTCTTTTAATTCTTGAAGCTCTTATTGGGTCAAATAAAGTGAACGAACATGGTGATGGACAATTTGCACGTTAATACTCATGGATTAATACGAGTAACTTTAAAGCTTAGCGTGTGGTGCCTCATGCACACAACTTTTCTTAGCGTGGAATATGCTTCTTGCGTAAACATGTTTCAAATTAGTCTGCCTCTATGTGATGGTTATAGCTCTTCGACGTTGCTGATTTATTTCGTACATAATAATTAGGAATCTTAATGACATCAAACGCTTATTAAATTTGATGATTCACCACATGTGAAATGTATGGAAAGCTGCGTGATGTGCTGGTATGCGGCTCAGAAAACCCAAAATATATTTTAACAACTTAATAACATACTGCTTTACTTATGAAAAATAACGTGAATGCACTAGCGAATACAATTTTGGCGAATGAAGTGATTACGGGATGAATAGGCTACAAAAAATTATTTTTTTACGTCTGGACGTTCATTCTCTAATGTTTCTTCCGAATAAGAACGGCTGGCTGACGTCACAGTTTACAGGGTTGCCAAATTCAAGGCTCCGGCCTCCCTCGGATTAAGGGTGGCCTTGCTAGTGCGGCTCTGTCCGCATGTGTATCCGTTTTACATTTCGGTCTGTACCTACATTCCAGCAGAATTAACTGTAGAGTTTCCGTTGGCCCGTTACAGCTCTAGCCAATTCGAGCGCAGTTCCATCACTCACAGAGCGGCCATTTCACTCAAGTTAATTCTGCTGGACTGTAGGTAGATATTGCATATTTTCATACATATATTGTACTTGAGCCTTACATAATAATATACGAAATTATTATTTAGAATTGCAATTACATAGAGTAGTTTCCTTCCATGTATAGGTTTTAGGTTGACAGTGCTGCTTATTAGGCTCTGAAATACGGGAAGTTGTCAATCATTCCACTTCGAGTGCGGTACGATCGAGCGTATTACGTTCGAGCGTCATATATTCGATCGAGTATTTTCGAGCGAAAGTGGTCCAATACAGTACTCTACCGCAAAGCCTCTATTCTATCCTGCGGCCTCGTTACTTAATAAGTAATATATTATCGTTTTCTCCAATTTCAACTTTAGCACAAAAGTACAAATTTAGATTTAAAAAAAGAGAGCTGGATAGGACCAGACTTTGAAGCACCGCTTGCACCTCCGGTTTTTATATGAACATTACATTGAGGGGATATCCAAATCTTGTGTATTGCTATTGTCTTAGACTGTTGCGGAAATTCTGGTGTGGAGACTGACATTTCTTTTTTTGGAGGAGACAATATCCACCCCTCAATATCAACAGTAAGTCTAAAATTTATTGAGTATTAAATTTAAAGGGAGAGAGAGAAAGCTCTTGATAAAGTGTTAAATCTTAGGCTGTCAAGGGATTTCTGTAGTGAAGACAGACTTCGAATTCAATTTTGGAGATTTCAATTTCAGGGGTCGGAATTGTTTTGGTCGCCATTTTGAAACCGGACAGTGGATTACAGTAGTATAAAATATGATAGGATGAGCACAAAAATCGTACAAAAGAAGAGGTTATTTGATTAAACAGCCCGATTTGCCTACACTTAAAACTATGCCAAGATGCCCTTATTCCCTATTTCTTCAAGTGTGATATGCTCTTAATTCTAAGAATTCTGAATTCTAGTGTAGAAAAGAAGAACCCTCAATAGACAGATTTGCCTACACTTAAAACTATGCCAAGATGCCCTTATTCCCTATTTCTTCAAGTGTGATATGCTCTTAATTCTAAGAATTCTGAATTCTAGTGTAGAAAAGAAGAACCCTCAATAGACAGATTTGCCTACACTTAAAACTATGGCAAAAAGGGCATATAGCCCAATCGGCCATGTGTGTACACATTTAAATCTAAAGAATTTTGAATTCTAGTGTAGAAATAAAGAACTCCCCTCAGACAGATTTGCCCATGAGTGTAAAAGCTGAATCTCTTAGTTTGTTGTCTATAAACTTGTCAAAAATATGCCCCTCTTGATATTGTTTTGACTATACTTAAAACTAGGGCAAAAATGCTTATATTCTCATCCTCTACAACTTACAGATCAATACAATAGGACAAGGGCAGGCAAGCAAATTGGTTTCATGTTTTTTCTAATCTTTGATCAGTTTCATGTCCTGGCCAGCAATAAATTATATGCTTGCATGCATGAGATAAAATCTACACTGTGCTTTTTCAGGGAATATTCCCCATACATGCCATCATGTCATTGACTCCAAGGGAAATTCTTAGTAAAAAGAACATTGGCCTCTTATGCCTGAATTGGATTCAAGTTTTGCTTTGTTCTGATAATATATACCCGAGAGAGACTTACAGAATATTCATTGCACAGTTCAAAGTCCAACTTTGAATTGTATTTAGCTGATATATAGCTCATAACTCCTGGGTTCTGATGCTCAATAGAATATGGACATAGTCCCATGGCTTATATGCTTTGTAATCAAGAGGCTTCTGTGTTTAAGACCTCTCTATGGAGAAGTGCTAGTCTTGTTGTCTTGTAATCAAGAGGCCCCCAGGTCTGAAACCTGGTAGAGTGTGTGGGCCTCCCCTGATGGCAAAGTGTTGGTATTATTGCCTTGTAATCAAGAGGCTCCTGGTTTGAGGCTCTGGTAAAATGTGTAAGATTGAAATACATGTGGCAGAATAATATCCCCACATGTAATATTTTGAGAATATTTATTGCTAGCTGATATACAGCTGAGGTTTGAAACCTGGTAAAGTGTGTTGTACAACAGCATAATAGAGCAAAACTACTCTATATTGGGGATCACCAGAGCATAGTTTCTGCTGTTGTCTGGGTATAAAAGCACCAGCTCAGCCACTAACTGCTGTTATAATTGTTTTGGCATATTGTCCATAGTTCTGTTTTTTTGGACCAAGAAATTTTATATAAACAAACAACAAAAAATGCCAAATCAAAAATATTGCAATCAATGCAATAAAAATATATCTAGTTCTAATTGGTCTAGGCACCGGTTTATTTGTGACCGTAAGAAATGCAGAAAGGCTACAAAAATGTGTCCAAGATGCCATAAAATATTAAGCAAGGCATACTATAAAAGGCATAAGTGTAATTTTTATGTACAGTCATCAATATTGCCCCCACAACCATCTACATCTGGTCTGAAAAGGAAGCATGAAACACCTGTTAATGCTAGAGCAGCAAAGCAGCCACGCTATGCACTACCTATCCATAGCAGTTTTAATGGCCAATTAAGGGATTACCGGTTTGTATCAGAGCAAAAATGTGGTATTAAGAATTTTTTGAACAGTATAAATCCTGATGTGCAGGCAATTCTAAATGCACAAAATGGCTCTTATAAGCTGTCTCTCAAATTGTTTACACAATATAAGAAACCAAATGGCACAAAATTTACACAGCCCCACATAACAGAAACTGTACCTGTATACTCAAATACAAATTCAGACAAAATAATAAGCAGTTTGATAGATCAATTGAATATTAAACACTCTGAATTTGCTGGAAAAGAGTCTGGATGGAGCCTATGCGGTTCTTCACACAAGCTCTATGTTAATATTTCTGAATTCAGCCCATTACAAGGATCTACATATCTGCCATTACCTGCTAATATTAAAAACAAAAGAGCCGTGGTTAATATAGAAAATAATGATGAGAAATGCTTTTTGTGATGTATTTTAGCTGCTTTGTTTCCAGTTTCAAGGAATCCTCAGAGAATAAGTTATTATAAACAATATGAACACAATTTTGATGAAGCAATGGAGGGTTTAGAATATCAAATGTCTGTTCAGAATATTGATAAATTTGAAAAAAAGGCCCGGGATATCAATGGTAAACAATTATCTATTAATGTATTTATTTGTTCTACTCGCCGTGGCAATTGCTTGATAGCACCTCTCAGAATCAGTACATTTGATGATGATTCTGCTGTTCCGATTGATCTGCTCTTAATTGAAGGGGATGGCACATATCATTACACTCTGATACATAATCTTGAAGCTTTAGTGAGAACACAACTAGACAAATCTAATAGAATATTTAAGTTGTGCAGAAGATGTTTAACTGTATTTGATGGTCAAAAAAATAATAAATGGTGTTTGTGAATGTAACACAGAAATTGCTAAAAACAAATTAATTGAACATTTAAAATATTGTGGCAACCATAAACCTGTTCATATGGTGATGCCAATGCCAAGTGAAAATGCCAAATTCAAAAAGTTTGAAGCCTTGTTGGAACACCCAGCATATATAGTCTGTGATTTTGAATCAAATCTCAAACCTCTTGCATTCTGTAGCCCAGACCCTGAGGAATCTTCAATTACATCTTATCAATTACATGAACCTTCTAGTTTTTATTATGTGGTTGTACAGGATGGTGTTGTTAGTAAAGAAGATTTATACATGGGACCAGATGCCATCAAAATATTTGCACATAGAATAGAAAATGAGTGCCATGACATAACATCTAATGTCTTATTAAAATCAAAACCCATGTTGCCTTTAACAGAGAAACAGATTGAAGATTTCAACAATGCAGAAAAATGCCCGGTATGTGATTCTGAATTTTCAGATATAAATATCAAGGTACATCACCATTCTCATACAGATGGTAAATTCTTAATGGCCCTGTGTAATAGCTGTAATATTAAGATCCAGAGACCAAAATTTGTCCCCATATTTTGCCATGGTGCATCCAATTATGATTTCCATCATTTGATCAGGTACGAGGGGTTTGACAAGCAGAATTTAAATATTTTAGCTGAAAATGATGAGAAATATATTGCTATTAGCAAAATCATTAAAGTTAATGGTGTTCCTATTCACTTAAGATTTCTTGATTCATACAGAATTCTGTCTGCTAGCCTGGCTACACTGGCCACTCAATTATCTGATGATCAATTCAAAATCACATGTGCTTTGTTTCCAAATCAGGACCTGAAATTAATTAGGCGGAAGGGTGTATATCCATATGACTATGTTACAGATTTTTCTAAATTTGATGAGTGTGCTCTGCCACCACAACAAGAGTTTTACAGCAAAATCAGAGGATCTGGAATTACTGATGATGATTATCACCATGCCCAATTGATGTGGAACAATTTAAAATGCCAGACATTTGGAGATTATCGCAATGCTTATTTAAAACTTGATGTGACCCTCTTAGCTGATATACTGCAGGCATTTAGAAAATCTTCCATGCAAAATTATAAACTGGATCCAATATATTTTTACAGTGCTCCGGGCCTAGCATGGTCTGCAATGTTTTTGAACACTAAAATGCAATTGGATCTGATCCAAGATCAGGACATGTATCTGTTTATGGAGCAATGTATAAGAGGGGGCATGGTGCAATGCTCTCAGAGATATGCCAAAGCTAATATCAAATATATTCCTGATTATGATCCAGCACTGCCATCAAATTATATACTGTATGTGGATGCCAATAGTCTGTATGGTTATGCTATGATGGATAAATTGCCATATGCAGGGCTTGAGTGGGTTGAAGATTTCAATATTGAAGATCTTAAGGATTTTGATGACAGTAACTATGGCCTATTCTTAGAGGTTGATCTGACAATTCCTGATAATTTACACAATACATTTTCTGATCTGCCCCCAATTCCTGAGGTTGAGTGCTCACCTGGCTCTAAACAGAAGAAATTGATGATGACTCTGGAGCCAAAACAGGGTTATGTCATATATTACAAAAACCTCCAGTTCCTGATGAATCATGGTGTTCAAGTGACCAAAGTTGGAAAAGTTTTGAGGTTCAGGCACTCAAGATGGTTGAAGCCATATATTGATACAAACACAGAGCTTCGAACATCTGCAATGAGCCAATTTGATAAGACCTTGTTTAAATTGATGGTAAATTCAGTGTATGGCAAAACAATTGAAAATGTCAGAAAACATATTGATGTTAAAATAATTACTGACCCCAGCCGGAGCAAAAAATTGATAGCAAAACCCAACTTCAATTACAGAAGAATTTATGATGAGCATATGGCACTTTTTAATATGAAAAAACAAAGATTAAGTTTGATAAGCCTATTTATGTAGGGGCTGTGATATTGGAATTGGCCAAATTACACATGTTAAAATTGTATTATAATGTGTTGAAACCTTTTTATGGTGATTGTGTAAAATTGATGTACATGGACACAGATAGTTTTGTTCTTGATATTCAAACAGAAGATGTTTATCAAGATATAGCACAGCCTGAATTGTTTAAATATTTTGATAGCAGTGAACATCAAGGATTCAACCCCACAACAAAAAGGTGCCTGGCAAGTTAAAAGATGAGACACTTGGTGATGTTATTGTGGCATTTGCTGGGTTAAGAGCCAAGATGTACAGTTTTGAAACATGTAGTGGTGCTGTTGCAAAAAAGCCAAGGGCATTGGCAGAGTAATTGTTGACAAAGAGCTTGAATTTGAAGATTATGAAGATTGTCTCAAATCATGTAGCACAATCAGAACATCAGAATCCAGAATTCAGAGTGTGGATCACTTGTTGACTAGCAATATTGTAAGAAAAGTGGCTCTGGACCCACATGATGATAAGAGATGCATTTTATCATGTGGCATACATACTCTACCATGGGGTCATTGTTATTTGAAAAATGGCAATCAATGCCCAATTACAGAGCATGATTTGAAATAAATAAACATGCCTATGAACTTATTTGGGTTCAAAAAACAGGCTATTATGGACCTGCCAACACCACAACCCTCTTCTGATATAATATCTAAACTAAGTGCTTTGTTAATTATTCATCTGAACAGCATACTTACAGATGTTGATGATGAAACAGGTAAAACATTGTACATATTTAACAATAATTTAAATTATTACCAATTACCTGTAGGTGGTCAATTGCAATTTATTACAACCCCTGAGGGTAATGTCAAGATTTCAATAGGGAGAAATATTTATAGAATTAAGCACTCAAACATGATTTCTGGCACTGTATATACTGTTTCTGCTGGTGACTGCTTATATATTGAGGTCCCGGGATCCTATGACAAGCTTATACCCTTTTTTATAGAATTAAGAATTAGATATTCAATAATAAATAACCGCTAAAACAAAAATGCCTAATGATATATTTGGCCATACAAGGCATGAAGATCACAGTGATGAGATTTTGATGCTTGATGTCAGAGTCAAGAAATTAAGAAGTGATTTACAAGCTTTACAAACCACACTCAATGCCAGCCTTCAACTAGAAATTACAAATTTACAATCACAATGCATGGACCCTCTTCTTAAAATTGATTCTGAACTCAAATTATTGCTTCAGAAATATACTGATTTGGCCACATTGGATAATTTTCAAAGTTTAGAAGAGGCTGTAGCAGCTCTTCAAGCCAAATTTAAGACCCAGGCCACCAACTCTGAGCAATTGAAACAACAATTGGAAGAGCAAATAAATAATGTCCAGGCACAGCTCCAAACAATTGTCAAAAGCATAAAATCACAAGAAGATTTTGATCTAGTGATTTCCACTCTAAAAGAACAGATTCAATCATTACAGATACCTAATCTGGACCCCTTGAACAATGCCATAGCCGAGGTTAAAGAAAAAATTGAGACACTTGAAAATTTTATGAACAACTTGCCATCTTCTGATGCTTTGAGTGCAATAACTCGGAGTGTTGCCAATATTAAGCTGCAACTTGAAACATATGAAGATTTTGGAAAAATTCAAAGTACCATAACCCATCTTGAGGGTACAATAGCAGCAGTGCAAAGTGATTTGACAAATGTACAAGAATCTCTAGAATCTCGCCTGCCTGGTATTGTAAATACCCTTGCCAGTGTCCAGCAACAGATCACAAAACTTGAAAACCTCAACACTGAATCTGAGCTATCTCATTTTCATCACTTGATGGATGATATCCAAACAAAGCTTGATATTTTACAACAATCAACACCCACTCAGGCAGATATAGCCCTGCTCCAAGATGCTATGCGTGGTGTGGTTGATGCTTCTGAATTAAATGATGTGAAATTGGCACTTGAATCTTTGCAAAATACTGTATCAAATCTGCCTACATCACAGGAACTTAAAAATATTAAGAGAGCTGTGTATCGCATATTGAAATCAGAAGATATCAAGAATATCCAGACAGAGATCAAACAACTCACTCAGACAGTGGCTACTCTACCAACCAATCAACATATTAATGAACTGCATGCCCTGTTTGAGGATATCAGAAGACAGGTCCATGATCTTACTGCTCAAAATTCAAAATTGGCAGTTGTTGAAAATTTACAGCAAATTGTAGCTAATATCAAGCAACAGCTAGGGACCATGGAATCTAATCAAGCAAATGCTCTGTCTGTTTTTGCCACCCATCTACAAGAGATTGTGCAACAATACAAAAAACTTGTTGTGGACATAAAAATCAAGCCAGGCCATGATGACGTTGTTAGGACCATCAATGAGCACCTTGAATCTGTAACAAGTAGATTGCTTACAGCAGAAAAAGAAATAACCGGCATAATCGCGAATCCAAAACATACAGTAATTCTTGAATTGTACAGTATCCCCAACAAAGAATATGATTCACCATTTACACCAGGTGGCAAAATATATATGCTGTCCCCTGCACAATTTTATTACCAGTTTTTTGTTGGGGGCACACTTAGACCAATCAAGATCAAATATTGGCTACAACCACAGGCACACCACTACCCTACCTTATCAATAACAAATGCTGATAATAAACCAAAAATCACCAGTGTAGAATTGGAGGATTTTACAGACCCCAATACATTAGAAACATCTTATGCTGAAGATGATGGCTCTCTGGAATTTCATATACAAATAGGAGATAAATTATATTTAGAAAATCCTGTAGTATCAGCTGCTGAACACCCCAAAGTTGCAATATTCTTGTTTTCATATTATGTCTAGACAAATTATTGTTGATGAATTACACAGACAAGCCAGACATAATTATAAGAGACTGCCAGTAGTCACAAAAGGCATAGATGATTTATGGCAGTGCGACTTGATTGAGATGGCAAGTGGACAGCTGAAAAACTTAGACAAAATCAACAAGGGCTACAAGTATCTACTCACTGTAATAGATACATTTTCAAAATTTGCCTGGGCTGTGCCACTCAAATCCAAGACTGGGGCATGTGTTACAGAAGCCTTCAGGACAATCATCAATCAGAGTGGAAGATCACCGCGCTATTTGCAAACAGATAATGGCAAAGAATTTTATAATTCAGTGTTTCAACAATTTATTAAAAGCCAGTCAATACAAAATTATTCGAGTTACAGTGATCTCAAGGCCTCAATTGTAGAGAGATTCAACAAAACCCTAAAAAATCATATGTATAAACAATTTACACTTCAAGGTAATTATAAATAGTTCAGTATTCTTTCAGAACTTCTACATAAATATAACAACTCGGTCCATTCCACAATCAACATGAAACCCTCTGAAGTAACTTCATCTGATGAGCAAAAATTGATCAGTACTGTTTATTATCCTAAATATCAGCCAACAACAAGAAAAGCCAAATACAAGGTGGGTGATCAAGTAAGAATCAGCAAATATAAGCACTTATTCAAAAGAGGCTTTACAAGAAACTGGAGCACTGAATTATTTACAGTGGTTCAAGTTAAACCTGGGACCCTTAACACATATATAATAAAAGACCACCGAGGAGAAATTCTCAAAGGCAGGTTCTATGAAGAAGAACTCAACAAAACTAAACAGCCTGACACATATCTCAGAAAAAATCATCTGCAAAAAAGGCAACAAGTTATTTGTCAAATGGCTAGGACTTCCAGAACACAGCTGGATCGAGGCAAACAAAGTGATAATATGAACACCTGGGATGTTATAAAGAGGCTGCCAGAACCTGAACAGCAGAATAAGAGAAATGGCAAGGTGCTGCCTGATAATATTAGATGTCTTATTGTTGGGCCATCGGCTTGTGGTAAAACTACACTAATAATTGATAATTTTTTATTGGCACCCAACTGGTTAGACTGGAAAAATAGGCACTTGTATGTCTTCTCTAAGAGCTTGGAACAATTAAAATATCAGCAGCTGATGAAGCTATATGATGGACTGGATATAGCCACTTTTGAACCAGATGTTAAGCCACTCCATGAATGTCTCGATAATTCTGTTGTTGTGTTTGATGACATTATACTGGATAATCAAAACAAGGTTAGAAATTTTTTTACACAGGGCCGACACAAAAACATTGATTGCTTCTACCTTGCACAGACTTTTTCAAAAATACCCAAGCAGCTGATCCGAGACAACAGCAATTTTATATGTGTGTTTCATCAAGATCATACCAACCTCAAACACATACATGATGAATATGTAGGTGGGGACTTGAGCTACAATAATTTTTCCAAGTTTTGCAGTAGGTGCTGGAACCAGGATAGTTATGGGTTTGTCACAATTGATATGACAAGAACACCTAATACTGGCAAATACAGAAATAAAATCAACAATTTTCTAGACATTGAAACATATATAAATAACCATGAAAAGGCCAATCATTGATGATCTTAAATTAAGAGATTATCTTGTAAAAACATTTAAGGGATGGAAATCAGAGAACCGAGGAATTTATGAACAACACAAACAAACACAACAGCCTATTATTGATGCTATTAGTGAATTAGGTAAAAATATCAAAACTGTTACAGAGCAAAATCAAAATTTGATCACAGAGCTTGTACCTGTAGCTGCAAGGAACATATTAGATTATCCAATCACCCCACTTTCTAGTATTCATACACCTAGTCCTGTTGCTCCTCGAAGAATTGAAGCTAGTCTGGATCCTATTGAATTGGGTCTTCTTGCTCAAAAATATTTAAGCACACCTAAAGACAACAAAGATGAGGTGTTTGGCTTATATGCTGACACAGAGCGTGATGGTAGCATCATACATAGAATTGGCAATTTCAGAGTAACATTTATGGGAGATGATCTAATTGTATATTCAGAATCTCATCTTGGAGAAAAAGGTGTTTTTGTTAAGTATCCCGGAACACCTGGATTGTGGGAACTGATGACTAGGAAAAGGCCTGGCAGCTATACAGATCAAGATTATGAGCATTACAAAGAAATATTAATAAAATCAGATGCTCTATACCAGAACAATGATCCCACACAAAAAAGATTCAAGTCTAGCAGTGGAGCAAAATATAACAACTTAATCAAGCCCATATGGTCACAGATCAAGACTGGCAGTGGAATCAAACATTACAACACCCTGCCCAAAGAATTTGTGTGGGTTGATGATGTCAGGAAACTTGTAGATAGGTTATTGGTGATAGCTGGGGAGGAAAATGCTGGCAACCACAATTTTTACAATGAAAAGGTTGGAATTATGGACATGATAAGCACTAAATTGTCTAATTTTATAGTGAATGACACTAAGGGGATTGGATATCTTATAAAAATTATTAATACTCTACCACCTAAATTTTGGAATATTTCTGAGGGTCGGGGGCTGGTTAATGACATTATAAACAAGCTGCCATTTGAACTACACATTCCAGGCTATCAGTATTGTGGTCCAGGCACAAAATTGGACCATAGATTAAACAGAGGTGATCCTGGTGTTAATCCCCTAGATGCTGCTTGTAGAGACCATGACATAGCATACAACACACATTCTGATCTTGACAAGAGACATGTTGCAGACAAGAAATTAGAAGAGGCTGCATTTGGTAGATTTGTAAGCAAAGATGCTTCTTTAAGTGAAAGAATAGCAGCATTGGGAACCACCATAGCTATGAACACCAAACAAAAACTGGGGTGGGGGTTGTGAATATATATATAATAAACCTACAATGAATGCCAAGGGTGTTATGTATCAGGTACCTTATGCAGGTCTTAAATCTCTTAAAACTATTGATAGTCTTTTAACCAAAAAACAGCGCAAGAAAAAAATTCTTGTATTGCCAAGGGCCATGGTATGAAATTATTACTTAGTACCCCCCAATTAAAAAAATTACAGCAATCTAGAAAAAAATCACATGTGGGTGGATTTATATTTACTATCCCGGCTATCTTAGCAGCACTTGGGGCTGTGGAGAGCTTGGCTGGGGGATCAGCTGCCATAGCAAAAACAGTAATAGATGCCAAGAAGAATAGGGCAGAATTAGATGAATTGAAGCGCCATAACCTGGCCATGGAGAAACAAGGCAAATGTGTTAAGAGAGCCATGAATAAGTTTAAAAAAACAAGAGCCGCTTACAAACCAAGATATTGAAGCTTTAATCAAGCCACTGGGCATCAAACATTTTAGAGGTGTGTACATGTCTGATTCTTTACCAGAACAACCACTCAACAAAGAGTGTGGCATTGTTAATTTGGATAAGTACAAAAATCAGGGCACTCACTGGATCTGTTATCTTAAATATTTAAAAGATGAGGCATTTGTGTTTGATTCATTTGGAGGTGTTCCACCTGAAAATTTAATAAAATATCTAAATTCAGCTAATCTTTATTACAATAATGCCCGTGTTCAAAATTTCAAAGATGTTAATTGCGGACATTTGTGTTTATCTGTTCTTAGATATATGTCTCAAATAAATAAACCATCAATTGAAAATTTTCAAAAAGCCCTGTGGTATCTGAAACATCATGGGGGTATTCCATCTCACCAGCCAAAATTCAATATTGAAACTTAGATTACATGATGATATAGTATATCCCAAAACAATAGCTCTCAGAGCATTTTATGGCATGTACTTGATCGCTAATATTACACACCACAACAACACAATTGCAGTAGGGGATCAAAAAATTGTCATCACTCCAGGGCAATATAATCTATCTACTCTAAATGCTCAATTACCCAGAGGTATAGTATTAACTCAAAATTCTGTCACTCACAGAGTAGAGATTGTATCTGCTACAGAGACAGTGGATCTGGGTACTATAGGAGAGCTGTTAGGATTTGAGAACAACACAAAACTTGAAGCAGCCATCAAACACACTGCTATTAATATACCTAAATTCTTAGCCATAGAAACTCTGAATATTCACTGTAATGTGGCCGAGGGTATGATCACCAAATCAAATGGCATAGGCACTCACAAACAAACTGGCATCATTGCAACATTTAAACCTAATTCTGAATTTATGGAGCCAATCATCTACACTCCATCCCCAACATTATATTTTCCTGTGTGCCATAATAGAATAGATTACATTGAGTTGATGGTCACTAATGAAAAAGAAGAATTAGTTGATTTTGCTGGAGCCACAACAACTGCAATCATAGAAATTAATATTTAAATAAAAATACATACAAAAAAATGGAAAATATTGAGAGTTACGAGCTACAATCATTCCCCCCAAAAAGGAGGGCATTTGCAAATTTAAATCAACCCAACACAGAGATTGAGGTTGATCTTGATGGCTTTATACACCCCCACAGAGCAGATCTATACATAAAATTTGATGTTGTAAAGCTCGATGGTACAGATTATCCGGCAAATTCAAATATAAGATTGGTAGATAATTTTGTGCCACATCTGTTCTCTGAAATTGAGATCAGAAAACATGGTGTTGTTATAAACAGAGTAGATTATCCCGGCATTACCTCCACAGCTTTGGCCACACTAAAATTATCCACAACCGAGGCTTCTTACTACAAAATAGGTGGATTTGAGGCTGGTGATAAAATTATATCTAAAAGCCACACTGTACTGTTCCCCATGCGCCTGTTGCCAGGATTCTTCTCAGATTACAAAGATATTATGTGGAAGGGTGGTTTAAGAATCACATTTAGAAGAGCTGCCAATGATAATAATGCTTTGATGAGGTACAGCACATTAAACTCTACAGGGGAAGCTCTGCCTAATACCCTACCTGATGAGGGCAAATGCATTATTCAGACTATGGAGCTAAGAATGCCAGTTGTTGAATATGAAGCCAGTTATGCTCTTAAATACAAAGCAGATATAATAAAAAATCCACAGGTTCCTTTACAATTTTATACATATCAATGTGTACAGAAGCCCGCCACTGGTACTTATTATGAGTTTGATGCTACAAATTCATTCTCCAGTATACAATATGACATGCCGGATTTTGTGGTGGTACTGTTTCAGACTGGAAGACACAATAATCAGGAAAAAAATTCAAGTAAATTTGATAGCTGCAACATCAAGAACATATATCTTAAAAATGGCAGAAATGAGGTATTTCCTAGAGAAAATTATAATTTAGACATGTCCAAGGATGATTTCCTTAAATTATATGAAGCATTTACAGCATACAAAAGGGTCACTACTGGCAATACTGACATGTATTACACACCAGATGAATTCAAAGCACAGAGACCCATGTTTGTCATCAACACTTCAAAAAGAAAACAAGTTGTGGTTAATGACAGGACAAACATTAAAATTATCTGTGAATTCCACGATACACTCCCCGATGACACTATATGTAGTGTTATTCTCATAGGCGAAAAATCATATGTTTATGATGTAAGAAATGAGAGAGTCACAGAGCAATTCTAGAAAATCTCTGCATATTACATTGTTTTAGTACTAGATATATGAGTTGAGGCTGGTGTCCAATTAAAATATTGAGCATATTCCAGGTAATAAGTATTTAAGCATATATTATATTATATTATATTATATTATATTATTGTGTAAGCAAAAGCTCTTATAAGCATTTTGCCCTAGTTTTAAGTATAGTCAAAACAATATCAAGAGGGGCATATTTTTGACAAGTTTATAGACACAAACTAAGAGATTCAGCTTTTACACTCATGGGCAAATCTGTCTGAGGGGAGTTCTTTATTTCTACACTAGAATTCAAAATTCTTTAGATTTAAATATGTACACACATGGCCGATTGGGCTATATGCCCTTTTTGCCATAGTTTTAAGTGTAGGCAAATCTGTCTATTGAGGGTTCTTCTTTTCTACACTAGAATTCAGAATTCTTAGAATTAAGAGCATATCACACTTGAAGAAATAGGGAATAAGGGCATCTTGGCATAGTTTTAAGTGTAGGCAAATCTGTCTATTGAGGGTTCTTCTTTTCTACACTAGAATTCAGAATTCTTAGAATTAAGAGCATATCACACTTGAAGAAATAGGGAATAAGGGCATCTTGTCATAGTTTTAAGTGTAGGCAAATCGGGCTGTTTAATCAAATAACCTCTTCTTTTGTACGATTTTTGTGCTCATCCTATCATATTTTATACTACTGATTACAAAATCATGTTCGCATCCTTTTCACGTTTTCTGTGACCTTTAAAACGAGGTATTACTTGACCCCTCTTGCCATTTGAAATTTTCGAGTGCTTCCCTAACTTTAAACCATCATTTTTGGGTCACGCGGTTTTATACTTTTTTAGTCCCGCAGTCATCATGTCGCATATCGTTGGAAAGCTTGTGTCCTGCACTTTCCTAAACTGTTATGGTGCTGCACTTACCTTAAATGTTAAGCTCTGTATACTCGATTTGGCTCAACTTCCTTTTTTTTTTGCAAAACCATTTTCTGCACGGAAAACGGTAGGTGGTACAGACAAATGTTTCATATGACAATCGTATTTTTCCCGAATATGCATTCCAAACATACCCTTCCCATTTGAAAATCGCACGAACGGGGCATGTGCCCCCACTAAAATCACAAAGCGTGGCTTTCGGGCTGTTGCAAATTCTTTCTACGGATTCTTTGGGCCCAACTTAGTGGTGCATTTTTTTGTTTCAACTTGATACGATCTCCCGTTCTCGAGGAAAAGGTAGTGTCTGGGTCGCTCTGAAACACCCTGTGGGTCGGGTACCCTATTCTACACCGTCGAATTTTCAATTTTTTCTTCCTTCATTATGAAGATTATGTAATACTAATTGTGAATAAAAAAATTGGAGCGCGGAAAGAAGTATTTACGACTGTACAGCCGTTTAAAGTTGAGATTTTGTCGTTTGAAATTGTTGAGTCCAAATTTCCCAACCGTTTCCGGACTCCGCCCCTGGGGTAATTGACTTAATTTCAATTGATCTGGAAAAAAGGTTCCTGGACCGTATTTAAATTGTTGCTGGAAAAAAGGTTCCTGGACCGTATTTAAATTCATTCTGGAAAAAGGTTACTGGACCGAATTGAAATTCTTTACAGATAAAAAGGTTCGGTAACAGTATGGTATAGTGCAAACAGATTTCTTCAAATTTACAGGAGAACCTATTTACGGAACTGAGTTTCTGTAGACTTTTGGAAGCTCGGGGAAGTGTGTTCTCCCTTCGTTCAACTTATTCGGCCTGTAAATCATGTATTTTTCGACATTAATGTCTCTCCGATCCACGATAGCTCGTGCCGCCATTACCGTCGACTACGTGAATCAAATGTTCCGTGCGTTCGATTATGTAACCCCTGTCAGTGTAGCAACCACGCGGTAGTTTTACAAGATGACATGTGAGCGTTTTTTTTTTTCAAATTTAATTTTCTGTTTGCCTAACCTAACTGAAACTAACCTAACCTTCCGTGAATGGTTTGTGGATCAATTCTCGCTTAAAAACCTTCTGTGAATAGTTTGTGCGGCATTTTTCGGTTAATAAGTTTGGAAACACTGCATATCAGCTGACGATAGACAACGTGAGTCAAGATTAGCAACGAACAATAAATACTTGTAATGTGAAAAATTACGCTTTTTTAAGTGAAAAAAGCAAAATCCCGCCTTCAAAAATGTTCCGCTATGCATAACAGTTAAGTACAAATGTAAATAATTAGGTAATAAACGAGTGAAATGTGTTTTCAACGGTCCAGAACCCATATACGCTTGATGATTTTCTCTCCTGGACCAGAATTGAATTTATTTAAAATTCCTGGACCTTTAGGCTAACAACCCTGCTCGTAACACGAAGGTTTTCTACCATGGAAGAACTCTTTCAACATGAGTTTAGCCACAAAAAATGACGGAGCAGATCGCTTTGTTGAAATTTGTACTATAGTACAATAAACGCCCTCATATTTTCACTAATATTACTATTGAGATAAAAGTTCGGGGTGCTGACCTCAATACAAAGGGATATGAAAGTACCCGTTGTAGAGTGAGATTACTTTCGTAACATCTCTGGCTGTTTTGCATTGGCAGCTTTGGAGCGAGTCATAAGTCCCGGAGCAGCCAATCCACAAACGAGCCGCTGGCGTCATCTCTACCCAGCACCAATCGATATCGCTGTTGCTCGCGCACTGGACTATTGGTAGGCTCACTAACTGGACTCGCGCGGTCAGCTGGAGTTGTTATGAAAATAATCTGACTCTACCACCTTCAATGACTCCCGCGATATACCTAACTACATACAGAATGATTTGGGGGAGGGTGTTTCTTACATAATAATTCATTTCAATTGATTCTATTTTCTCGCTCCTGGAAAAGATTTGATTTGTTATTTTTCCATGTGGCGTGTTTTATACATTTTTACGTGAATTTTACTGGTCAAGAAACGTCATCACCGTAAAATTTCCGAACCCTGTTCGTACATTCGTAACAACTTGTTTGTCACAGCACACCCGCAAACATAAAAGTTGATTTGCCCTTACAATTAGCTAGGGAATGTCCCCCCCCCCTCCACGTTTTGTTGTCAAGTTCCCATATCTCTTACACATTTCACGAAACAACTGGAACACGGGAACGACATACTGCCCTGCGCGATAATTATATCCACTGATTTTCATGTCTATAGCATTCTGTCCTAACATGGATTCAAAGTTTTTAAACGATTCAAAGCCAAGGTGTATGGGTAGGTATCAAAAAGCAAAGAAAAAGTCGTCTGCTTACCGTTGGAAGGTGTTACTCCTTACTGCAGCAAGTCCATTGTTTCTGCCTTGTAGCGACATAAGCTTGCTTCACTCAGCTGGAAACCAACCTGATTTCACTGTTTCAGAGAGCACATTTTCAGTTACGCACTTACGTGATTCGACTCTCACATGACACATATCTACTTTATATCAACAATTTGTAAAGGTTTTGACAATTCGTCCGGGAGACCGAAGTCCCCAGTTCGAGGTGCCAAACTACTCTACCGCTGGTCCGTAGGTTCAGGGTTCCGCGGCCGCCCGATTGGACGGTCGTCGGTCCTTGGTTCGCGTCTCCGGTTAAGGAAACACGATTCCTACCACCAGCTAACGGTTTAATTCCAGGTTAGTGTCACCGGGTCGGTTATTTACACCTCCGGCGGTAAGCCACGTCGTGCATAAAGTGGTGCTGTTATTCATTTATAGCTATAATAATAATAATAATAATTGTTGTAATAATAGAAAACTATAACCCTTCCGGTCAATGGAGGCAAGCTATACAGCTTCAAACTCAGGACTAAAACCAAAAATATCGACCATACGAGGATATACATCTATACATATATATAAATGAATCAAGAACACCTGTAGGATAACGAATATATATACGTGTATTCGGTAAAAATAAACACAACAATGATAATATAACACATTACTTGTACATATCCCCTCGCTCTCATTCCATCATGCACTCACACACACACGCTGCAGGGGTGAACACAATATACCATTACATGATAAAATATCTAACTGCCTCTTTGATTTATATCCCGTGTACCTTCGAATATTTGAGATTTCTATTAGCCCCTTAGGCTTGCTTTCAATGTAAATAAGCGCGGCTAGCGCTCTGTCACATATGAGACGCGATTAGCTAGGCGTCATAGTTACCAAAAGTAAATAATAATTGACATTACACTTGTTGAGGCACTACTATGCAAAAAGAATAAGCATACACTAAATGAGTGACAAGAGGAAATTAACTTGTAACTTGATTACAAGTACGCGATTGCTGACAATAAAAAAAACGACTGTAATATAAACTAGGATATATTCAAAGTGATTAACTCAGCTATACTATTTAGTACCTAGTTTTCTAATACCTATATATATCAAAGAGCAAGGTAAAAGTCAAATAATTAATTATATAAATACTCGGCGCGAGAATAGGAAAACAATAACAAATAGTAGGCCTTTTACATTTATAGAATTTCGAAGGGTGAGCGAAATAGGTTCTTAATTTTGAAGATTTAATGTACTTTTGATTGGATTGGCCAAAATAATTAGTAATTGCAGGCAACATTGTTCGATTTCATCTCGCTTTGTGTTATGACGAACCAGTGGCGACGTAGGTGGACAAATGTTCACTCTCACACATAAAGAAATAACTGGAGGATACTATACCGACTCAATTGCGGCGTGGTCCTCGCTGATGTCAACGGTCCTCGTTGCGGCGTCCCGACGATACTCGTGGCTATGCCAGTCTGTCCTCCTGGCGGGCAAAAACTGTCTCTTCGACTTAGACGTAACATTCATTTTTCTTCCTATTTTCCATGGCGGCGACGAAGATGGGCGGAAAAAGCACCTCGCTTCCATCTGTCTGCTCGGGGCGTTGCATCCGATCATGGCTTCAATGGCCGTTCGGGGATACGCAGGGCGTCGGGTCGTCTAAGGGCGGACGTCGTTTCATCTCTCTCTCTTTTCTCTATCTCTTCTCCTTTTCCCGGCGTAACATCCGTCTCACTGTTGAACTGTCGTCTCTCACCTGGGTTGGCAATGCGAGTTGTCGTTGCGGCGTGGCTTTCATCTCAGACGCCTTTATGCCAGCGTCGTGGTGCGGTTCTCTTGACTTAAGGCGTCGTATACTTAAGCAGGGGTCCTGGCTTCTTCTCTTGGCTTCATGGCAGCAGTAATCGGAAACCCGAAGGTCCCGTCCCTCTTAGTTTTCAGCCGCCCATATTGATTCAATGTCCCTCCTTACAAAAAAGGGGAAAAACACGACTGGAGCACGTGAAACACGTAATTAACACGGCCTCATTTCCTGGCACTGTCACTGTGATCACACACTCACGACAATTAACACGACGCGGTCGAAAGGTTAAAACAAAGCAAGGGTCCGTAACTCGCGCAAAGTGACGCGGAGATGGTGTTCGGTCTGAATATGGCGCTAAACTGTGTCGGTCCTCTGGAGTCCAGGGGTATTTAAGGAGAACTTGAAACTTCAAAAATCAACCGCCTCGCAGTTCGTTAGAAAAAATGCTGGACGGTGGTCCTTCTTCCAGGCTCGTTGTCTACTTGGGTGGTTGGGGGTGAAGAAAAAAAACAGAGCAGTCCTCACACGTGTTGCGAAAGAACTCCCCCTCGGTCGGCAACTTGGACGTTGTTCCTATCGCTGAACAAGTAAAAGTCACCCTTATTGTCATAAATCCCACAACTCGGTATTGTTTTCCTACCCTCGCCGTCTAGAACCGAAAAATCGGAGAAAAGCCAAAAAGCACAACTGGCTACAGAAAGTTGTTAAGAGTATTTACGAAATTCTAAAATACACTCACATAAACTACAAAAAAGACTGGTGACAAAAGTAATTGTCACAAATTAACGCGAGAATTAAAAAGTTTCTGAAGCTTATTTTTGCCGAACGCAACGAATTCCGTGCTAGGCATGATTAACACTAGCGTCACAGTACGGAATCAAGATGTACTAACACGGTCTGTACTTGTGCCAGCTGCTTGCATGTAGCTAGGAAGTGAAATGTGGCTTGTTACGTGCGCGTAATTTGAACGTGTGTGTGGATTTAAGTGATTTACCAAATGCGAAACATCACCAGTAAGGTTTTAAAAAGTGCAAGTTTAAAATATATAGTCGCCAATAACTAATTGTACGGTGAAAAACGTGTGTGTGAAGTTTTCTCAACGCCAATGAATGACCAGGTGTATTCAACCGTCAGGTTCACTATTTACGAAGAAGCAGAAAGGTACGTAACCTAAAAATAGATATTCGTGAGTAGTGAGAGGATTTTCAGGTGCTAAAAAAGCGGGAAATATTTATTTTTTATGCTCTAAAGACAGTGGAAATATGTGGCTAGAAGTAAAAAGATATTTTCATTCAAAATTCTGTCAAACAAATAAATAAGTACTCACAAGTGACAGCAGGGCGTTAGTTGATTGTTGCATCCTGTTGATTACAATAAACAACAATGTCCATTGAAAATGTACGCCGATTACCAATCTTTGAACAATTACTTGTATTGTGAAAAACGATCTTTCCACATCACACGTAGTGAGACATGCATACATGAAGTGCTGAATGTTATGCATACTCATACAAGGTGGCGCAAAAGTCATCACCTCATTTCCTTAGCCTGTAGCTTGGGTTTTAAATTAAACACACTAGGTTTATTTTGTGTTCAACTTTTATTGTTACTTGTAAGTTTTATGTCCTCAATTTTTAAAGATAACATCCAATAAATGACCACCAAATTTGGGCTATTTTTTTTTCCATCGTGTTGGAAATCTGAGGGGAAATGTTTTCAATTTCATGCTGAATATTGTCCTTTAGTTTCTGTAACCTCTCTGGCTTATTCACATAAAACAATGACTTCAAATGTTCCCAAAGGAAAAAAAAATGGAGCGGTCAAATCGGGGGACCTGGCCGGTCATGGCAAATCATGAAATGGGACATTGCTCTGCCCGGAAAAGTGTCACAATTTTTCCACGTTCTTGTGGGGTACAAGAATACTTATTCATTTTCGCACACAATAAATTTCGTGAGTATCGGAACGACTGAAGATGACCGAACACCTTTCCGATTTTCTTCATATTTGACATACTCACTAATTGAGGCCTCCTAATCACGAATCTGAAGTTAAAAGTTGTCGGAAACTTCTAGAAATTGTAAAATAAGCGAAAATAAGGCGTTAGTTTTCGGAATGGAAACCGTCGATTTTCGCGATTTTTTTTTTCACAATGCTTGCCTAACCTAACCACACGTCAATGGTTCGTGGGGCTAGCGTCAATGGTTTGCAATTATTTTGCAATTTCTAGACGTTTCCGACAAATTTTAACTTCAGATTCGTCATTAGCAGGCCTCAATTAGTAAGTATGCCAAATATGAAGAAAATCGGAGAGGGGTCCAGTCCGGTCATCTTCAGTCATACCTGAGTATCTTCTATTTAACTGACAAAACACTACTGATATAAACAACAATATGTCATCAAAATCACATGACACATATCGACTTTATATCAACAATTAACGGGAGAATTAACAAGTTTCTGAAGCCTTTTGCCGAACGCAACGAATTCCGTGCTAGGCAACAAAGCATCTGCTCCGTCATTTTTTGTGGCTAAACGCATGTTGAAAGTGTTCTTCCATGGTAGAAAACCTGTGTGTTACGGGCAGCGTTGTTAAAGGTCCAGGAATTTTAAATAGATTCAATTCCGGTCCAGGAGAGAAAATCATCAATCGTAAATGGGTTCTGCACTAGCGCCACAGTACGGAATCAAGATGTACTAACACGGTCTGTACTTGTACCAGCTGCGTGCATGTAGCTAGGAAGTAAAATGTGGCTTGTAACGTGCGCGTAATTTGCCTCCTCCCTTTTTTTTCCGAATTTGTCTTTAAGCACCTGCAAACGTATTCCTATTAGAGAGTTCAATTTCCCTTCAAATGCACTCTTTCGCGAGGAGCGCCCTCGGGCGGGTGTGCAGACGTAGCTTGCGTCCACCCAACTTTTGGGGGGGACTTTTTCATTTGCTTTTTGTGTGAGAAAAATTTGACTGAATAAAAATTTCAGCATTGAACAGAAGTTGAACTTCGTCAACATGTAATAATCATCTAATACACTGCTAAGGGATGGAATTTTTCAGGCGAATTCTTGTGGGGAGATGAAGCATTATTTTTGCAGGACACTACAAAACGTTGACTTACCGATTATCACGGAAATTCTACTGGGTCGGGAGGGGGAGATTGAGCCTTAAATTGGAGGGGGAACTCTCGTATCTCGAGGGAGGAATATTCTGAAATTGGATATCAATGTTAAGACTTAGATTGGCACAGAATTTCTATAGTAAGAGAGGACCGACTTTAACGTTGGGAGGGGGGGTGCAATATTAAGCGCTTTGGCATAAAATTCGTACGATGATCATTATTAGGCTGTGATTTTTCTATACAATTTGGAAGTCGTGTGGTATCAAGTGGATTTTACTCTGAACTATTCGCTAAGCGGGGTGGCTGTGGGTGTCTTCGTAACTTTCCGTCTTTGTTCGTTCTCTCCAAAAACGAACATCAGGTACATGATTGATTTGCTTTATTTTACTTCGCTTTTTGTGCTACTTTTGGCTAATTTGCCAAGATGGGGATGTGTGATGACATGATGAAATTGATGGACACTCACAATCATCCATGCCGAGGCCGGGATTCGAACCCGGGACTTCTGACGTCTTAGCGCGATGTTCTAACCACTCCGCCACGGGGCCGGCTCGGATACATGTAAAAGTAGTGAAGTAAAGTACGTATATAAACCGACTACTAAACAAGAAGTAATGTCGCTTTTCGGCTATTTTAGGATAATGGGGATGAGTGGTGGTTAGACACAGCAAAGGGGAAAGACAAAGAGGCGCCACCAGCCTACAGGTAAAGTGGGTGCTGAAGGAGCAAATAGGGAAACTTTGGAAGGAGTAAAGCTTGATTCACATCTACGCTCCAGTAACGCTCATGTCACCTTCCTCCCATGGTCCGGTCAAATATTGTTGAATGATTTTTAAAGAGAAGCATTCACACCTGGCCCAGTGATCAAGGTTCGTTCGATCACGCTCAGATCGCATTTCGGTCACGATCAGGTGGAAAGAATATTTGAGCGTGAGGGGGCGGAGCTTTACTTTGCCGAAACTTGATCGTTCATGTAAACGTGTGTAACTCTCAACCCACGATTCAGTACCAGTCTTCAACCTGTTGCAGAGGATATAACCCTGTTTTATGGGTATATAGGAATCCTACTGAGTGACGGCATGGGTTCGAGTCCGCCTGGGTTCTCGGCCTGTGTATATAGGACCGGTAGCAACCCACCATCGTGAGGAAATTGGGGAGCTACGAGTGAGTAGCGTAACCCGTTTTCGGAAATCTCCTATAACGGCTGAGGGTTCGACGTGCTGACCTCATGTCGCCCCATTGCCGATTGAAGTTCTCCACACCTCTATGTAGGATTGTGGAAGGGAGGTCTGGAGATAGACTAAGGCCCTTCGAGGGCTGTCGCGCCATGGGTTATTTATTATTTATTTATTTAAGAAGGCAAAATCTAAGGTGCTTTTCGAAATTATCAGGTGAAATCATGGATTAAAAATGCATGTGCTGTGGTTACAGATTTTTTAAAAAATCACTGTCTAAATGCGGATTCGAACACACACATGTTGGTGCTTCATTGACAACTAAAAAAAATCTGTAACCGCGCTCGAACACGTATTCTTCAGAGCATGAAGCCTAACTACTCACCTACACCTTCTATTGGTAGGTATTTATTTACTTATCATATAAGTTTTCGAATTATTTCACTACTGGCGACGCGAATTTCTTTTCGCTTATTTTCCTGCAGATGTAGTTATTTTTCCAGACCAATACATTTTTTAACTTCTGCCACCCATGGAGATCCTTATGGAATACATTATTGAGACGCAACTCCCAGAAAAGAGAATATCTTAGTTTAAAGAAACTTGGGATGGGAATGATGTGTTCAGTCACACATTTGACCTCAAAATTTTTCGTCTTCGAAGTTTTGCTTGCAACGCCACCATCAACCGAGCATTTATTTTCTGGACATATACAGGGTGTCCCACCAACGGCGCAACTGGGAATTAAGAGTGACGTTACTTTGTAACCGAAACCTGTACATACATAAGTCATACACCAAATGTTAGCCCTGTCAAAGTAGATATTTTTAAACATAGAAACAACAAACGGGGTGCAGTGTTGTTCATGCAGTGTTGCCAAATGTAAGTGAAAGTGTAAATTTATTTTTCCACAAAGCATGGAAAATGGCATGTCAAACATTCGTACGGAAATTTGGACGTCAATTTCCACCTTGGGTAGGTGGACTATTTCGCCATCTATAGTTCAGAGAAGAAAACCGATCGTTTTCTCGTATAGCCAATCCTGAAATGCCTCGTAAAGGCGTACCGGTCCAAATGGTTGTTTTAAAAAAAATATGAGGTACTGGTTTGGTGAGGGTGCCACCCTGTTTCGTAAACGACATAAAACGAAAAAATTGGCAACGCAGAATACCACGAGAATTTCCCCTCCCCCCGGCAACTGGACAAAGCCGATTGGTTCAGCTGTTCATGTGACCCTCCTTGGCTTTCGACGGAAAAGACAAAAATAGAATTTCCAAGTCCGTTCTCTCGCAAAAACCACTTTAGTGTGGATACCCCCTTACCGTGAGCGGAGCGTTAGCGGACAGCGACTTCAGCGTTGCTTGAGCGTAGATGTGAATCAATCCTTACTGCTCGCAGTAGTAGTGTAAATTGATTGTTTCTAAGTCGTACTTTGTAGGTATGCATTTGTAGCCTCTTTTTTTTATCAATTGAATATCACTTTTTGACATATTTTGACAATTTTTTGTCGATGTTTTAGCGTTTAGCGATGTTTTAGTAAAATTTCCCTTTTTTCCCACTCGTACTTGGTAGGTATGCATTTGTAGCCTCTTTTTTTATCAATTGAATATCAGTTTTTGACATATTTTGACAATTTTTTGTCGATGTTTTAGCGTTTAGCTATGTTTTAGTAAAATTTTCCTTTTTTTCCCACTCGCATTTGTAGGTATACCACGATCTTACGTGATATAACTTAACCTATTTTTTTTTTCGTGCTAAACTACACGAGAGCCTCTACGTGCTTTGACCTACTTTAGAGTAGACCCAAATAGAGAGTTCTGCAACATTAATTGGGGTTCACCAAAACCTCAAAAACTCACTTTCTCTCCACGTTCCGCGCCTCATTTATTGCGCTGACGATGTTTCACAGCGAAGAAAACAGCACCAAAACATCAAAAACTCACTTTACTCATTTGAGGTTCCGCCTCGAAGTGAGGCTCGGTGAGGCTCGCCTTAATGGTTTTACGTGATATAACTTAACCTATCTTACGATTTTTTTTACGATCTTCAGTGATATAACTTAACCTATTATTTTTTTCTATTTGCACACCGAACTAACTTACATTATATTTTATATAACCTAAGAAATGTGTTGATTTTTTTTTAGTATGTGGCAATTTTTTTTAGGAATATTTTTAAAACTGCTCCGTGACCCTCTCGTTCTTCACGTCGTGGATGAAGGACTTCTCTGCGACCAGGATGACGCTGCATAGAGTATCGGCAGGCAGCGCGTCGTGGAACTCGCAGACGACCTTGATGTTGGTGCGATCGTTGACCACGACCTGCTTCCTTTTCGTGGTATTGATGACGGACATGGGTCTGTGGGTTTTGAATTCGCTGGGCGTGTAGTACACGTCGACGTTTCCCTCGGTCACGCGCTTGTAAGCCGTGTAAGCTTCGTAAAGTTTGAGGTAATCGTCTTTGGTCATGTCGAGGTTGTAATTCTCGCGCGGGAACACTTCGTTCCTACCGTTCTTGAGATAAACGTTCTTGATCTTGCAGTCGTCGAATTTGCTGGAATCTTTTTCCTGATTCTTGTCCCTCCCGGTCTGAAAGAGCACTACGACGAAATCTGGCATGTCGAACTGTATGTTGTTGAACTGCGTCGTCACGTCGAATTCCATGTGACTTCCCGACGCTAACTTCTGCACGCACTGGTAACCGTGAAAGTGAATCGGCATCTGTGGACTTTTCAAGATCTCGGCTTTGTACTTGAGGGCGTAGTTCGTTTCGTATTCCACCACCGGCATTCTCAATTCCATGCTCCGGATGACGCACTTGGCTGCTTCGGGTAAAGTGTTGGGCAGCGGCGTGCCGTCGGCGTTCAAGTTACTGTATCGCATCAGTGCGTCGTTGTCGTTGGCCGCTCTTCGAAACGTGATCCTCAGTCCTCCCTTCCACACGATCTCCTTGTAGTCCGAGAAGAATCCCGGAAGCAAACGCATGGGAAAGAGCACCGTGTGACTTCTCGTCGATATTTTCGTCCCCGCTTCGAATCCTCCCGCCTGATAGTATGCTGCGTCCGTTTTGGATAATTTCAATGTTCCCACTGCCGTCGACGTGATGCCTGGATAATCGATTCTGTCGATGACGGTGTTGTGTTTCCTCACCTCCACCTGCGAGAACAGGTGAGGCACGAAGTTGTCCACGAGTATCAAATTTGCTGCTGCGGGGAACGCGTCTCCGCTTTCCTTCTTCACCACGTCGAATTGAAGGTAAAGGTCCGCTCTGTGAGGATGAACGAACCCGTCCCCTACGTCCACGTCGTATTCGATCTCCCGGTTCGCTTCGTTCAAATTGGCGAACGTGCGACGGTTGGGAAAAAAAGATTGCAATTCGTAACTTTCGATTTGCTCCATTTTCACTATGTGTGTTATTTATTATACGTTGATCTCCAGGACGGCCGTGGTCGTGGCACCTGCGAAATCCACCACGTCTCCTTTCTCGTTCGTCACCACCAACTCTATGTCGTCTATGCGGTTGCAACATACTAGAAAATAGATCGTCGAAGAGGGTGTGTAGATGATCGGTTCCATGAATTCGGAACTGGGTTTGAAAGTGGCTATGATTCCCGTCTGCTTGTGACTTCCCAGCAATCCGTCCGAAGATTTCGTGATCATGCCTTCCACTACGTTGCAGTGAACGTTCAAAGTTTCGATGGCTAGAAATTTAGGAATGTTTGCACCCGTGTGCTTGATGCCAGCTTCGAGTTTTGTGTTGTTCTCGAAACCTAAAAGTTCTCCTATGGTGCCCAGGTCCACCGTCTCCGACGCGGATACGATTTCCACTCTGTGCGTGACCGAATTTTGAGAAAGGTACGTGCCTTTGAGTAATTGAGCTTGCAAAGTAGAAAGATTGTATTGACCTGGCGTGACGACGATATGTTCGCTTCCGACGCTAATTTTGTTGTTGTGCTGCGTGACGTTAGGTATGAGGTACATGCTGTAGAATGCACGCAGAGCTATGGATTTAGGATAGACGATGTCGTCGTGCAGCGTGAGTTTCAAGATCGAAGATTAGCTCGTGAGATGGAACACGCCCATCGTGATGCTGTTTCAGATTCCACAATGCTTTCTGGAAATCTTCCACCTGCGGCTTATTTATTTTTAGAGAGAAACGCGAGCATGGAGAGACAGAGATGACCGCAGTTCACGTCTCCGAAATTTTGAATGCGTTCGTCGTTGTAGTATATAGGATTGTTCGTTTTCAGATAACGAGCTAAATTTGTAGGTGGAACACCTCCGAAAGAATCGAAAACGAATGCTTTATCATTTTTGTGGTAACATATCCAATGCGTGCCTGAATTTTCTTGACTGTCCAAGTTGACTACTCCACATTCTCTTCTTTTAACGGTTGAAGGTAACGAGTCGGACATGAAAACTCCTCTGAAGTTTTTGATTTGTAACGGTTTGATCAAAGATTCAATGTCTCGGTTGGTGAGTGCTGTTGTTTCTTTTTTTTAAACTTCCTCATCACGCCCTTCCCTTCTTTCTTCTCCATGGCCAGGTTGTGACGTTTCTGTTCTTCCAACTCGGCCTTGTTCTTCTTCGAGTCGATGACGGTTTTCGCGATGGCGGCGCTACCCCCGGCCAAACTTCCAACGGCCCCCAATGCTGCCAGGATGGCCGGGATGCTGAATATAAAACCTCCGATCTTTTGCTGTTTCCTCGAACGCTGCAACCGTCTCAATTGTGGAGTGCTGAGAAGTAATTTCATTCCGTGTCCTTTCGTCAAGCAAGAACGTTTCTTCTCGCGTTGTTTCTTGGTGAGTAACCCATCGAGGGCACCTAGATTTTTTAGATTGGAGTATGGTATCTGGTACACGACACCTTTGGGCTTCATGTTTTTTTTTTATGCTATATGTTATCTGGGAAAGGGAACAACTTTTTTCCCGTTAGGTTTACGATGTGTGTTATTTATATCGTCTCACTCAAAACAACTGTGGCGGTGTGTTATTTATATATATGTATTCTGGGAAAGAAAAAAAGTTTTTGCTTCGCCTAATGCTATCATGTGGTTTACAAGATCGACAGTTTCAATGTTCGACGCGTACCAGTCTTCGGTAAATCTTCTTCTCCCCTGTCTCCACTCGTGCAGCTCGTCCAACCTATCGTCAATTTTTTTGTTTGCGGCTCGAAAGAGAGTCTCTGGGGATCGGAACATTTTTTTCATTCCGCTTATTTCTCGGAGGTGATCCATGAAAATCATTTTGCACGGTGAACGAAATTCTGGCGTTACTTTACACAAGTCTATGAGTTTAGTTACATCCCCGTCGAACGTGAACGTAAATATTTTGTGCAACACTTCGGGAGGAAGTTATACAAGTTGTCATTTTTTTCATGGTATGTTATTTATATATATATTCCGGGGTAGGTGTCTGTGATTAAACAAATTCTATTACGTGCTTCGTTTTCTTACCAAGAAGTTCCTTTGTCCCCTTGTACACGATTCGAGTTTTGTTCTCGATTAAAATAGATAGCTTCTCGTCGGATAACATGTTAGCGTATCGATCTGGTAAAAATAGACTGTATTGTCCGTTGAGCAACAGACGCACTTTGGGACCATACTGGGTAGAAACAATTGAACCGGAAGTTATCGTGTAAGGTTTGTCGACTTCCAATTCCTGAATTTTTACATACTCGACTGACAAATTTAGCATTTGTTTTAATGCTTGAAGATCACTCATTTTTTCAGTCGTCATATCGAAGAGAAATTTCAGGGTGTTATAGAATTTTAATTTTTCACAATGTGTGTTATTTATATATACCGAAGATTTTTTTTTATCTCGTAGATTTTTTTTCACGATGTGTTATTTATATATCAAGTTTTTTTTTTACTTGTACATTTTTTTGACAACTTTTTTTTTCTGACGGTAATAATTATTCCACGTCAACTTTTTTTGACGAGACAATTTCTTTTTTGATGATAAAAAATTTTTACGATAAGGCAACTTTTTTTCTGACGGTAATAATTTTTCCACGTCAACTTTTTTTGACGAGACAATTTTTTTTACGATAAAAAATTTTTACGATCAGGCAACTTTTTTCTGAAGGTGATAATTTTTCCACGTCAACTTTTTTTTGGCGTGACAATTTTTTTTATGACGATAAAAAAATTTTACGATAAGGCAACTTTTTTTTCTGACGATGTCCACGCCAACTTATTTTTGACGACAAATTTTTTTGACGATAAAAAATTTTTACGATAAGGCAATTTTTTTCTGACGATGTCCACGTCAACTTTATTTTTGACGAGACATTTTTTTTTGACGATAAAAAAATTTTCCATGGCAATTTCTTTTTGACATGTACATTTTTTTTTACGTATATTTTTTTTGTCTCATATTTTTTTTGACACGTACATTTTTTTGACATGTATATTTTTTTCACGATTTGTATCGAAGATTTTTTTGTGTGCGTTAGGGGAAGAAAGCTCGTGCTTGGGAAAACGATATCATGTGCGTGATGATATCTGCGGTCTTCTGTTCAGACTTGCACCAATCATCCGTGTATCGTCTTCTCCCCTGCCTCGCCTCGAGAAGTTCGTCCAACATATCGTTTAATTTTTCCCCTGCGGCCGAAAGAAGAGTGTCGAGATCACCGCACCTCAGGCCGCTGATCTCCCGAAGATGGTCCTTGACAACCATTTCACAAGGGATAAGAAATTCCGGCGTTGTGTTTGCTATGATTACAAGTTTCCCTATATCCTCACAATCTCCGTTTACTGCGTGTTTGAATATTTTACATAGCAGTTCGTGCGGTAAGTCGGTTATACAAGTCATGTTGTTGTTATTATTTTTTTTACTGTATGTTATTTATTTATACACCCCATCCAAATTTTTGTTTCGTGTTCATGGCGATGGTGGTGCCCAGTGCTGCGACTCTTTCACCCAAAGAAGCGTCTCTGCTGACGAACCTTTCGAAAGCGGCACGTTCCAATTTCTTGTCTGCTTCGTGACGTGCATCCAGATCGGTGCGAGTGGTGTTGTAAGCGATGTCGTGATCTTTGCATGTCGCGTCCAACGGATTCACACCCTTGTCTCCTCTCTCCAATCTTTTCTCGAGTTTGGTACCCGGTCCGCAGTACTGGTAGCCAGGTAAATGCATCTCGAAAGGTAACTTGTTGATGATGTCGTTCACGAGTCCCTTTCCTTCGGCCACGTTCCAGAATCTCCGAGGCAGCGTGTTGATAATTTTAATGAGGTAACCTATGCCCTTGTCGTTCACGATGAAGTTGGAAAGTTTGGCGCTGATCATGTCCACGATGCCAACCTTCTCGTTGTAGAAATTACGATTGCCTGCATTCTCTTCGCCGGCTATCACCAACAATCGGTCCACGAGCTTCCTCACGTCGTCCACCCAAACGAATTCTTTGGGTAACGTGTTGTAGCGTTTGACGTCGCTTCCACTCTTCACCTCGTTCCAAATCGCTTTGATGAGATTCCTGTACTTCTCACCGCTGCTCGATTTCACCCTATTCTGCTAGGCGTCGTTGTTCTGGTACATGGCATCCGTCATGATTAGAATTTCCCTGTAACTCTGGTAATCTACGTCGGTGTAATCTTTCGGCTGCTTTTTGGCAACGAGTTCCCACAGTCCCACCGTACCCGGATACCTGGTCCAACTATTCTTATCGCCTAAATTAACTTTAATGTCGTTGCCTTCGAAGGTGACTTTCGATTTCCCAATCTTCCACACCACGCCACCCTCGTTGGTTTCCATGCTGGGATACAATCCGAACACTTCATCCTTGTCGAACTTCCCCGTGCTCAGGTAGTCTCGTGCCAAAGGTCCCAACTCGATTTTATCCGAAGACGTGCTACCTATGGCTTGACGTCGTGGTACGTCCTTCAGTTCGAACGGCGTCGAAGGAATGCTCGAAATGGGCGTGGGTACAGTGTAAATTTTAGCTGCAAGTGGTACGAGTTCGTTGATCAAATTTTTATTTTGTTCCGTGACACTTTTAATTTCTTTACCTAGACCGCTGATGGCATCGATCACAGGTTGATCTTGACGTTTCTTCTCTTCGTAGAATCCGCGATTCTCGGATTTCCAACCTTTGAAGCGTTTCGCGAGGTAATCGCGAAGCTTAAGATTTTCGTCTTCGATTTTTCGTTTCGTCATAACGTTATTTATACACGTCGTTTCTCACAACGTTGCAACGTTTAGAAAGTCGTTGATTTTGTTTCTGTATTTTCCGTCGTTGGGTTTCCTCGTCATGTCGATCGTCGCGAATCCGAAATCGTCACTGTTCCAGCAAGAAGAGCAGCGTTCCGAAAATTGATTGTAGTTCATGTCTCCGCCTACGTAGTCATCGTACGCGTGCTTGAGGTTGGTGTGATCTTGACGAAACAAACATATGAAATTAGCATTGTCGCGTAGTAACTGTTTTGGAATTTTGGAAAACGTTTGAGCTAGGTAGAAACAATCCATTCCTTTGTGACGACCTTGCGTGAAAAAGTTGCGAATTTCATTTTAATTTTCCAGGATAACATCGTCGAACACAACGACTGAATTTTCACGACAATCGTCGAGTGGTTTTATTTCCTAAGCGAACGTTGCAATGTCCAGACCATCGTACAGTTTCATCAGTTGCTGGTATTTGGATTGCTCCAAACTTTTCGAGAACACGTACAGGTACCTGTTCTTCCAATCTAACCAATTCGGTTCGAGGAGAAAATTGTCCACGAGCAGTGTCGTTTTCCCACACCCTGAAGGACCTACGATTAGACAGCGGATGCTGTCGGGAAGCAACTCGCCGTGTTTTTTTCGTTTGACTTTCCGAATCCGGTAGACGCTTCACCACGTTCCACGTACTCACAAGATCACCTCGTTCGCGTCGATCCAACTCTTTTCCGGAAGTCCCAGCCATTTCACCAAAAGTTTGTCACCTTTCCTACGCAATACTTTCTCGATGAGGTACGTGTCGGGGTGTTTTGTTTTAGAGAGTTCCTCTTCGTAAAATCTTCCTTTCAAAATCTCGCCGCTACTATCCTTTATTATATACGTGTGTCGGTTTCCGGGTAGAACTCGAACCACCGTAAAAAGTTCCGTGCTCCAATTTTTTGTGAATCCCTTCTCGAAGGTGCGTTTGAATTTGCTGATTCTCACCTGGTCTCCAATTTAGAATTTTGATTTCTTGGTAGTCGTGGGAGTGTACTTTGGACAGTAAACTGTAGAAATTAAACGCTGCTCGTCAGATTTCGTAACGTCAGCTGGCTTCATGCCTATCGTTCTGTGTACCGTATCATTATAGGTGTCGACGAGTTCCGGCAGGATGTCGACCCATTTGTAATTTCCCCGAAGCGTGAATCGTTTCCACATGTGTGTTTTCAAGGTTCGATTAAATCTTTCCACGATGCTGGCTTTGATGTGACTGAAGGTCGAATAACGTCGAATGTCATGTTTTTGAATAAACTTTTGGAATACGGCGTTGTAAAATTCTTTACCGTTGTCTGTTTGCAAAAACCGTGGTCGTCTGTTGCTTTCGCGAAAAATTAATTTGAATGCTTCCGTGACGCATGTTCCCGTTTTGGCAGAGCCCATGCGAATTTCGAAAATGTGTCTATGACGGTGAGGAGGTACTTGTTGCCCTTGTTCAATTTATGTACATTTTTCAAATTGCCGCTGCTCATCTCCACGAGGTCACCTTGCCAGAGGTCATCGATTCCCTTGGTTACCACAGCTAAACGTTCGTAGTTGCGGCGTGCAGGTTTATGCAATTCTTCGACGATGGCTTGCCTAGACATTTTTTTTAGAGATTACGTTTGAAGAGAAGCACGAGCGTGATGGGATTCAAAGAGGGTGGCACCTCGCTCGTGTTTTGAATGATCAGCTTATCGCCGGCACTCACGTCGAAAACGGTAAGATCTTCGTCTTCGTGTATTTCATATATGTTGCGCGTTTCGTTCCAACGTGCCAGAGGAATGTTTCCTGCTTTCTGGACACCACGATTCGATATCAAGGTCATGGTGGGAACGCTAGCTTTTCTGCCGTGAGACCAGTACGAAAATTCGTTTATCTGAATCGTGCCATCGAGGAGAAACTTGTAGTACAAATGATAAGGATGTAACATGTACAGTTTGTTACCTTCGACGAACGTGGAGATTCTCTGTTGATTGGGTACGCTGTTGATTTCGATGGCTTGCAAGGTGAACAATTTGGCGATTTTAGTGTCGACGCTGAGCAGATTACTGTGAACGTGTCCAAGTTTATTTTCAATGGGCAACAAATGCTCGACTATGGTATCCGTTACGGCAGAAAATGACGGTTTGATTTTCACTTCCACGTTCAACTGCTTGTAGTTTTCGTTGAGTTCTTGCAACTTGGCACCGAAAGAGGCCAGCGTCGATTCCTGCGTGGATTCCAGCACTCCAACTTGATCTCTGATGTTGACGACAATGTTCTGAAGGTTCTCAACTTGATTCAATTTCGAACTTTTCTCGGTAAGATCGTTCACGATGCTTCGCATCTCGGTAAACTGCGCGTGAAGATCCGCGACGCTCTGCGAAGTGGGCAGCGTCGACACCAGCGAATTAATTTCATCTCGAATCTGTTCCACGTTTGCCGTTTCCGTTTCTAGTCGTTTCAGCATTCGAGATATTTTTCTTTTCAAAGCGTGTAATTCTTTGGAGGTGGGGAGATTGGCCACCGTACTCTCGATATCGCTCAACGAAATTTTGATGTCGCTCGAATCGGATAATGCCGTCACCGCCGTTTTCAATTTTTCCAAATCTTTGCTCGAAGGCACGCTCGTCCGTAACGATTCCAAGTCACCCTCTATGTTGTCCAGTACGTGATGAAAATGAGCAAGATTGGATTCGACGTTCAAATTTTCTAAATATTCGATCTTCTGCTGAACCGTGCTTAACGTGTCTTGAATGCTCGTCAACGCGCTTGCTTGAACTCTAATATTTTTAATTTCTTCGTTGATCAACTCCAGAGACGCCTGAAGCGTAGCGATGGTGGTTTGAATGTGTTCGAAATCTTGATAAGCCTCCAATTGAATTTTTATGTTCGCGACGCTTTTACCGATGACCTGCAGTTCGTCTGACGATGGTAGGTTCGTCATGGTATCTTCCAAAGTCTGTAACTTGGATTTAATTTCTTCCAACGTGTCGGTGAATTCTTCTTGTAATTTGGAAACGACGACATGCAAACGTTCTACATCGATATCATTCACGACGGTTTGAAGTTCAGAGAAATTCTTTTCGATTGCGGAAGTTCGTTCTTCGATTTCGAGTTTCAATTTTTTCAAATCTTCATTTTTCGATTGAAATTGCTGTAATTTGGCCAAATCATTTTGAAGCGAATCCACGCTCAACTGTATATTTTGAACGTTGTCGTAAGAAGGTACGTCAACATATTTTTTTATGAGCGTTTTCAGTTCGGAATCGATTTTCAGAATAGGATCGAGACATTGCGTTTGGAGCGTAGCGATTTCCGATTCTAAACTTTTGTTTAAGGTCTCCTGCAAAGCGATCAAATCGCTCCTCAACTTTTTAATTCGGACATCCAACATGAGAAGTTGCGCCGTTGGTGGGACACCCTGTATATGTCCAGAAAATAAATGCTCGGTTGATGGTGGCGTTGCAAGCAAAACTTCGAAGACGAAAAATTTTGAGGTCAAATGTGTGACTGAACACATCATTCCCATCCCAAGTTTCTTTAAACTAAGATATTCTCTTTTCTGGGAGTTGCGTCTCAATAATGTATTCCATAAGGATCTCCATGGGTGGCAGAAGTTAAAAAATGTATTGGTCTGGAAAAATAACTACATCTGCAGGAAAATAAGCGAAAAGAAATTCGCGTCGCCAGTAGTGAAATAATTCGAAAACTTATATGATAAGTAAATAAATACCTACCAATAGAAGGTGTAGGTGAGTAGTTAGGCTTCATGCTCTGAAGAATACGTGTTCGAGCGCGGTTACAGATTTTTTTTAGTTGTCAATGAAGCACCAACATGTGTGTGTTCGAATCCGCATTTAGACAGTGATTTTTTAAAAAATCTGTAACCACAGCACATGCATTTTTAATCCATGATTTCACCTGATAATTTCGAAAAGCACCTTAGATTTTGCCTTCTTAAATAAATAAATAATAAATAACCCATGGCGCGACAGCCCTCGAAGGGCCTTAGTCTATCTCCAGACCTCCCTTCCACAATCCTACATAGAGGTGTGGAGAACTTCAATCGGCAATGGGGCGACATGAGGTCAGCACGTCGAACCCTCAGCCGTTATAGGAGATTTCCGAAAACGGGTTACGCTACTCACTCGTAGCTCCCCAATTTCCTCACGATGGTGGGTTGCTACCGGTCCTATATACACAGGCCGAGAACCCAGGCGGACTCGAACCCATGCCGTCACTCAGTAGGATTCCTATATACCCATAAAACAGGGTTATATCCTCTGCAACAGGTTGAAGACTGGTACTGAATCGTGGGTTGAGAGTTACACACGTTTACATGAACGATCAAGTTTCGGCAAAGTAAAGCTCCGCCCCCTCACGCTCAAATATTCTTTCCACCTGATCGTGACCGAAATGCGATCTGAGCGTGATCGAACGAACCTTGATCACTGGGCCAGGTGTGAATGCTTCTCTTTAAAAATCATTCAACAATATTTGACCGGACCATGGGAGGAAGGTGACATGAGCGTTACTGGAGCGTAGATGTGAATCAAGCTTTACTCCTTCCAAAGTTTCCCTATTTGCTCCTTCAGCACCCACTTTACCTGTAGGCTGGTGGCGCCTCTTTGTCTTTCCCCTTTGCTGTGTCTAACCACCACTCATCCCCATTATCCTAAAATAGCCGAAAAGCGACATTACTTCTTGTTTAGTAGTCGGTTTATATACGTACTTTACTTCACTACTTTTACATGTATCCGAGCCGGCCCCGTGGCGGAGTGGTTAGAACATCGCGCTAAGACGTCAGAAGTCCCGGGTTCGAATCCCGGCCTCGGCATGGATGATTGTGAGTGTCCATCAATTTCATCATGTCATCACACATCCCCATCTTGGCAAATTAGCCAAAAGTAGCACAAAAAGCGAAGTAAAGTAAAGCAAATCAATCATGTACCTGATGTTCGTTTTTGGAGAGAACGAACAAAGACGGATAGTTACGAAGACACCCACAGCCACCCCGCTTAGCGAATAGTTCAGAGTAAAATCCACTTGATACCACACGACTTCCAAATTGTATAGAAAAATCACAGCCTAATAATGATCATCGTACGAATTTTATGCCAAAGCGCTTAATATTGCACCCCCCCTCCCAACGTTAAAGTCGGTCCTCTCTTACTATAGAAATTCTGTGCCAATCTAAGTCTTAACATTGATATCCATTTTCAGAATATTCCTCCCTCGAGATACGAGAGTTCCCCCTCCAATTTAAGGCTCAATCTCCCCCTCCCGACCCAGTAGAATTTCCGTGATAATCGGTAAGTCAACGTTTTGTAGTGTCCTGCAAAAATAATGCTTCATCTCCCCACAAGAATTCGCCTGAAAAATTCCATCCCTTAGCAGTGTATTAGATGATTATTACATGTTGACGAAGTTCAACTTCTGTTCAATGCTGAAATTTTTATTCAGTCAAATTTTTCTCACACAAAAAGCAAATGAAAAAGTCCCCCCCAAAAGTTGGGTGGACGCAAGCTACGTCTGCACACCCGCCCGAGGGCGCTCCTCGCGAAAGAGTGCATTTGAAGGGAAATTGAACTCTCTAATAGCAATACTCTTGCAGGTGCTTAAAGACAAATTCGGAATAAAAAGGGAGGAGGCAAATTACGCGCACGTTACAAGCCACATTTTACTTCCTAGCTACATGCACGCAGCTGGTACAAGTACAGACCGTGTTAGTACATCTTGATTCCGTACTGTGGCGCTAGTGCAGAACCCATTTACGCTTGATGATTTTCTCTCCTCGACCGGAATTGAATCTATTTAAAATTCCTGGACCTTTAACAACGCTGCCCGTAACACACAGGTTTTCTACCATGGAAGAACACTTTCAACATGCGTTTAGCCACAAAAAATGACGGAGCAGATGCTTTGTTGCCTAGCACGGAATTCGTTGCGTTCGGCAAAAGGCTTCAGAAACTTGTTAATTCTCCCGTTAATTGTTGATATAAAGTCGATATGTGTCATGTGATTTTGATGACATATTGTTGTTTATATCAGTAGTGTTTTGTCAGTTAAATAGTAGATACTCAGGTATGACTGAAGATGACCGGATCCCTCTCCGATTTTCTTCATATTTGGCATACTTACTAATTGAGGCCTCCTAATGACGAATCTGAAGTTAAAATTTGTCGGAAACGTCTAGAAATTGCAAAATAATTGCAAACCATTGACGCTAGCCCCACGAACCATTGGCGCTAGCCCCACGAACCATTGACGTGTGGTTAGGTTAGTTTCGGTTAGGTTAGGCAAACATAGTTAAAATTGCGTATCGTGGTAGTATCAGGATTTAGAAATTGCAAAATAATTGCGAACCATTGACGCTAGCACCACGAACCATTGACACGTGGTTAGGTTAGGCAAACATTGTTAAAATTTGGTGTCGTGGTAGCATCAGGAAATCTTTTGTGAAACAAAAAAATTCGCGAAAATCGACGGTTTCCATTCCGAAAACTAACGCCTTATTTTCGCTTATTTTGCAATTTCTAGACGTTTCCCGACAACTTTTAACTTCAGATTCGTGATTAGGAGGCCTCAATTAGTGAGTATGCCAAATATGAAGAAAATCGGAGAGGTGTCCGGTCATCTTCAGTCGTTCCGATACTCACGAAATTTATTGTGTGCGAAAATGAATAAGTATACTTGTACCCCACAAGAACGTGGAAAAATTGTGACACTTTTCCGGGCAGAGCAATGTCCCATTTCATGATTTGCCATGACCGGCCAGGTCCCCCGATTTGACCGCTCCATTTTTTTTTCCTTTGGGAACATTTGAAGTCATTGTTTTATGTGAATAAGCCAGAGAGGTTACAGAAACTAAAGGACAATATTCAGCATGAAATTGAAAACATTTCCCCTCAGATTTCCAACACGATGGAAAAAAAAATAGCCCAAATTTGGTGGTCATTTATTGGATGTTATCTTTAAAAATTGAGGACATAAAACTTACAAGTAACAATAAAAGTTGAACACAAAATAAACCTAGTGTGTTTAATTTAAAACCCAAGCTACAGGCTAAGAAAATCAGGTGATGACTTTTGCGCCACCTTGTATGAGTATGCATAACATTCAGCACTTCATGTATGCATGTCTCACTACGTGTGATGTGGAAAGATCGTTTTTCACAATACAAGTCATTGTTCAAAGATAGGTAATCGGAGTACTTTCAATGGACGATTCGGAAATGTGCATTGTTGTTTATTGTAATCAACAGGATGCAACAATCAACTAACGCCCTGCTGTCACTGGTGAGTACTTGTTTATTTGTTTGACAGAATTTTGAATGAAAATATCTTTTAACTTCTAGCCACATATTTCCACTGTTTTTAGAGCATAAAAAATAAATATATCCCGCTTTCTTAGCACCTGAAAATTCTCTCACTACTCACGAAAATCTAATTTTAGGTTATGTACCTTTTCTGCTTCTTCGTAAATAGTGAACCTCACGGTTGAATACACCTGGTCATTCATTGGCGTTGAGAAAACTTCACACACACACGTTTTTCACCGTACAATTAGTTATTGGCGACTAAGTATTTTAAACTTGCACTTTTTAAAACCTTACTGGTGATGTTTCGCATTTGGTAAATCACTTAAATCCACACACACGTTCAAATTACGCGCACGTAACAAGCTACACTTTACTTCCTAGCTACATGCACGCAGCTGGCACAGGTACAGACCGTGTTAGTACATTTTGATTCCGTACTGTGGCGCTAGTGGTAATCATGCCTAGCACGGAATTCGTTGCGTTCGGCAAAAAAAAAGCTTCAGAAACTTGTTAATTCTCGCGTTAATTGTTGATATATAGTTCATGTGAGAGTCGAATCACATAAGTGCGTAACTGAAAATGTGCTCTCTGAACTTTAAAACCAGTGAAATCAGGTTGGTTTCCAGCTGAGTGAAGCAAGCTTATGTCGCTACAAGGCAGAAACATTGGATTTGCTGCAGTAAGGAGTAACACCTTCCAATGGTAAGGAGACAATTTTTTCTTTGCTTTTTGATACCTACCCACACACCTTGGCTTTGAATCGTTTAAAAACTTTGAATCCATGTTAGGACAGAATGCTATATACATGAAAATCAGTAGGTATAATTTCGGCGCCGAGCAGTGTGTCGTTGCCGCGTTCCAGTTGTTGACAACAAAACGTTGGAGAGGTGGGAGGGAACATTCCCTAGCTAATTATAAGAAATCAACTTTTATGTTTGCGGGTGTGCTGTGACAAACAAGTTGTTACGAATGTATAACAAGGTTGGGAATTTTACGTTGAAGAGGTTTCTTGACCAGTAAAATTCACTTAAAAATGTATAAAACACGTCACATGGAAAAGTAACACATCAAATATATTCTAGGAGCGATAAAAATGAAGCAATTGAAATTAATTCTTATGTAAGAAACACCCCCCAAAAATTATGAATTTTCGTATCCCTTTGTATTGAGGTCAGCACCCCCAACATTTATCTCAATAGTAATATTAGTGAAAATATGAGGGCATTTATTGTACTATAGTACAAATTTAAACAAAGCTATCTGCTCCGTCATTTTTTGTGGCTAAACGCATGATGAAAGTGTTTTTCTATGGTAGAAAACCTGTGTATTACGGGCAGCGTTGTTAAAGGTCCAGGAATTTTAAATAAATTCAATTCCGGTCCAGGAGAGAAAATCAAGCGTAAATGGGTTCTGGACGGTAAAGAACCTTTTTATGTACAAAGTATTTCAATTCGATCCAGGAACCTTTTTTCCGGATCAATTTAAATTCGGTCGAGGAACTTTTTTCAATGAAACAATACGCAACTTGGACCGAATTTAAATTGTGCGAGAAAAGAGGTTCCGGTCCTGCAGCGGAACCCAATAAATCCCATTAGAATTTATGGGTTCTTGGACCTTTAACAACCCTGGTTACAAGGAACGAACCAAGTTACACCCAAGTGGTGTAGCCTTCTTAGCGGAACGTGTTGAGGTCTGGACGCATGACCTCGCCACCGATGCAAGTTTGAGCTTTGGTGTGAGCATGGGTGTATCTTCGTTTTTCCTTCATCATTTTCATGCAATCAGCATTCATCCTCATCGTTGCAAATAACCAAACGTAGCAGAAAAGCGACGCTAAATATAAAAATAAATCACACGAGAAATACCAAAGCGTTGTGTGGAAACCAGACAGACGTACGTATGTAATTCCAATTGTGCAGGAGAGAGGAAACAATGTATTGTTAGTAGTGTTCGGAAAGTTACTCTTTGAAAAGTAACTAAAGTGCGCGTCAAATCTCTTGCATATGGCGATAGCCAATAGCAGCGCACTGCAGCGGTGCCATGTCGAAATCTCACACGGAAAAGAGACAGCGTGGTTGAGCGAAACTCCTTGTCAAGGAACTAGGCAACGCCGCACGTCTGTGATTCGCTGGTGCTGTTCAGCCGTTCAAGGCCACACGCATGATATTTGACGCGCACTTTAGTTACATTTACTTTCTGTTGGAAGTTTTCTTGAAAATAATTTACGCACAATCAATAATCTGGTACATAATATAAGTCTTCATGTAGTATTTATGTTATCGGTATTGCATTTTAGAAATTTGCAGTGGGGGAGGGAAATTCTACTAACTGTATGGAAATAGCATGAAATAATGATTTCATACCGCCCAGTGGCGTGGCGTGACTTTTTCAGAAGTGTTACCGGCCATCAGACGTTATCATCTCTACCCTCACCCCCCAAAAGAAAATATGCCTTCGATCTAGATTTTTGTTCATTTCGTTCTTTTTTCCAATCAGCTCAGTGATTTAGCTACCACTTATGAGAGAGTTACCGCGAAAATCTAGTGAATAGTGGTCGCTCGAGCCTTGTCAATTCTTCATTTCTGTTTCTTTGCAAAGAGGTGGAACTCGGGTCAGTTTGACGTTTCTGCGGTGAGCAGATGACAGAATTCCGCTCCTCCAGCTGTGGAAGGGAAATCTTATCAAATGAAATGTTCTTACTTCACTTTTCCTACCAACTCGGAAGCGAGTTGGAAACTCTTCATTACTCCTGGAGATAAGAAAGTGGGGGAGGGCAGTAGCAGACAAGGCCATCACGCAAACTTGTTTCCCCCACCAACCATCTTCTCCTAACCCCCGCCCCCCAAACTGTCGGGGAAGAGAGGTTGTTTTTTAAAATAAAAACTAAGATAAGTAATTAGTTTTGAGTTCAAATATACTTTACTAATGTTAATATCAATAATATGTTTGTGAGTGTTGCATGTTTTGCACTCTCTCTCTTTTACAAATCTGTAGGCCTATGCACAATAACAGTAAACCGATTGATTTATTTGCTTTATTTTACTTTGATTTCTTGTCACTTTTGACTAATCGCTAACATAAAAGTTAAGCGAGGATGCAATAGAGATAGAAGCATGTAATCTAACTGATTTATATTAATAGATAGCAAAAACTTATATGTAATAAAAACAATTTCAATTATATTTTAAAAATGTATTGACATTTTTGACCAGTTGGTGAAGGAATTACTTTCTGTTTCATAAATATCTTATATATATATATATATATATATATATATATATATATATATATATATATATATATATATATATATATATATATATATATATAAATATAATATTATCGAATGAATTATTTTATATATATTTAACAATATACATATAAAATATTTAGTGATTTACTTTTACATGTAATAATAATAATTTATATATATATATATATATATATATATATATATATATATATATATATATGTTGAACTACCTAATTGGCAGTACGGGGATATAGCAGTAGAGACACTCGCTTTAATTTTCTTCCTGATATTTAGTATGACACCAAGGCCATGTGGACCAGAACGTAGACAAGAGTCCTGGCACCACCTCACTTTCAGAACGCTATTCTCTCTCTCTCGCACCACCTTCTCCACGCTTCCCCAAACGCAACTCTCGATCAGGCAAGACTTCCTCCCGGCTAATGTCTCCCAGTTTCCACTACTTAGCAATGACATTGCCCGATCGGAAGTAGCACTCGCACCTGCATTCCTATTTCAAGATCATCTCTGTCGACAATTGTAAGTCAAAAGTCCCAGGACACCCTAATAAGTAGAAAACGACTTGACGGAGGGTGATGAAATTTCAGGTGTGGGTAACTGGGGTGGGGGCACACCAGATGGGGCTAGTGTGTATCACGGCGGCCATCTTGAAAGCCGCCAACTTGGAATTATATCCAGCTTTTCAAATGGGAAGGCTTTCATGTAGCATATCATTTTACATGTGCGTTTTCTCAGAAATGAGAATATGCAGTTACTTTTCCCCTCATTTTATTTGATGAAGATATTTTCACAGTTGAAGTTCACTTTGGTATCCTACAAGATGTGCTCAATGTGTTGCCCGTTCCGTGCTACAGACAACGTAAGACGTTTCAGCCAGTCCACATGGACACGCCATAACACTGCAGGGTCGACAGAGTCACATGCTGCAGATGTCGGAGATCAGTGACTTTCTCTTGATAAACTATGGCTTTAAGATTACCCCAAAGGTAAACAAGGGGCGTAAGTTCCGAGAAAACGCACATGTAAAATGATATGCTACATGACCCCCTTCCCATTTGAAAATCTGGATGTGATTCCAAGATGGCGGCTTTCAAGATGGCCGCCATGATACCCACTATCCCCATCCGGTGTGCTCTCACCTCAGTTACCCATATCCTAAATTTCATCGCCCTCCGTCAAGTCGTTTTCTACTTATTAGGGTGTCCTGGGACTTTTGACTCTGATTTCGCAGCCTGGCCTACAGTTTAAAGTGGGGATCCGAACCACTAGGTGTCTTTACCAGGTGCGTAGGTGTTTGATGTAAAAACGTTGGCTTTTTTGTTGACGAGGTTAATTCAAGTTAGCACTGAGTAACATATTAAGTATATTGCAAAATCATATAGCAATTTAAGCTAAGATATTTTTGTTATTTTTATGTCATTACGTAGGTATTAACTAAACACAAACTTACAATAAACGTGTTCTTTAACAGTTACACCTAAAGTATTTTTAAAATTAGGCTGAGGCCAGACTCTACTTTACGTCCTTATTGCCTTTTGGTGGTAACCGATAGTTAACAACACTGCAAGCTCATCTTTGTGTCCGCGTTGTGAATGCGTGTGCTTTGCTCGTTTGCGTGGTGATTGCTTCTTTGCGTTCTCGGTGCGTTGTGCGTGTGTATGGTGCATGAAAAAGAACAGGTTCATGCACCAATAAAATAAATAAAATAATAAAATAAATGAAATAAAATGAAATAATTAGTTGCTTGAGTTAAGAAAAAAATTGGAGACAATCAAATGGAATCGAACCATGTACCTTCTGCGTGTCAAACTAACACGCTACCACCACACCACCGGGCCTTCTGACAGACGGACAATATATTCGTCTCGTGAGTACCGCTTGTTAAGTTTCCAAACATTGAAACGCTTTTTTCTCGGGAGTGACTGACTAATGTAATTGTTGTTGTGTGTCAAGGAGATATGTTTACTGCAACATTTGAGCACACAATCAAAACATACAGAAAAAAATGTTTTTTTCTGCACATCATTACTTTTCTTCGAGTTCAAAAAATATCCAGAATCCAAACTCACTGCTAGTTACCCAGTTATGCAAAATGTGCCTGGACTACACGCATGCGCTTTATCAAGGATGCGAAGGAACCTCGCAAAGTTACAGAATGTTCTCTGGGGTGTTGTCGGTTGGCCGCGGAGTCACGTGGTGTCTGGTTATCAGTCGAACATGACCTTGTGCAGCACACTGAAGCGAGCGAAGGTATTTCATGTGATTTGTAAGCTGGAACAGACTTTACACGCGTTACAATCGACAGAGGTTTGTCTTCAGCTTATTCTTTAGGGACAGGCAAACCACACTAGGCATACAGAGTATAATGTAATATGGGAGGCATTTATTTCTCAGTCTCCTCACACTGACAATTTTATTACCCTTTTTGGAGTTAGTTGGCCGTAGAAACGGATCTTATTATTGAAGTCGTATCTCGTATGATGGCTTGGTTCAGTATGCTGATCAGGTTTTCTGACAAAAGCAGGACAGGTTACCCAAGAACAATCTGTTTCCTTCCTCATCCTGTATAAAGCATACGAGCACATAGCACAAATATGTAAGAGAAATATTTGTTAATTTGGTAACTTGTTTGCAATTGAATTTCTATCATTAACAGCTGCAAAGAAACAAAGGCTTTCCTTTTTAAAGATTATAATAATAATAACCCATAGCTCTACAGGCCGTGAGGGCCTTGGCTTACCTACCGACTGCTGGTCTCCCTCCCACACTGTTCCTCCGTCACCAAAGATTACAATAAATAATTTTTATTTGATTAGGAAACTAAGAATGACTTCAGTATTCTCATGCAGTACACAATAGATTATAAACACACTCTAAAACATGCTACTGCTCGTTGCAACACATTATTTCCACAATCAAGACACAAAATTAAGAGCATGGTTAAGTTAAATTACGTATATCTTTAATTATCAAGTGCTTTACGGCCTCAACGTCAAGTTTGGATTTGTCGATTATCTAAATATTATTAATTTTGAAAATACTCTTTCAGTTGGTGGAATGTGCCTGAAATTGAATGACATATTATATCGTGAACGTATTTTGTTTCTTTAATTAAAACTTTTAGTTTACAAATTAGTTCATCAAACCAACCTGTGTTCTTCTCCCTTGTTTATTTATAGTAATATCTAAAATCCCATTGAAGCATGGAAAAACTTTTCGCTGTTCATAAGCCAGTCATGGTTCTCTGCAGTTTTCAATGCAACATTCAGGCTTTCTGATCGTCATCTTACGCTTCACATCAGTAGTATTTATAAGTTGGTTTAAGAGAAATTCTCCATTTTTAATCTTTCAATATATGATATCAATATCACATTAGAAAAACAGTTATTAATGGTTTCAATGTCATTTGCTGGGAAAGAAAATCGTATTACTTTGGATTCCAACATGCTAACGCAAGTATCAAAGTATTTACTTTAGACAGCACTCACGATTTTGAAACGTGGAAAAGTAATCATTTTACGGGGAACGTTAAGTTGGTGTGTTGACATAATGTAGCTATTGCAATATTAGCACTGACAACTATGATGTCAATTATAACGTGGCTGCATGCTTTTCGCTAATAAATAACTGTGTCTTTTAACTTATACACAAATACATCGTCGCTTCGGAACAATAAATGTTCATCTTTGCTGCTTTCAGATTACTAACATACGAAGTGGCATGTAATTCAAAAGGTTTTAAAGAAATCTGAGTTTTATAAATAAGGTTGGATGAAATTTGACAAAAAAAAAAAGCTACCTTCTGCTGGGCTCGAACTCAGGTTGCCCGCACGCAAGTCCGACACGCTAGCCAACACTCCAACCGAGCCAACACGAAACGATTTTGAAAGTAGTCCACCAAAACGAAAGTTTATTTTCAGATTGCTAATTCCCAAGGTGTAACATGCGTAGCCAGGTGTGTCTTGCGTTTTCTGTACTTTTGTTAATTGAGTAGTTTTGGTGTTACCCTAAGTTAATCACGGGAGTAGTGAGAAATGTTTTTTAGACGAAGATGATAAATAGATACACAGGAATAATCCACCCTCGCAATAAATCCAGAACTCAAACCTGGAACCTTCGATGCGAGGTGTGTTTCTTGTTCTAACTATATCTGTGTGTTTTCGTTAGATTCATGGTATTTCGTGAGTAGATATGAAGAAAGTAAATAAATAAGTGGGTGGAAGGGACTGGAGAATCGTAGCTACGGAACTATTGAGAAAATATCCTTCGTCAAGATAGAGAATCTCTATATACCTTGTGATAGAGAACCTATTATAAGAATGAAAGGACAGATTAAAATATTAAATTTGATGTGTATCCTTTCGTTAAGATGCCTAGAAAACAATATAATAAATTTGTTCACTACAAGCGAATAATAAAAAAAGTTTGCCCATGGTGGGATCGAACCCAGGCCTCGCTAATTAAAGTTCTGCACACTAACCAACACACTATCAATAGCACTACATTTTCTTTTTTCCAGTCAGTATGTTTCCTTCCTCAGCACATGAAAAAGCAAATGCATCTTAATTTCTGATAATTGTTTCATTCTCTATTAATAGAAACCACGTATGTCAAAAATAGACGCATTCTTTCTGTGAAATATCACATGTTTCGCACATCATGCTTCTCCGTTTGCTGTCATTTGGACATTCACTTGGAAGTTAAAACTTAGCTTTGTGTGTGCGTTTTCACGTGCAGGTGTGTGACAAGAGTGGTGTGAACGTGTGTTGGATGTTGTTCTAGGTATTATTTTCGTTCAAAGCATTAATATAACTGTTAAATATAGAACTTCGTGTAATGCAAGGAGTGAAAATATAAACCCAGTCCGTCAGGTTTGTTACCAAACAACATTAAATAAAGGAACGTAACTTGGACCGAGTATTATTCCATGTCGAGGACACGAAACATTACTTCCGATAATCTTCATCTCGTATTTCTCATTGGCATCACTGCTCAATTTACAGAAATGTATACCCGTGACTGGTATACAAGCCGCAGAATTACAATGTTGTTTGGGTTGTCTAGTCACAAGGCGCTTGGTGGTCAGACATGGATGGCTTGCTTGAGTGCTTTTTCAATAGGGTCGTTACAACGCAGAAGTGTCCAAGACTGCACCAACACTCAATTTTTTCGACAATTAAATAATGCAAACAGCCAAAAAGTTTAGTGTGTGGAGAGTGTCCTTCTTTTGTGTCGACCTTCATCAACATTATTTACTCTTTTACAATCAAAGCATTTGTTGAGGATCACAAAATTATTCTCAAAGCCTTTTTCGGATTGGTGTCCGTTATTGCAGCTCACCCGCTACTTATCACCATCTTTCAACTTCACAAGACTCAAATTGAATGTCATTTCCCATTGGTTTGCTGCTTTCAAATATGCCACTTCATATTCACGGCTTATCAGTTTTTTGACAACATAATTTATCAATATCCACAACCACCTCTGAAGGACACAACAATCCACCACTATCCAAAAAATTTATAAAATCCAATGAATAATTTTGAAGATCTTGTATAGTCTTGTCCAAAACGAGAATGTTGCTACAGTCATCACACGTCAATTTTTTTCTTGCAATGTAAGAGCAATAGCCTGCTAGGTACATCAAAATAGGAAGATCTCTCTCTCTTCGCTTCCATAATATCCGCAGCACAAATTTTCGAACTCTGAAATACAGCCAAGTCTGTAACTGCCAGGGTAAATTCAGATAAACCATGCTCGTCAATTTGATTTACAAAGATGTCACCATATTTTAGTAACTTCAGTTTCAACTTCATTCTGCTGGCAAGGCGCAGTTTTTGTTCCGTCTCAAAAATCTGATGGAGAGATACGTTGTTCTGCGCACCAGCCAACTGTCGGTATTGACCGAATCTTGCTTCATGTGTGTCTGATTGAATTTTTCCTGGTAGAATATCTGGTTATTTTCAGGGCACTGGAAGTTTCTCTGGTGAGTTTTCCTGACGAGACGTACAAACTTTCCCACTTTTCCAACCAATCAAAGAATTTATGTACTCGTAGGTAAAAGAGTCTCTCATCTGAGGATTCGTTTGTCAGAGGATACTGTAAAATATTTCTTAACCTCGCACCTTTACATGGAGACTTGACATTGACTACTTCCCACCAGTTTAAAACAATCTTAATGAACTCTGCAGTGTCTTCATAGTTCGGCAAATTGTGTTTTGGCCCTTGTTGCTTTAAACCTTCAATGACCATATGGTTGAAAACTTGAACAACTAGTTTCATATTTTGTCTTTCTAGGGAATTGGCCACAGAGATTTTAATGATATGATCATATTTAAGGATATTATCACTTTCCATACTAAAGAGTGTTGTTAAAGTTGCAAATGATGCAACATGAATATCACACAGGTTTTCAAAATCTGGGTAAACAACACTCACATTTTCATTTTTCTGATTGATTCAGTTGTTTCTAATACACTTAAATAAGTGCACGTGAGTCCACAAAATAAAAGAAAGGCATCTTGTTATCAGTTGGATGAATATACACAAAGTTCTGTCTATGGTAAACATTAAACATAGACATAGCTTTCCTATTTATCATGTTATCTGAAACAACACACATAATCTTAATTCCTAACTTTTCAAAACCCAATATGACATTCTTAAATACACAATGTAATTACTGAGCAGTTAAAGTTTTCACGGGTAATATATGCATAACTTCCTTGTAATTAGATTGATTGATTGATTTGTTGTTTTAAGCCCACTTTATGCACAGTAAGGCTACCTTGTAATTAGAGAGCACACTGTTAATCATACATACATGAGCACTTTTTGCAGCTTCAGAACTATCGTAGGCAGTGCCAACAATTGTACCTCCCTTGTAATCGATGTAGGATTAGATGTGGATTTCATCCAATATCAATGAGCAGTACAACTCATGGTCTTTAAGGTGAACCACTTTCTCTTTGCTCTGCAATTGGACTTGCATGGACATCTGAACATAATTTCTTCAAAGTATTTGTATGGGGTAAAATAAATATCCTGAATCACGGATGAACCTATATGCACTTGGAGACATAAAATTCAACAACGATGAGAAAACAATAATCTCAGAATCATGTCTCAGCCGTTCTTTACGTACATTTCACAGTTGTATTTGGGGTTTTATAAAATGAAGCACTGACACACTGCTTTCATGCACAGTGTATTTTACATTATCCAGAAGGATTTCAAAGGCTTCCAAAACATCACTGATATTACATGCTGATTCTACACTGTCGAACATTTCCAGGAAGTGTATTGCATCTTCAATAGCATGTGTAGTTGCAACCTTACGTGAAAATCTCTTCGCATTAATTTCAACTCCACGATAAAACATTGACAAAAAGAGTGTGTCATTTACAACAACATACTTAACTGCATGGGGTTTTTCAGAGGTTGAGGGATAAGAAAATAATGCAACTTTCCTTTTGCAAAATATTCCACTGTGAAGAAAGATGGATTTTGTTAATCCAACCCTTCAGTTCAGTTAAGGTCGAAACTGTGTGAGTTTTGTCATACACTTTTTTTTGGGCCCCATACTGTCTGCAATTGCTCTTCTTAAAGCTTCTGCCTCCCTCTTTTCTTTCTTCTTTTCTGGACATTCTTGCGCCTCTTCATTTTGCGTTCCAGAAGACAGGTAGAGTCGAATTACTTTCGGAACATCTCCAGCAGACTACGCGAGTCTGTCTAGCGAGCCTAGTGGGCGTTAAGAGCCCGAGCAGGGTGCTTAGCTATAGGTTCTGGGTTGAGTTGACGTCAGCGGCTCGCTTCGTTGATTGGCTGCTTGGAGAGTTGTGACTCGTTCCGAAGCTTCAAATGCATAACAGCCAAAGATGTTATGGAAATAATCTCCCTCTATGATGGACACCCAGAGAAAATAGATGGGATTGCACCTGGACGGATCCGAGGCCATGCCAAAGCAACCCTGAAGATTTTTCCTGTACGGTCATCCACATGCACAGTCTCCCATTCAATGTCCCCAGTCTTGGAAATGTGCTTGGCACACGTGGAAATAGCATAAGGCAAAAATGTCATTATAACTGGGACCATAAAGGTAAAGTAGGGACTTTAGAATGAAGTGGGCTATTAGGTACTTGTTTTATACAAGCAGAACTTAAGTTATAAGAGAAGTGAAATCTTGCACAAATTGTGACCGTCTTTGAAATATAGAAATACCAAGTGTGTGGTTACTATGAAAATTTTCAGTAAAATCATGACGTGAGGTTTACAATGCCAGGAATTGGCAGTAAAAAGACTACAGGCGGGTATGACATTCATTTTCACCAGCATAGAATGAACAAACGAGGAAAGCTCTTTCAATATATTAACAATGCACATCTACAGTATTTAGTTACTTAACCTGTCCTCAAGTAGACATGTAATACTTTTGTTGAAAGGAAAAAAATATTCTCTCCTGTAGGTCACGTGACATCAGAGCCGACCTCCGTGGCTGAGAGGTTAGCACTGCGCGCTACAACGCCAGGGGATCCGTGTTCGAATCCTGGCCGGGGCTCTTTGCGAGTGATCCATCAATTTCATCATATAGTCATTCGTCCTCATCGTCGCGATTAGCCAAAAATGGTAGAAAAGCGATGCTAAATAACAAAAATCGAACATGACATCAGCAAGTCTCAATACTAGTAGCTATACTTCATTTTTTAAAAAAAAATTGAACCAATACTTTTTACAAAACGGTTTAAGGATTTAGGTTGCAATTGGTACACATAAAAAAATTGCTTAGACTAATGAAAAAGGTTAGGTTGACAGTTTGGCATTGAGCAGTCTGGCGATTTGTTTGTTTCCAATAATCTAACATCAGTGAAAATGTCTCAATCATTTTGTTTAGGAATACCAAAAAAAAATGCCACGTGAAAGTTTGTTGAGCCAAAATAATTTATACACATGCAAGTAAAGAATTCTATTAAATGTACTCAAGGAAAACCAGGTTAAAGAAAATCACTATGCTTGCTTATTCACATAACTCGGTAAAAAGGTATGCTTTTTGTGTGAACACTTTTATTTCGAACAAACAATATATTCTTGTGTAATTATACAAGGAAATATTCCATCAAAGTGCTTGTTGTTACACAGTGTACTTTGTATTTCAATGCATGACATAAATACCAACTTGTCTTCCATTATCTCCGATTTACCTAAAGAGGCAGAAAAGCGAGCTAAAAATAAGAATGTAAATGTGCATATTTCTCAATTTTGCTCAGTTCTATAGATTCCTTTCCTTAGGCATACTTTGAAACTGAAAATATGTATAACTTTATGTAAGTCTCGATAACGAACATGTTATCGAAGCACTACACTGCTTTGGTAGATGTGACAATATTTTATAACGTTGGGCAATTCATTTTGCAACGATAAACAACTATGTAACGTTAACCAAATATGGTAATTCAAGTTAAATTATTTGGCATTTCTAAATAAATTAGCTTGGTTAGATTTACCAATTCGATACTGGTGATAAAAAATGATTTGTAAGAAGGAAGTAAAACCTGACCAAACCTAAAAGTATGTTAGATGCCAACAATTTCGAGCACATTAAATCTTTACATTATGAATTAAACTATTTCTCTCGTTATTTTATTTATTTATAAGTATAAGATCTGTGTTACTTACCCTGGAGTTGATCGTAGGGACAAAATTACGTGGAATTGCCCTAATCCATTTCTCTTTTTCAGAAACGTCTTGAGGAAATCTAAATACATTAGTCTTACTGTTCTCATCATAATTTCCTCTACAATGGGACACACAACACTTATAGACCATATTCCTTGTACGTTCACACTTCACTTAAACTTCGTTGCAGTTATTAAAATTGCATTGCAATCCCACATTCACTAAAAAGGTCCAACATTACTTCCACCAAATAAATCAAACATGGCGCCTGTCTCGCCTCCAGATGATGACGGCAAGAATAAACAGGATTGGTCACTTCCTATGCTTTCCATGTAAATTTTGCGAATACCATGACGTCACAAAACGCATAACATTGGAAGTAACCGATTATTTTAGTGTGATTACTGTAAATCCAAAATGTAACTTTAGTTTAACATTAGAAATGAAAATTATGCATCGATAATGCATTATTGTACGATAATTAGTCTTCTTATTGATGCCAAACTTATTTTATTATGTAAGAGAGTTCCTAATGTTTAAATGTTGATGGACATTTGAATCATCTCTTAACTCAAACACAGCAAACCGTAAGTGACTGAAGAAAAAAAGATGCCTAAAAATAATCATTGTTCAGTTTACTCCTATTGTGTTTGCAGATATGCCGTGTTAAAGTTAGGAGAAATGTTTAAATTATTATTCGAAAATATCGAGTATAGGACGAGAACTGGTGGGTTATTGCGCGGGAACACTTTCAACTGTCATTTTTCATCATGTATCAACTATAACTGTTCTTTTATAACTACAATTTGTACTGTTTTCATCTTTAGCATTGTTTGCTGTAACAGTGTAACTATGTTTCTTTAAATGTGAATTGTATTATCATTGTTTTACTATTTATATGTAGCATAATCTTATAATTTTAGACACTTATTTTATAAGAATGACCTGTTCAATATCATTGTACAGTGGGAACCATGAGTATTACCGTGCAAATTGTCCATGATTATTTTCATTAATTTTTCTCTTACATCTTGTGTGTTTTTAAGGGATGGATTTTTATGTATGCTGGTGCAGAAGTTGTCAACAGCTTGTTTTGAGTTTTCTATAAATTCTTGAAGCTCGTATTGGGTCAAATAAAGTGCACGAACATTGTGATGGACAATTTGCACGATACTACTCATGGATCCCACTGTACGTTTTGTACCATAGATGATCAAACGACCGGAATAAATCTGCTTTGAGAATTTGAAAAAAAATCATAAAACTATCGGAGACGTTACCAAAGTTTCCGTTTCCTGATTCGGTTGTGCACTGTATACGAGAACTATTTAACTCCACTTACAGTGAATATAAAACAATATTACCTGCAAATTCTACACTTCCTTTTATACTAAGTTCATTACTGTAGCACTTTTTAAAAATAAGAACTGTGAATATGATTTCCACAATTCAGTACAAAAAATGCGTTAGCTAAAGACATTGCATTCTTTTAAGATTATTCGTAAGTTTCAAATATACGTATTTAGATCCGTATATGCTCTCCCTTGCACTGGTAACTTTGATCGTGTAAAAATTTAATTACGACGAAAGCAATATGAACAAAGTTTTGTTGTTGAAATTTTATCAATATGCAGAAATTACTTCATATATCGAAACAATATATGACTTTCATTCGTTCTTTGAGCCAAAAAATTATAAACATACTATTACTATCAATGAAAAGGACTTACGAAAATCTACTTCACTCTCTTCGGAAAATCTACCCACACATCAAAATAAATTACACAACATTTAAGAGTTATTATTCGCATAAAACTACTAACATTTCAAGTTTTTCAGGAGTACTAATGCGGCATGTTATTCCCTTGCTTTCAATTCAATCTAATTCAATACAAATTATCTTGCCGTGAAGATTTGCATACATGTTGTTTTTATCAAGAAACCGGAAACGAGCTCACTCATGATCTTACACCAGTAATTTTACAAAGTATAATCAAAGGAAAATTTGTATCTCTTATGGCATGGAAAAATTTAAATGCATTTTCTTAAATTATATTACATTATATTTCTTAGTATTAACTTAAATTTAATTTTCAAAATATAATTCCCAATTCAGTGCCGGTGGTGGCGCGAACTACCATGATGACGTCGCTCACGTGACTAGAACAAGCCTACTTTCTCCAGTTTGAGAAGGTGATGGTCCAGCCCGGGATTCGAACCCGGGACCCTGGCGTCGTAGCACGCTGTCTAAACGCAAGAAGGTCGGCTGCTTAGTACGAGACGAACAATATTCTTGGTGTTGATTAACACATCAGTTTTAAAAATCTAATCTTTAGTGTTTGCTTACTAATATACGAGGGTTGTTTAAATATTTTAGTAAATTTTCAGGCCGAAGTTTATTAGGTGACAGGGGTGCTCACAAGGTGGATTCATGACGCGCCTGCGTCATGGGGAATTTTTGGTGGAACAAAATTTTATAATTTAGCTTCTGATTTTATTTATCTTCACACAAAAATTAGGGGAGGATCGTTATTGATTTTTAGTTAAGGTTATTATGTACAGTTTTTCCACCTAACTTTGGGTGATCATAGCGATGGGGTTGAAATGAGACATTACCTAAGAGGTGCCTTTAGAATCAGTTTGGAAGGGTGAGGTTAAGAATAAGTTTCAGTACACTAATAATGGCAGTGAGAGTGTGCCTGAGCAGTTCTGTACGTTTTATGTTAGCAAACATGAAAGTGAGCCGTGTTTTTTCTTCCTTTAGTCTTTTAATTTCAACTGCAATGAAAGGTTTCCAATATCATGCTCCTTTCGATTGCTGGCATCTCGGCCAGTGGTAAACAATGTCTGATGTTTTCTTTGATGTGGATCCGAGTCGGCTCGGAACTTCCGATTTTCCAATTTTTGAGGTTTTTGTTAGGTTAGGAGTGCTAAGTTTAATGATGTTATCATTTACAAGTGATTTTTCGCTATTTCAGTGTGTATACAACCGGTTTTTTACTCTTTTTTTTAAATTTTGGTATCAAATAACTCATTTATTTGTTGTATCGGCGTCCTGAAACAGTTTATATTACATAAAACATCGAAATCTATCAATTAAAAAATAATTCGATATAAATCACAAGGGAGATTGTAAGAGAGTACAATTTACATATCGTTGTCATGGTTTCCCGCAAGAAGAGTCGGGGTCTCTTGGATTGAGAGAATATTACTTATTCTTCCCATTGCCCTTTTATTTGTAACTCATCTTACGAGCTTGTTTTCTCAGTGTTAGTAGATCTTTGTTTGCCCTGCTTTCACTATACTTGGCTTATTATTTTACTATGTTTCTCCTTTTCTGTCGTTTCTTTATTCTATCTCTCAATCTCTGCCGTTTCTCTCTCTCTCTTTCTTATCAATATTTATTTTCCCTCTTTCTATTGACGGTGTCTTTATTTCTCTGTCATTTTCATTTCTTTATAAAATCCTCTTTCCTTCTCTCTGTTTTCCTTCTTTTCTTTGTTTCTCTATCTTACTTCTTTCTTTCTCTTACTTTATTTCTCCTTATCTTTCACTTTCTCTCTCTCTGTCTCTCTTCCATTTCCTTTCTTCCTCTCTCTTTCATTATCTTTTTCTCTATCTCTCTTCCTTTTTCTCTCTCTGTCTCTTCCTTTCTCTAATTCTCTTTCTCTGTTTTTCCTTTTTATCTCTCTATCTTTTCCTTCTTTATATATATCTCCCTTTTCCTTTTATTTATCTCTTTCTTTTTCTTTCTTTATCTTTCCCTTTTTGCGTTATCTTCCTTCTTCTTTTCTCTCTTCCATTTTCTTTCTCCCTTTCTTTTTATTTCTCTGCCTTCCTTTTCCTTTCTCAATCTCTTTCTAATTTTATTTTTATTTTTCTATCTCATTCTCTCTCTTTTCTTTTATTATCTTTCTTTCTCCCTTTTCCGTAGACATTTAACCGTACAGTTTGCAGCACTACGGTAGATACAGCAGCTGATGTACTGCAACTACATTTCAACCCCTGCCGATTGGGGGTAAAGGTATCGTGCGTACCAGGGAGGCTGATAAGTATTGAGCCTTACCCATAAACAATTGAGCTAGGAGGATGAAATTTGCAGGATGTACTGGTCAAATCTTCTATACGTAATGGTGCAAAAATCGACTTTCTATGATTCTAACTTCCCTTTGTTTTTCAGGTCCAAAAGTAACCACTGATTTGCAACATTAGTTGCCTCCTGCACAATGAAAATTGTTGTCCCTTTAGGTGTTTTTTTTCAGAAGGGGGGACAGATTATAGTCAGATGGAGCCAAGTCAGGCGAATAGGGTGGATGGGGCAACACTTGAAAGCCTAAGGAGGTCAGTTTCGCCATTGATTCACCTGCAGTGTGTGGCGAGGCATTGTCATGCAACAGGATGACGCCTTTGGAGAGCTTTCCCCAAGTTTTCTGGAGGTGTTGCCATTTTCACTTTGTACCTAAAAAAAAAGGAAAGTTAAAATAACAGAAAGTCGATTTTTGCACCATTATATATAGAAGAAATGACCAGTACAACCTGCAAATTTGAGCCTCCTAGCTCATTTTTTTCTGGGTAAGGCTCAATACTTATCAGCAGCCTCTCGTAGAAGCTGGCCTGTTGTTGGATGGTTCAAGGTCATCCTAGTCCTGCTTCCCCTGGACCCGGTGCGTTGGGCGAAATACACAGAAGTTTTACCAAATTGCCACAAGATGGTGCTGAGGGTTTCCAACTCGAGAACGAACGGACTAGGAGGACTACACATTTATTGCATTGAGGCGGTAGGTAATAATTACAGGAAAAATCAAAGCAAATAAATGAAGTATTTCGCAAGTGTAGTCCTGTGGGCCAGCACTGCTGGCCTTGCTGTACTGGAGTGCACACGCATAATGTTGACGATCCACCAAACCCGCTTGGAGCCGACAAAACGCACGAGACAATCAAATCGACACGCGTGGGGCGGACTAATCCCAGCGCAATATGTTATCACTTTCCAGCAGACTCATTAGACCCCCATCCCCCAGTCTGGAACATTTGAATAAGGGGTTGCTTTTTTATCTTTTTTTCGGTGACGTCTCCCGATGCTGATTGGCTGACGGGGAGGGATAAAATTTGGACAAACCGTCAATCCATCAACGTCCGGAGGAAGCCCGACGCTGACAGCTGTCCTCTGTCAGGGAAGACCGCAACATTCGTTACGCGACTGTGATCTTCATTTGTCCGGCGCTGGGGACGCGATTATTGACCCTGTGATGGACAGGGTGAGTGAGGTGGTCCGTCAGTTCTCTACTCCCAATTAACCGCTACCCGCTCCAATCATCCCGCCGCTTGAAATCTGATATTTGGATACAGTTTCAGCAACATGTCGCGATATTTCTTCCTATAGGAAAATGTCTTTGGAGTGGCGTGCCCATGAATTTCGAAAGGTGGGGGTTACGTATACTTTTTTTTAGTAGTTGGCCCTCATTTTGTCATCGTTTCCCGAGTTTGACGTCCTTCTATTTAGGAATTGCGAGCCAAAAATACTGACAAACAAACAATTCTCTCAAAGGGTCTTGGGTTCGATCTCGTTTTTAGGCCCATTGCACAATTGTTCGGATCGAAATTTTAAACTGTACGTCCAGTTCCGATTACCTATCTGAGTATAAAGTGAACTTAAATAAAACTTTAAGAATTATTTTCCATCCTTATAAATTTGGTGATAAAACACAGTTGAGCCTTTAAAAATATCCAAAAACCTGACATTTTGGAGCGGGTAATTGCCCCTATCACCCTCTCCGTGGATCCGCGCCTGCCGAACACCCCCTAAAATATTTCACAAAGGCTCAATGTATGGTCAGTTTGACTCCAAAGTTACACCCCTCCCCCTCCCCCTCCCGGGTGCAAAATTATGTATAATCATACTGTGTCCTACACGTTGGAATATGCCATGAAGTCACATTAGGGGAGGTAGGGCCCCAAACGTCCATAAATGGTGCCCACCGTTGTGGTGGAGTGGTTAGCACAGCGCATGATCCCAGGTTCGAATCCCGGTCTTGGCATGGGCGTTCTTTGTGAGAGTCCGTTAATGATTTTGATTTGATTTGCTTTATTTTACTTCGATTTCTGTGCCACTTTTGGCTAATTTGCGAAGATGGGGATGAGTGATGATATGATGAAACTGATGAATGGACACTCACAAACATCCATTCCCAGGCCGGGATTCGAACCCGGGACAGCCACAGAGTCCCTTCATGAGTTTCATCATTTCATCACTCATCCTTGTAGTCGCGATTAGTCAAAATTGGAAGAAAAGCTCCACTAAGTAACATAAAATAAACATTTGTGAAGGTGATGTGATCATCAATACCCTCCAGCGGGGATAAACCCCGGAACGCATTTTTTAGGAGCTGGGTGAACCCCAGAGCCGTCATGTACGAACCTTCCTGGAACATGGCTCCGCAATTAACAAGGAGCGTTATTGTTTGTCACTAGACAAGTTACAACGTGCTCTCCAGACCAAGCGACCGGAGCAGCAAATGTCAAGCCTCACACAGCCGCGATGACACAGCAAAAAATCATGAAAATGGGATGGGAAGTCGTCCCTCAGCCTCCCTATAGTCCGGACTTGGTTCCTTCGGATTTCTTCCTGTTTGGTCGTCTGAAGGTCCACCTGCGGGGAAAAATATTCGACAGTCACAAGGACCTCATTTCTTGTGTGATACAATGGTGTAAAAGTCAGCCAACTGAATTTTACGAAAGTGCATTCAAGGCATGGAAAAAACGTTGTACGAGATGCGTCACAGCAGATGGAGGCTACATTGAGTGACGTGGTCTTCTAGCCAAAGGATCAAAGTATGGTCACCTAAAATTTCATCATCATATTGCAACTAATAAAAATATTATAACCATCTGTGCAAAACTTATTGAACGCCCTTTGTAATAATGTTTAAACAAACATAATTATAATTATATTAAATTAATTAAAATAGTATTAATTAGAATATTCAAATTAATTAATATTATATTACATGAATAGATAAAAGGACGGTGGTATAAGAATACAGATGTAAGAGCACGTATTCATTATCTAGCTTACGAGTAGTTAAGATCTGCAAGGTAATTAATGTCAAATAGATAACGAATTGAATATTTATTGAATATAAAAAAGATGTTAGATGCAGTTGACAAAAAGGAAAGTTCCTGGTGATATTTTATGAATGTTACATTCTAAGTAGTAACAAATCTTAAATAAATCATCTACTGTCATTCAAAGTCGTATGATCCCAATATAATCCTTGCCTTCCAATAAGTTTGGAGGAAATAAATTACGATCGATTAAACAACAAAATATTTTCATTATTTAATTTTTGTACTTAGTAAATCTTTAGGGGGGTCCGGACCCCTTGGACGCCTAAATACGTCCTTGGTGGGTACGTACCATTTTTAGTAGCCCAGCCCTAATTTTGCCATCTTTTTCTACCTTTAACGTCCTTTTTTTTTTAAATACTGGGCCAAAGGGGGTTATGACCTCCAGCAACCCCCCCCCCTCCCCCACCATTTTGGGCATGCCACTGGCAGACAATTGTGAAATATTCTTGGTAAATGTTTTATTGAGTAGTATACCGCGTAACTTGCTATTCAGTACCTTCTTCTTTACTTGTTGCATTGTAATGTCTTAGGCACAGCTCACAATAATAATAATGTATGATAATAAAGAAAACAACTTATCAGGTTTATTGTTAAAAAAATATCTGAAACACAACAATGAGGTTTGTTGTGTAACAATGAGTTTTGTCTTCATGAGCAAGACTTTTGTAAACACGGTCATTGCGGCGGCGACTTTCACAGGTCGACAGACCATACACCCATAGACTTCTGCATTTGAAGCTGTGTGAAACACAAGGTCTATGTGCCACCTATGCCACAGAATGTGCAACAGCTAAAGGGAAGAATAAGAAACGCCATTGCATTGGTGGACGAGGAGATCTTGGGAAAAGTGTAACAAGAACTAGAATTTCGATGGGATATGTATGGAAGCCACATTGAACATTTGTAGACATTCACAGAAACTTTCTATGTTAATGATTGATACATACAAATATCATTGTTGTATTCCATATAGTTTAGTCGAAATAAATTCTTAAAAGTTGTTTACTCTATTGTGATACACCCTGTATAAGGTCCCACAGCTTCAATACAGCATGCACGTTGAGTGGTATGGCTTTTACCACATGCGCTATATTTCTACACAAAAACTTCCTGCGCAGCTGCCATTCGAACAGCCAATAGAATTTTTCAAAAGTCAAATGCAGGGAATTGATGTCGAAGAGGGTAAGCAAATATGAATTAGCAATAAATGCAAGTGTAATGCACGATTTCCATATTTTCCCCACTTGTCCCCTTTTCAATTTCAATTTCTAACATCAATTTCCTCGTTACTGCGTTCTCTTTACCAGGAGTGGCCAACGGGCCGGGCGACTGCCCTCGGGACGTCCCCTTGAGTAACGCCAAAACCATATTTATGATTACATAAGCGTGGCTTTTTGTTTCAGAAACAATTGGATTTGTGTAGACAAGAATTAATTGAAGATACTGCTGCATAGCACAATAAGTACTAAAGCTCTCGCCACGAAAACAGTCCAGTCAAGGTCACGCCACACACCTACAGTGTTGCCAATAAACAACAATTTAAACCGAAGAAATCAACCGCATACGTAAACGCGCGAAGTGTCGACTGAACAGCTTAGAAGAAGTGTGGCAACACTGGAGCGCCAGGAGTGTGGAGGAGGCAAGTGGAAACTTCGACCTTGACTGGACTGTTTTCGTCGCGAAAGCTATAGGTATATTACACAATCACATAGAAATGTTGGTGTCATTATGCAGGGATTAAATCAACATACGCATACAATAAACGTGTTCTTGAACATTAACACATTCAAGGTGTAGTACTGATGTCATAGCCTCGTAATCATGGGGTTTCGCAGGTTCGATACCCAATAGAGAGACATAGTGGTTATGAACCCACTTTAAACTGTAGGTCCAGTCCCGATTAGTCTGTACATAAAGTGGAATTAAGTCTCAAACCCAAACAGTAACGCTTATAGTATTTTCAAAATAAGGCTATTTTATTTCGTTATTAAAATCGAAAACAAACATACGACATGGTGATGTTTTAATTGGAGGAAGTTTGAAAGTAAGACCAGGGTAGTTGGGGGTGGCAAGATGGAAATTAGGGCGCCAAAAATCTACCTGGTTCGGGTGAAAATTTTAACCGTCCCTGCACTTTACTGTGAAGTTGTGAACATAAACAGTACGTACACCAGTCCAGTCTGATAAACGCTTGTGTGATGGGTGAAGGGAAAAAATTACGTGTAAGCGAAGAATCTTCCTAATATTTGCATTTAAGCACAAGAGATGGCGCGCGCATCTCCAGAAACAGAAAGAAGTACACGTTTTTCTCAAAAGATGGCAGCACCTCTTATAACCGGGCAGCGTTCTGTATTTCTCGAGTTCCCCTCGCAGCGCCTCTCAAGCGAGACATGGCGTAACTGTTCCATCAAGAAAATTACACGCAGGGAAGGCCAATAATCACGTACCTTTCCCCCTCTGACAGCCAACATGATTTATTGTGCTATAAAATATCATTTGTATTGCACGTCAGAGGCGGATGATTAATGTACTTTGACACAGTGAGTAAGTGCATTGCCTAGTGGGACATGCGAGTTCGTCAACACTAGTGCAAAAGAGGGGAGAGAGCCTTTACAACCCCTGCTGAGGGATGCTGAGGGAGCATAAGGAAGTTTAGGGGAGAGAAAAGATGCAAACTAAACATTTACAGTGTTGCCAGAACTCGAGGCACGTAATTTCAAAGTTAATTTAGGGTTTGTTGGTTTCTGTGAATAGGAGGCGCTGCAGTCGACGCCATGAAAGAATACTTTGCGTCTCGAAATGAGTCCAACAAGCCTGGGTACAGGGTTGCCACAATTGTTACTTCAGCCTCAGTTATAAACAGTGTTGCCACATTAAGGGAAATCAGATGGCATAGCGGTAACGTCGTTCGTCGCTTTGTAATCAAGGGAGGCACAGTTTGGTATCCAGTGGAGGCACATAGTGGTTCGTATCCCTATTTAAACTGTAGGTCCAATCCTAATTAGCCAGGGTGCAAAATCCTGGGAGGACAGGAGGATTCCCCCCATACAATCATGGCCTCAAAATAAAAAATACTCACCATCAAAAATTTCAGGAAGGGGGAGAGGTTTTGTTAAAACATAATAAGATAAATAATTGGTTTTCACTTCAAATGTACTTTACTAAGGATAATATCGAGAAAAAACACACACAATGTAGTGTGTTGCGAGTGTTGAAGCTTTCTCTCTCTCTCTCTCTCTCTCTCTCTCTCTCTCTCTCTGTCTACAAGATCATAAAGAGATTTACCCGATTAACAATAACAATATGCATATCACAAAAAAGGTAAAACAAGGATGCAAGACAAATATAAGTTTGAAATTTAATTGATTTAGGGCGTCTTTCATGGCATTTCTCAAGGATAGGCTCGGTCTGTAGCATTTTTCGTAGCGTTACCAATCAGAAGCGACATCTAGGTCACGTGTGAATATGTAATGGCTGCCGCGTGAGATGTAAACAATGTACCACTTCACATTTTTAAAAGCCGATAACTATTCAACCGAGAGGAATAACGTTTCGTATTAAATGGTTTTAGGTACAAAAGCAATGGCACTGCTTAAATACATATTTTAGAGCGTTTACTGTACACGTATGGAAGAATATTTTAGTTTTTCAATTGTAAACACCATGCACTCAGCTTAGATGGTGTAACTCGACGCGCCTTTCATGCTGTATATGTTATACATTGTAATCGCAAAAGCTAGCCGAAAAGTTACATGAAATGCTTCCGTGCAAAGTAGTATCTGCTATAAGATTTTTAGAAGCATTTATGCTAGCAAAAATGTTAAAGGAAATGCTTTCGTCTAAAGCCGGCCTTACAATAATAGAGCAAAAACTAAACAAAAGCTTATATATAATTCACCAATTTCGTAATTTATTGACATATTTAATTAGTTTCTTACTTTGTAAATATCGGATACATATAGACTAAAAGTAACAAATTAATTCCTTCACATGTATTTAATAGTAATGTATTTTAAAATATTTAGTAATTTTCTTTTATATTTAATAACATTATAAATTTGTATGTAGGCTATATATACGTGTGCGTCTGTGTAGATAAAGATCTATTTCCCCCACCAGTCTTCAATGATTTTGCACCCTGCGATTAGCCTATCCGTGCATGAAGTGGACTTGATACAAACACTCACACATGAAGGGAAATGAAGGCCCAATTTTAAGACAAATGAAGGGGGGAGGGAAATGGAAATTCGATTGAAAGTAGGACAATTTCAGGGAAATGTGACTCAATATTAGTACAGGATATATTAGGTTCTAGCCTCATGTCCTTGTCCCGTTGCTCGTACTTTGTCTATTTACAAGGACGTATTTAATGAGGGATCCAAGTGGTCCGGACCCCCCCCCCCCCCCCCAGAAATACTTACTTAGTAATAACATTAGATAATGAAAATAATGAAATTATAAAATAACTAAAATAAAATAATGAAAATATACTTGTTGTATAATTAAGGTTTTATTTTTTTCGTCGAATGTATTGGAAGGCAAGGATTATATTGAGATCATACGACTTTGAATGAAAATACCAATGAAGATTTATTACTAGTTATAATAGCATGCATAAAGTATCACCAGGAACTTTAATTTTCGTCAACTGGATCTAATATCCATTCTTGATATTCCATAAATATTCAATTCTTTATCAATTTGACATTAATTTCCATGCCAGGATTTTTTTCTTTAACAAATTTTGCCGACCTTAACGATACGTAAGATAGAAAATGAATACTTGCTGTTATATTGCTATATAAGGAGGAACTACGTGGATTTGTGTGGGGCAAGAGAAAGGTCAGGATTGGCCTGGTTCCGACTGGGGGGATGGGCACAAGTTAAACTAAAACGGAAGGACGGGAGCGTAGAATACCCGCTATGCGGTGAAGATTAGACAAAATTTCAGATTCTCCTCCAGTGCAAAGAAACAAGGGAGGCAAGACAAAAATATATCAGGGAAATAAATGAAGCTAACATTGAGACTATAATGACAAGCGTTATTAGGAGGGAGAGACCGAGAGAGGGGGGGAGGCGCAAATAGCCTAAGGAATCTGGGAACTTTCCTACACTACGCCTGGGCAAAGAGAGCGAAGAAGCTCAGTGGGGATAGCGAACATGTGTGAAGGGGTGGGGGTTACTAAATAAATAAATAAATGTGAGAAAATTTAGGAGTCACTCAGGTAACGGTGCAAGTGTAGTGAAAGAGTTGAAATGAAATAGTGTTTGTGAGCTCCCAAGCAGTGTGAATGTGGAAGTAGATTGAGAGGAGGAAGGGTGTAGGGAAATTGTACTAAAAAAAAAAGTTAATCCTTGTATGGTATGTAGAAGACGAAGATGGAGGGACAACGTTGAGACAGACCTAAAAGGAAATCGGTAGGGATGGAAAAGAGTATATAGATCTTGCTCAAGATAGGGACAGAAGGAAGCCCTGTGTTGCTGCAGCCATGAACCTTCGGGTTTAGGAAGGCTAGAGAGTTAATTAGTTATGGTATGTACAGCTGTAAAGGCTCATACTGGAAATAAATTCTATTCTATTCTATTGCTATATCCTTACACTGTCTTTTCACCTATTCATGAATATTTTAATCAATAGTATGTTAATTAATTTCATATAATTGTAATTATTTTAATTTATTTTGAGACACTTGGTTCCGAGCCCCACCCCGCTGAAATGTTTTTCTAGATAGGTGCCTGTGACTATTGAGTATAATTTTTCTACATCTTCGATTAATAGCGACGATGAGGATGTATTTTGATCATTTCTACATTCATGACTGACCGGGTTCAAACCTGGAACATCTGACGCGGAAGAAAGGAGGCTGCATAAAGGTACATAGACGCGGGAAAACACGAACAAATCCGGCAAACAGAACTTCTGACGTCTGCTTCTATTGAAATCAAATGGTGTAACGCTCACTACAGAGGAACGTGCGGAACCGTAGGACGGAATTTCCTGCTAGAAGTCTGCACGTTATCTTGGGGGGTTATGGCCCACTGAGACGCCGGAAGCGAAACTGTTCCGTTCTTTTTGCAGCGCTTCCGGCTTCTCAGTCGAGCTTAAGGCACTTCGTGATTCATTTATTTAACATTTTTCATGTGTGTACATGGCCCAACGAAACCACTACTAGAGGAAAAGGTCTGAATATGGGCCCCGCTTTTTATGTTGTCATTTTCGGAGGAAAAAAAATAATATATCAAGCACCTGCCTTTAAGATGCATATCTATGAAATATATTCTTAAATGTAATCGCATGCTAAAGTATAGAAGGTCTCCATTTTTTTTTTTAAAAAAAAAAAAGCAATTTCCAAGAAATGGTAAAATGTTGTATTTCAAAATTGTGGTCTAAATATGAGCTACTAGTGGCAATATCACAAAAAGCAATTAAAATTTTAAAAAAAACAGTTATTTATCGCTAAAACATTATAAAATTCATATTTATGAATAATCTTTTGTTTTGAAAATCACGCGGAATGGGAAAAATCGAAATTAAGAAAAACATCCAAATATTTGTTGAAAATGTGATCTCAACATAAGGACCTCATGTCATAGCCCATACTTAGACCATCACGCTATTTTTCTTCTTCAATTTATTTTCTCTTTGTGTGGAACATATTTCACAAACAAATCATGGCATTATAAAAGCCCACATTTGTTTTATGTACAGCTAATATCATAACTTTTACAAATCAGATGAGAATTCAGAAAACGCTGAGTTAAAACATACCTGCTAAAAGTTTTCGGAGGTCGTAATTCTATATCAGCGTCCAAGGGCGAAACTAACCACCACTTTCTCTTGCGAATTGGCGCCGCAACCTTTGTCCTTGACAGATAACCAGTTCCAATAGCCTCTGCCAGGATGCAGCACCCGGTATTAGTGTTGCTCACGGGACGGGACATGTCCCGTCTCGTCTCGTGTCTCGTCTCGAAAACGAGACGCGAGACGGGACAAGCCTTTTGAAATTCGAGACGGGATGAGACGGAATGCCTTTCTCGTCTCGTTTTCGAGACGAGACACGAGACGGGACGGGACGGCTTTTGGAAAGTCTCGTCTCGTCTCGAACGTCTCGAAAAAATAAAAGCAAAATTTTTAATCAGTTGCAAATACTTGTTTGCTTGGAATAAAGTATTTCAATTAGAAACGTTGATAAGCGTGTATTAAGTCAAAATAAGAAGACTATTCTAGAGAGAGGCATGAATGAATACCTAAACTTATTTCCTATACTCTCTCGAAACACAGCGTTACTCCCCATTTTTTTTTTAAAAAAAAATATTCCAGGTTAATAACTTTGTTACGATAGTACTCCAGATACTAATACAATTCTGAATAACATCAAGTAAAAGGGCAGGTAGAGAAGGTGGAAGGAGGGGCCAAAAGATCGTGGAATGTCCGCGTCCGAGGTTTATCTTGTAAAAATAGTCTCAGCTCTATAGGTTGGAAAGATAAACGGACCGACGGATGTGGTTTATTTTTATTATATATTTTTTACATCAAAGGGTGTACAGAAGTGATTGTTATTAGGAAGTAGGAAAAGCAATGTATGAAACATGGCAGTACAAATTGATAAGGAGTTATTGGGAAAGTTATTAAGGAGTCCAAGATATAAGCAAGACTAAGAGAAGGAGATAATTAGGGACAAAATATCTTGCATTATCCCACGCCGAACAGCTGAGAGCTAAAGAGGAGGAGAAAATACGGGAAATATGGAAAGAAGTAATTTGGTGATTTTAGTGTTTACAGGGAACCACGACAAGATTTTACCACATGATTATTTGCACGGGTTGCGAAATTATTAGAATGTTATGGAAATTTCGGATATGTCTTTGTTGAGAAAATTCTTGTTGTTTCCCTCAGGCATTCTGCAGGTGGTTGGATTCGATTTTTTACGTCCGTTTGAAGATTATTTCCAATGTTTTTTTTTTTTTATTTCTTTATTTCTTATTTAAGGAGAATACTATTCCTTGGATTGTAATACCGAAATACTGAGGCTGATATAGAATATATTTCAAATGAAGGAAGTGCACTAAGTTCTGTATAATCGTCGTAGAAGGAAACTTTGTTCTATGAGGGGACTCCCCGATGGTACAGTGGTTGCATCGTCGCCTTGTAATCAAGGGGTCCCGGGTTCGATACCCGGTGAAGGCACATTGTGATTTGAACCCCACTTTAAACTGTGGGTCCAGTCCCAATTAGCCTTTCTGTAAATCGATGAAGGAATGTTGTAGCTGTTCTTTTTATTCTGTAAATTTAGCCTTCAAGTTTAGGAGCAAAATACATGTAGTATCTACTGTCTACATTTTCACTCGTTATTAAACACATGTCACAAAGTAGTTTTATCGAACTTCAGAGGGAAGCTGACAGCAATGTCAGGGTGGCGGGAGATTGTTTACGACCAGGGTGTATTCCGAGACTATTTTTCGCCGTTCCCCACTGACAAAGGTTTCGCTTTGAAGAATGGACACCGTTTCTTCAGGGGGCAAACACCAAACATAGGACGAGGTTGACCTGCAGTAGCGGGTTCGTGCCATAAATCAGGCCTAAAGTAGGAATTAAAGTTGATGCAAGGGAGGGCCAATAAAAATTCTGTAATTTGGTTTGCTTGCTGACAGGAAGTTTTGCAGGAAAAGCTGAAAAGGAAAACGGCAGACTTTGAATGAAAGAGGGACAGTGAACACAAGTTCTTTGTATTATTCGTCGACACACAAGCTTTCATTTCGAAGGTGAGGCTATCAGCAGCGAAGTTATTAGAGGGTTGGAAGCAGTGACGACGCCAGAGGGGGCAGAGGGACGCCCCATGTCAGACACTTCGCTCCTCCCCACCCGGGCCCCCAACTGAAGTTAATTAAATATCGAATAATAAGAGAGTTCATTTATAAGAGTATGACGATTTTCACCTTTTCAAAGTGGTGTATTCTGCATGATATCACTTTCCTGCTTATAATACCAACTTGATTAACAAATATTAATTTGCTTCGTTCAAGATTCGAGCGCCGACCTGGGCATAGGTGATTTCTCATTCATTTATGTCCTGTAATAGCCGAGATTAACCTAAGTTTTAACCAGTCTTAAGAACTGGGAAAAAGTGTTGAATGTGGATGATTTTAAAACATCACGAATATTTTCAGGACCACAAGACATCATCTGTAATACGGGCGAATTATTCTAATCGTGGTCGTTAGTGACAACGCTAATTATTAAAAGACATTCAAAGTTGATTCAAGATTTGGTTGGTTGGTTGATTTGGCGTTTGAAGTCCACTTTATGCACAGTAAGGCTAATCGGGACTGGACTTATAGTTTAAAGTGCCTTCACTGGGTATCGAACCCAGGACCAAAGGTGATCGAAGAAAACCCGTCACTACATGTCAGTTGTGGATTCATCGCGGTTTCTTACTATTCAGGGACTTGAATTTCGAGATGATGAGTCTGAGGAAACCTTAACAAAGGGGATTTCTTCGATACTCTTGAAGCTAATGAGGGGATATTATTTGGAAATGTATTGAACGTGAACCTTAAAATGCAAATTACACTTAAAATTCGATTCAAAACATATCGCGGGCAGGTAAAATAACGCTTATTAGGATTTGCAATTCTTCAATCATTAGATGCAGGTTCGCTCTTTCTCGTACATATCAAAATCGAAGATGTAACCTTTGCCTGATTTTTTATCCTGTGATAACATTTCCCTGAAAGGTGAAAACACAAATTTTGCCCAAAACTCTTCAGCGTTACGAAGATGCTTGTCCTTAAAGTCTTTGAAAAGGCTTGCTCCAAACAGGATGCTGGATGCAAACTGCCTCATTTGGCTGTTCTTGCCATTGAGAAGAAATGTCAAGTCCTGGACGTACCAAAGGTGCGCAATTTGTTCTCCAAAGCACATAGAGCAGAGTTCTCCTACAGGAGAATTGCACTTCACTAAGTGCCTCACATTGTTTCTAATACTTAAAAAGATTCATTTCTTCCAACGTCACGTTTATTTTGCAAGAAAATTAAACTCTTAGAAGCATTATTTTCATCATTTATATTATTATCTTATAACTTAAATATTTATATCAGTAGTTTCATCTCAAGAAAGACGATGAATTATAAAATTATGAATGTCTTTCAATACTGAAATAGGCCACTAGAGACAACGCAACTTACCAATAAAAAAGAATTATTTTTTTATTAAAACGAATCATGTGGAGATAAACTCGTAATCAAGAAGTAAATTTAGGCAGTAAACGTCCACTCTAAATAAAAGACACACACAAAACACCATACATGAATATAATAATAATTATAATAATAATATTATTATAATTATTATTATTATTATATAAGTATATATATGTGTAGTGTTTTCGGGCGTTTTAATGTGACTGCCCCCTTACAATATTTTGTTGCCAGCCAGTATCGACGCGAGGACCCTTCATTACAAGACCTCGACGTTATTACTACGCCATCGGGGAGGTACCCAATTTACACAAAAATGTTGATTCCAATAACACGTTATATGCATAATCTGATAATGATGCACTTTGGGTGCATCTAAACATATTTTTTTTCAACTATAGCATGTCTAAAAGAAGCATTGAGGTTGGGATTTTTATAACTTCAGGAGGCACGGCTCTGTAAACGTGCGATATAAACTTAATGCAGGTTTTCCTTCCATACGTGGTGGTTTTGTCACGTTTCTTCGCTTCGTAAAACATACACTTTTGCAGGAAAGGCTTCTTGTATCCTCTTGGGGCCTTGCTCTAGCTAAACAAAAAATATATTTGTTTAGCATAATCGAGGGTTACATATTCCTGCCGAACTTACTAGAAAACAAGGATTCTATTGGGATCATACTGCTTTGAATGACAGTATCAATGAAGTTTTATGTACGCTACTACTTATAATAATGAGCATAAAATATTAATCAGGAACTTTATTTTTCGCCAACTGGATGTAACATCTTTTTTTGTTATTCAGCAAATATTCAATTCATCACCTTTTTTGACATTAATTTTCTTGCCAGGACAGCTGTTTTTATGCAGATTTTGACGATCTTAACTACACGTAAGCTAGATACTAGCTAATATTTGTGCTGTTATATTACTATTCTTCTACCATCTTTGTAACATGTCATGCAATAACAATAATAGAATTGATTAATTTACATATTCAAGTGAATAGACCTATGAATTATATTAATGCATTAATTTAAACATTTGCTTAATTGTTGTCGTTAATGTTATTATTATCATTTTTTCTGAAACACTTGGCTCAGACACCATCCCCCGACATATATTTCTAGATGCGTGATTGCCGAAGGATAAATTAGATCAAGCGGTGGTGGTACCGGACTTAGAGGCTAAGGGGAAAACAAAGAAGTATGTGCGTCATAAGCTGAGCATAAGAAACAGCACAATATCACAAAGAAACACTTTTTGAAACTTATGTCATAGAAGATGTTTAACAATATTAAGAACAATAAATGCTTTCTATTTGTAATATACTAAATATTGAACTTTTTAATAGTCTTTTGTGTTCGTACTACACATTTAAAAACTTTTTTGTTGCTCCCCAGCGCCAAGCTTAGAATTTAAAAAAAAGATGTACATTTTCATAGTGCACGGAAGTTCGACATTCAGAAAGAAAGAAGGTCTATTTGAAAACATTTCAAGACTTCCAAAAGGTATAGCAGTAATGAAAAAGAGCATTCACTTATACCGTGTTTGTTACAACCTGTCCGGCTTCCCGCGGTAGCTGATCGCTGGCTTTTCTAGCATAAACCAAGCGGTGTTGCTGCTGAAGACCACCTGAACTCCGTGCTGGGGAAAGCCAAAGCCAAAGCCAGGCAACAAATTAAAATACGCAACGTGGCAACAACGTCTACGTAAACTCCTCTCTTCTAGCTTCCATTCGCTCCTCGCTGCCCAGCAGACGACTTTTTTCTCGTTTCTCATTGGCACCAAAACTGTCGAGCGATCGCTAGCGCGGGAAACGGGACAAGTTTTAACAAACTTGGTATAAATGTACGATGGATAGACAGTTGTATGAAGCGAGAAAAACCACAAAGTAGATTTCATAAGATACCTAGCAATCAGTAACCAACAAACTGCATTTTTAATATTAATGTCCTCATGATTAACGAACCTTATTTATTCTCACCACGCAATGGGTAAAATATTTGGAGCTTTATCCCACTTTCCGGAAAAATATTTCTTGTTTCTGCTACTTTTGACTTTTGTTGGCATGATATCCCGGATCACTTTTACGAGACGAGACGGGACAAAACGAGACGGGACGAGACGAGACGAGACAGAACCCTTCGAGACGGGACACGAGACGGGACAAACGAATATTTTCGAGACGAGACACGAGACGAGACAGCATTTTCACGAGACGGGACGGGACAGACCAAAGTCTCGTCTCGTCTCGTCTCGTGGGCAACACTACCCGGTATCGCTGATAACTCCAAAACCCATATTTAAACCTTCGCCCATATTTAGACCTTCTCCTCTACTACTGCTACTACTTTATTGTTGCTATTATTATCACTTAATTTACATGATATTCTTAGATAAAGGGGAATATTGAGCGAGAAAGTTGAATTTTGTCAGTTGCAAGGAGATATTGTGACCTCAGATTATGACAACACTGGTCATAAGGGCATGCGATACAGTCTCCACGGGACTCTTCTTAGCTCTTCCGTCCGTGACAGTGTGCCAACTTAGCTCCCTTGGAGCCAGATCTGGCTCTTTCGTGCACTCGTTTCGATGTGAACTGGGACGCCCAACCCCGTGCCCAACTATGATGCTATCACTGGTTCCGGCTATAGACCAACTTTTGTCATAATTATACATTTTGCACGTGACGTGATATTGTTATATTGGCTGCGTCGCCCCACTCCCTCTTATCTCCCCAGCTACTTCTTTATATCGCTGCGTTTAACGTGAAATTGACATAATATTGTTATCAGGGAATTCTTTATTTTCGATTTCATACGACCATCGGTGGATTATTGAGATGTGCGATGCCGCCAGATCTAGATGTTGAAAACAGAATAAATTGTCATAAATTTAAAGTTATCGATAATAGTAGTGCTCCCACCTCTCTGACAACTAACATTACCCTAGGAAGCACTTTATCCAGCCTTCGTAAATCTAGCTCCTTGGAAGTCAGTTTAACTCCATTTTAAGGTGAAACTTAGTTATTTTATGCGCGTCAGGTTGGCAACACTGCCAGGAGGCAAAGAGAAAAGCATTGATCATATGGGAGTATGATTTGATTCGTTCTCTTAGGATAGAAAAATATGTCAACGGGTAGAGGGCAGTTTGAAGCTGCATTTCACCAGCGGAAAAGTCGAAACGTCCATTTGATTAGCCGTAACTTGATGTTGAAGTTGATTTCCCGTAAGGAATACATGGGATTCCGAAAATTCTTATTCAACATATTTTTCAAACATCGTGTTCAGCTTAATAATCAACATAACAAAATATTTGCACTTGCAACATTGAGAGAAATTCATACTCTTGGATACACTCAGGGTTTGTTTTAGTAGCAGTGCCCATTCGGACGATACTGAAATAAATGCACAATTGGTGCGTAACTGTATCTCCTCTCCATAAATCACCTTTCGGCAAGTCGACATCTGTCCGTTCGCAGTTGAATCATAGAGGGACCTATATTTAGTTAGGTTAGGTTTGGCCAGTGGCGTCTCGTGGCCTCAAATTTGGCCGGGGCTTATTTTTTAAAGAATTTAAAATATAATTACAATACACATGAATTACAAAAAATAGGTATTTTTTCTTCTAGACTACAAAACTGGACTTACTTTTTTGAAAGAATTTAAAATGTAATGACAAATTACATGAATTACAAAAGAAACAGGTATTGTTGTGAAACATACCTTTCTACGAACGTTGACTCCTGTTCTTCTGCTCAGCAAATTTTGTTATTACTTTTTCGTTGAAGCCCTCTATGTTTGAAAGGTATTCTATCTGTATTGTAAGCAAGTGCCAAGGAATTTGGTCTGTCTTGTCCCATTGCATTTCTTAAGCAGGTTTTAATACGCTTCAATGTGCTGAAACATCGTTCAGATTCAGCTGTTGCCACTGGAGTTATTAAAACTATGTTTGTCATTTTTACTGTTTCTGAAAAGGTACCCTCCAAATAATTTTAAATAAAAAATGAATGCAATCTACTGATAGAGTTTATGTTTTTCAACTCTTCACTACAATAAAGAACACGAAGTTCCCTCTTTAGTTTTCCCTCTTCTATGAAGGGATAATAAATCTGGGAAGATGCCTCTGTCTAAAGATTGTTCTCTTTCATTATGTCCTCGTAGAGCAAGTTCATGTCGACCACAGAATTTTAAGCAATCGATAATTCTATTTAATATATGCCTATTTTTCCGGACAAATTCATTGTGTCTTGTAATTGACAGCCTATGTCCTTCATCAATTTGTGTTCGAACATCAACCCTGCCAAACTCACTCAAACATAGCGAATGAAAGCCACCAAAACTCTACAGAACAACACGCGAGATCGAACGCGACGCAACGGAACTAGCCCCGAATCAGCACTCAAATCCATTGCACTCTCCCCTCCTCTCTCTGCTAGCATGTGACCTTCACTGTAGCGTAGGTGGGTGTAGGCCACGCCTTCCTTTGCGACGTGCCCCGGAAACCGATAATTGACATCAATGCCGCTAGGAGCGCTGTTGTATCCATTGCAACACACGATGAATTTACGTGAGTAAAAATCGCCTTTTAAAAGACTGTGTGATAGTTATGTGTTATGGTGATTGGTCCGTTTTTCTTTAGGGGCTAAGCCCCGGAAGCCCCAAGGGACGAGACGCCACTGGGTTTGGCCTAACTTAACCTAAATGTAGGTTCCTCTATGCTTGAACAATGAAGGTTGGAAACAACAGAGACGTTCCAAAAACTGCCCCCACTTCCATTGCTATGCTGTAGCAGGTGTTTGGCAATGCAGTTCAAAACAAAAACAGATTATTTCCATGGTAAAGCACGTTCCTTGATTGCTTCAAGGCAACACAAACCCCACAGAGAATTATACTGGCAGAGGCGTCTCCTGAACGCATGCGGTGCATGCGCGCATGCGTCAATTGTGGGGAAAAGGACAGCTTGCTCTGCGACGACATTAATGAGCATTTCTACATTCTGATTTCTTCGTATAGGAGAAGCATTTATTTTACACGAGAGCGCTCAATTAAGCTTGTATTACATTTCTTGGATCTGAAGTAAAAGAAAGTAATAATTATTTTCCCACAATTGACGCATGCGCCACTTCAGATCCAAGAATTGTAATATAATCTTAGTTGAGCGCTCTCATGGTAAAATAAATACTTCTCCTACATGAAGAAATTAGAATGTGGAAATGCTCATTAATGTCGTCGCAGAGCAAGCTGTCCTTTTTCCCACAATTGACGCATGCGTTCAGGAGACGCCTCTGTATACTGGCGAGGAGTATTATACTCGCCAGAGCCTCGTTAGTCTGAGAGGTGCAGCGCAGTTCAGAGTGTACTATGTGGAAGAAACGGACATTTGGGTGTAGCCTATTCACAAATGATCCCCTCTTATAGAGCGACCACAAACAAAAGAACATTCGGCTAAAACTTTCCCCTCGATCCGTTCAGCTAGGGTACCCCCGCCTCCCGGCAGTACAGTGCACAGGAGTCGCGGGTATGCGCAGGTTTTCTTGCCTGTGGTTCCACTATACAAGGGTTGCTAGGAGGTCCAGGAATTTTAAATGAATTCAATTCCGGTCCAGGAGAGAAAATCAGCAAGCGTAAAATGGCTCAGGACCGCAAAGAACCTTTTTTATCTGTAAAATATTTCAATTCTGTCCAGGAACCTTTCCTCCAGATCAGTTTAATTAGGGTCCAAGTTCCGTATTGAAATTAAACAAAACGCAACTTGGACCGAATTTTATCGGGTGATCCGTCTGAGACGTCAGAAAAGTAAACAATAGGTTAATGTACGTATCTCTGAGTAGTTTGTTGTAATATATGCAGAAAGGATGTAAGTTTTGAGTGAGTGCAGGTTTATAGACTTCAGCCGCGTGGCGCTAGCGTTCATGGTAGATAAAGATAGTGTGGTCACAGCACAACAGCGCACAATGTATCGTATGGGATGTGAAATTTTCACTCAAAAGTTACATCCTTTCTGCATATATTACAATAAACTGCTCAGAGATACCTACATTTCTACACAACGGTTTACTTTTCTAACATCTCAAACGGATCACCCGGTATATTGTGCGAGAAAATTGATTCCGGTCCTGCAGCGGAACCCAACAGAACCCATTATAATTTATGGGCTCCTGTACCTTTCACAACCCTGCCTCTTACACTCCACGTACATGGAGTGCCGATGATACGGAGAGTGTGGAGAAAGGCTGCCCATAACGGCAGAGAAGGGGAGAAAGCGAGTAGGCGGAGCAAAGCAGTGCACGCTGTTGCAAACACCTGGTAGCTGCAGCCGCGTTGCCCCTCCATGCACTCACTTCCCCTCGCGCACTCATTGGCCGAACCCTCTCGAGGCACTGCGTGCGTAGAAGAATTGTTTCCTTTCGCCCAAGAGTGTAGCATAAAAATGGCACAGCCTGTCCCAAGATTGAAACCGACAGGTCATGACATCTCACAGCCCTGATAGATGAGGTCGTAATCCTCCTCGAGGACGTCTTTGATTGGCAATCAAATTCAATTAGCCACATGCGGTGATTAATTTTTACTCTGGTTTCCGGCCTAGCCGGACAAGGAAAAGATGTGGTCGGTAATCTGGCCGATATGTCCCTCCATAAACATTCCGAAACCCGATGGCCAAGAACGAGGACATGGAAACGAAGTCACATTCGGCGCAATAAACCCAGTAGAAGCTTTATGGGAAGGGGAGGGGGGCAATCTCCCCCTCTCCAGCGACTTTTGAAATAGTGAACCAAGCTATGGGACGTCACCCCGAGGCAGTTTTGGACTGTATAATTATGAAAAACGATCCCCTTTTCCCTGTAACAATAGACTGCCGTATATCTGCTTTTACGAGCGGCGTTTCCTTCCCATACCTTCCCCCCCGGGCACCAACTTTTAGAAGCGCCATAAAATGGAGGTTTAGGATGGTTCGCAAACGTGGCATTAGTGCGGCCAGAGGCGCGGGAATTAAAACAAACAGCGGTGCATGGGGGGTAGCTGGCTGCGTAAAATTGGCGGCAAAAACTTTGCAGGAATGCACAAGGGTAGCAGAAGGTTCTAATAAATTTCCACGCACCGGCGCTTTCTTAAGGTGATCTTTTACCCTTAACATTCTCCTCGTCAAGCCTGTGTTAGCTTATAGGATAACTTTTGGTCACGTTTATCTCGAGAACCGGTAGGAAAAAAATTGTCAAATTTTATCTGAGCACTGAGAAAGAATGCTTCTAAGTAACCATTTTCTGATATTTGCATTTATTGCACCAACGTTCTCAAAATTAATTAATGTAGATCGCCTGGCCCAACTGGCAGGGTTTTGCATATACGTTGTATTATTGTTCCTAAGTTTCTTGAAGACTCAAGCGTTCTGTCTTTTTTTGTCACTTTTGGCTAATCGCGATGAATTTGAATTTAATCACATGGTGTTTGGTGGCTAGTCACAGCGGTTTTGCAAAATCTTGTGGAAAGGGTCTCCAGTCGCACTTGGAGTATGTCCAATGGCAATGGATATATAGTCCGTTTGCGACCATCGACGTTGGTGCGCTTGCGCCGATTGGACGAGTCCACTGGCAAAATAGGGGTGGAAGGGATAAGGGAAAAAGGTTCCTTGAAGATCGTCTGTTGCTGAATCCGAAAATCAGATATGATGTTTCAAATTCTGAAAACTTGCATATACTTTGAGCATTATGGCAATTCACTATTGCGTCATGTTAAAAAATACTTTTCTTCCGAAAGATGGGAACTGTCTTCCACAACCCTAAGTCAAGGGACCAGGACGAAGGAATACGACGAGTTCTGTGTCTCTTCGACTGGAGACTGTCAATCGCCAATTTCTGGAACATGTTCCCGTGCAGCTGTAGAAGAAGTACATCAAGTGGTAATCGCCATATATTAATGAATTATTAAATTACATCTCATACGTTTGCAAATCGTTACGTCTGTAGGAGCCAGGGAATATCCAGGGGATGCTGTTCGCACGTTTTGGTAAAACGAAGCCGGACAATTTCATTGGTCCAGGGGGACACGTGATCACCCCAATCTCATAGTTTTTAGAAAATAGTTTGAAGACAAGGAAAGTGTGCGCCTAGTGTGTGTGAAAGGACCTGATAGAGGAAAGATAACAAGCTGCGATACCATTCAGAATGCAACTCGAGACAGCACAGCCTGTGATAATACACTTCGAACCCCGGAGAATGCAGTACTATGTAGTGAACAGTCGTGTGTGGCAAAAGGTGCCAGGTTGGTTAATGAAGTAGCGATTGGTCTGTAAAGAGGCGCAAGTTTCTGTATACAAGTGTATCTTATGATTAAATATTAATAATAATAACCCTTGGCTCTACAGCCCGTAAGGGTCTTAGCCTATCTCCCGACTACCAGTTTCCCTCCCACAATCCTACCTATAGGTGTGGAGATCTTATACCGGTAATGGGGTGACGTGGGGTCAGCACGTTGAACCCTCAGCCGTTATTGGAGATTTCCGTGACCGGGTTACGCTACTCACTCGCAGCTCCTCAATTTCCTCACGATTGTGGGTTGCCACCGGTCCTATATACACAGGCCGAGAACCCAGAGACTGAACCCAGGCGGACTCCAACCCATGCCGTCCCGCAGTCGGAGTCCAAAGCACAGCGCCTTGTAGACTGCACGGTGACGGAGGAGGACTATGCCAATAGTTTGTTTCCCTCAAGTAGAAGAGATAGAAATTAGGAAACTCATCCTTGGTAAGTGCAACGAGTCAGCAAGGCCAGATGCAGTTAGGTCAAGCCAGAGGCTTATAAATTCCTCCAACTTCCCTGGCCGAATCCTGGAACGAAATCCTGCAATCTGTTGCAGCATTCACGAGTTAAAAGTTGTAAAATGCATCACAAACACAACAAAGCGAGCCATAATAATAAGGGTTTAAAGTGAACCGGAATGCACCGGAACTCCATTCCGGCAAATCAGTTTTCTGCTGAAGCTCAGTTCCTCCTGCAACAATGGATTTCCATTTTACACGTAAGTCCATCCTTTGTTACATCAATTCTTGTAAACAGTAGATGAAGAGCAAATAAGAAAGTTCTTGGGTTACTAAATGTGTCTCCTGTCGGTGGGCGGTCGGGAAATTTAGAAAAAATATGTTTTGCAAAGGGCTAGTCGTTTAACATGTAAATTAAACCCTAGTTTCCTGAAATGACAGACGTGATAGATCTTGTTGTTCATATATTTACTTTTGGATGCAATAATAATAATAACTACAATTCTTATTTTAATATGCATTTATTACTCCTACTCCTACTTGTGTCTATTTATTTGTGGTTGGCAGTGGTAGCGTCGTCATCAAGGAATCCCGGGTTCGATACCCGGTGGAGGAACATAATGGTTCGGATCCTACTTTAAACTGTAGGTCCAGTCGCGATTAGCCTTTCTGTGCATAAAGTGGACTTAAAACAACAATTCAATGAATCAATTCAATCAGTTGATGTTGGCGTTCAGGCTAACACAAGGTCTCTCCCTCCAGCTTTCCGAAAATAAAGAACGTCGGTTACATGAAAAGATTGTAAACTACACTGACTGCTAAGAGGAAAGCCCTATCTCCCACTCCATAAGCACGCCACTGTCGATGGAGAGTAGGAAATCCCCATACAAGACTTCAGCCTCTGTTGTTGGCAATTCCGTATTGCAATGCCATGTCCGAATTAACCAAACATCAACACGTCCTCCTTGGACGACAGCTATATGCAACTTCAAAGCTTTACAATATGGCGTCGGTGCTTCAGTCTTAATTATTTCTTGCTTTAAAATTTCAAACGGGTCTATTTGAAGCGTCTGTGAAACATTTACCCGTCGCCTGCGACTGGCGTGAGTGACTTTCGATGTTCAATCAATTTGAAGGAAAAGAAGGGAGTCCGTGACGCCTCCTCCGGTAGCCAGGCCAGCTCCCTGACGCATGAATACTACATACTCGTCGACAGAGGCAAAGACACGTCTCGCAACGAAGACCTCCGCCTTCGCCTGTTCATTTGGCACGTCGTAGCCGGGTAATCAAATCACTCCCGCCTGTTTCAAACGGATGGACGGGATTGTCTTCGAGCCCTTTACCACCCTTACTGGAATACCTTCCCTCCCTCGCCCAAATCATCCCTCTTTTATATTTTAACGAGGTGGACGTCGTTGTCGGAGAAGGGAGTGAGACATTTGGCGTCCAATTTGACGGCTATAAGTTCGCGCGAGAAGGTTCCATGATCCTTTGCACGGAAATAGTGGATTGAGATAATCTTTGCCGCTTACGACTAAATCTTTTGCCTGTTGTGCACAGAAATAGACATAAGCTAGTTCGCTGCAGGTTTTTTGACTCTGTCTGCACTCGCGTGTCTAGTTGGTTACACGGTGCAACACTGACTCGTGTACATCTTTGATTTGGTGTCAGGTAGTGTATTTGGTGTCTGCACCGTTTGCACTACGTTCTGGAGCTCCGTAATGTGCGGTGTATGATCACGTGGTGCGTGCTAACGAATCAAATGAACGTTTAAAGCAGCAGACAGGCATTTGTTGAATCTTCTGAATTTGAACACCGCTATGCGTCAAAAAAGCATATGATTCGGTCAAAAGAGATAAATTATATAATATATTAGTAGAGTTTGGAATACCTAAGAAGCTTGTTAGTATGATAAAAATATGCACCAGTGAAACAGAAAGTAAAATTCGTGTGGGTATTAATATGTCTGACAAATTTACAATTCATGATGGGTTAAAACAAGGAGATGCATTATCTCCATTGCTCTTTAAGTTTGCCTTAGAATATGCTTTTAGGAAGGTAAAAGAAACTAAAGAAGGACTAAAATTAAATGGTGTGACTCAGTTGTTAGCATATGCAGATGATGTAGACTTACTGGGGGATGATGTAAATACAATTAAGAATAATGCTAAAATATTTTTCAAAACTGCTAAAGAGATAGGTTTGGAAGTTAACAAAGAGAAAACTAAATATATGCTTACAGGCCGAAACCAAGTGTTAGGTAATAATCTAATTATTGATAACAACTCGTTTGAACAAGTTTCCAAATTCAAATACTTAGGAGTAATATTAACAAATGAAAATTATATTAAAGAGGAAATAAAAAGTAGGCTTAATTCAGGAAATGCATGTTACTTCTTTCTTCATAAACTTTTGTCTTCTCGTTTAATATCTAAGAAACTAAAAGTTAAAATATACAAAACAGTAATTTTGCCTGTAGTATTATATGGATGTGAAACTTGGTCCCTTACATTGAAAGAGGAACATAAGTTGAGAGTATTTGAAAATAAGATCCTTAGGAAAATCTTTAGACCTAAAAGGGATGAGAAGACAGGTGAGTGGAGAAGGTTACATAATTTAGAACTACATAATTTGTATTCATGTCCAAATATTATTAGAATAATTAAATCAAGAAGACTTAGGTGGGCAAGCCATGTGGCACGAATGGGAGAGGAAAGAGGAGTTGACAGGATTCATGTTGGGAAACCTGATGGTAAGAGACCTGTAGGATTTCCAAGACGAAGATGGAGGGACAACGTTGAGATGGACCTAAGGGAAATCGGTAGGGATGGAAAAGAGTATATAGAACTTGCTCAAGATAGGGAAAGATGGAAGGCCTGTCTTGCTGCAGCCATGAACCTTCGTGTTTAAGAAGGCTAGGGAATTAGTTAGTTAGCTATGCGTCTACCTGGTTGAACATTTCCTTGCACCAGCCTAGTGTGGGGTTATACCTGCACCACACCTAGTGTCCAAAAGTGTAGCGAACTAGATGCGGCTAGGGTGACTTGGGCGTAACTTGGGGCTTGACACAGGAGGGTCAGAATGAACTTGAGGTTTATTTTAAGGAGAAGGGGGCAGAATCGAAACCCATGAAAATAGAGACCAGCACTATTTTCGGTAAATAACTATTACATATTTCAAATCATAAAAATTGGTGTTTATTACTTTGCTTCTCAGGTCCTAAGATTAACAAAATAAATACTTAACTTGAAAATGTTAACAAACCTGAACATTGAAAGGGACAGTGCCCCTCGCCCCCTCCAAGTTTCGTCTATAGACTCACATCATCAGTTACTTTACGACACGTAAATTGTTAAGTTGGAAAATTGTAACATGGGGCAGAGCTAAATTTAACGACTGTGTGTGCGTTCTCTGGATGAAGGCAAATAAGAGAGGATTCGTTGCCTGCCAAATTTGGGACATCCACGCTTTAATGCAATCTGTCTTTTCTAATTCCGTTCGAAAATTTCAGTGTTTTGGGTGGATTGACACATTTACTGGGAATGTGGTAGTCTAGCTAGAAAGAATACATTATTTAATAAATGAAAGCGTTTACGGCATATGCGTATATAGAGAGCGTAAAATGAAATGAAATAATTCAAGCAAAACTGATTCCTTTTTCCATCATTTATTTGTTTTATTAAGATAAATATATGAACAGACATTATGTTCCAGAAACATAAACACATGCAAATCTACATTGTCCCTTTCATTACAATTGATAGTATCTAATATGATTGGAAGGACATTCTCAGCAAAACTGTAACTCGGTTACATTCAAGATTTAACTTTTCGAACACCATCTATCAACATTTTCCAGCTAGTGAGCAGTACGGATATCACGTGAGCAGACGAGACAGTTTTAACTTGTGAAGTATGTAATGTTTTACTGCATAAACATACAGTTAAAATTAAACACTCCCAAAGAACTCTTAAGCACACAGGTAATTTTCACTAAACTAACACTTTGCTGACAATGCATGAACAGCAGATGTGACTTTCCAGTATTTCTTCAATAAAGTCTTACTTGATTTCGCATAGGCATCGAGGATATAGCTATTTCATACACAAGACAACTTTCCATGAATTAAATCATTGATTAGGATTTTGAATAAATGTTTTACATTACGACTTAATTTGTTAAATTACAATTTTAACTGGCTTTGCATTGTAGAAAGTTTTAAAACTAACTTCAACAACCACCATAGCTCAATTGTACGGCAGTGAGCAAGCAATGCAATAATTGTTCGTGAAGCAACGTTGAATTTTTATAACTCCAAGATAACTAACCATTCGTATACTCTTAGCTAAGAGTCAATCTAATCTTGCCCATTGAAATACAATCGATTCAAAATATATTGTTTGAATTTGATTTGTTTACTGGAACTTTTGATAAAAGTTTAACACAGAATACAATTCAAACATGTCCATAATTCTTCTTAGGTAATTAATAAACTTTACTAATTATTTAAATTTTCAAATAACTATTCCTCTTTTGTCGAAATACAAAACAATTATTTGCAAAATTTGAGTTTCAGATTCAGAGTAGTCGTGTATTTGACTCTTAAGTATAAAACAAGTGAGACAGGAAAGTTGTAACTTGTTTCACAATACTTGACATTCATTTTCGATTAACGTATACGCATAGAACATTAGATCTCATCAGGGCTATAGCGAATTCAAGAATAAAGGCAATGAAGCTCAGGGCAAGACCTATTACCCCAATGATGAAAGCAGGTTGGAGGTGGTCCGTTGAGAAAACAACTTGCTTGTCTGGTTCGTTGACCGAGTTCGCCCCGATTCTAAACTTCAGTTTCAAATCATGCATCAGGTCTCTGGACCACTTGTCCCTCAATCCAGCTTCCATTACCCTCTGTATTATTGCATTCATTCTAGGGATATAAGGAGAGCCTTTGGTCAGGAAAAATGAACAGTAGTTCACAATAACCGGTTCTTCTACGATATGTACCAGGCTTCTACCATTGGCGGTTAGATAGTTCATAACTTCGTATTCCAAATACGGAGTTGGCTCATAGAGGACTATGTCTCTCCTGTACGCTACACGATCCATGGCTCTTCCGATTTCGTCATCTGCTTGGAAACGACCTAGCATATCTATCATGGCAGGATTGGATGAGACCCTTATCACTCCTTCATGTTCTGGAAAGCACCTTACTGCCAGGCCAGACTTGGCTACCTCTTCCAGTGTGTTCATCTCTGGATAGTACTGCGTGAGTGTGAGAAACCCTGCAATGGAGCCTTGGTATATTGAACTCAGTACAAGGCTACAGAACGCCCACAATAGGAAGTGGAGTCGCAAAGTGACTGTTTCGGGCTGAGGAACTGACATTTGCAGCAGAACCGAGTACAAATACAGAAAAGGATTCGTGTGACTGATTTTCAGATCATGCTGGCCAATGTATCGTAGGAGCAAACGAAGAGAGATTTCTGTGACAACCAGAGATACCAGCATCATAATCCACACCTGCTTGTCGAAGGCTTGCAGCAGGCACATCCAACGAGGAACCTTCCCAGCGCTGGGGACAAGAAACGACAGAGGAAAGAAGAAGACTGGCTGAGTAAAATCCAGAGCTCCTGTGTTGCCAGGATACAAGGGTAGGGCATTAAGAAATACATCAGCTCGTCCGGTTACAGTGTCCTTCAGCATAGGATCCCAGGAGATGTTTTCCGTGCTTGCAGGTCTACCCCAGCCTCTGTCTTCCATCTTGAAGTTCATACGCTCTTCTAGTAGCAGTATCATTGAGCCGTCCAACCCACCTACAGGAATTGTCCCTTCGTCCTTCTTCTCTACAATCAAGTAAGGTAGTTTTGAATCTCCAAACTTATTTATTATTACGGGATACTTATACAGATTTCTAAGTTTGTCAGGAAACAGCTCATTGTGATGATCAGCTCTATCTGGTACTTCGGACGTCCCACATTTCATCACATCATACACAATACCTTGGTCTCGACTTCTCTTAGGAAAAGGATTGTAGCTGAGTACACTTACCGGATTATCATTTGTGTGGAGTTCATGATCACTCTGCATCACACCTATAAGTAAGGCGTTGAGGATCTTTGACTTCCAGCATTGCTTCATGATGAATGCAGCATCGTTTTCACTGATGGTTTGGTTCACCACAGCGATTACATATTTTCCCCTTGAATTCCATGATTGTACACTTCTCGCTAGGTCCAGTGTCTTGTTGAACGTATTTGGCTCGTCCGTCAGAATAACAATGGCACCATTCTTACCAAGAGGTCTGTCTCCTTGAAAATCTTCACGATGCAGAGTGGATTCTTCTGAGTAGAGAACTAATGGAACTTCAAACTCCGTGTTCTGAAAGAATTCTGGAGCTACGTCCACATCTTTTCCCGTAACAAGAGTTAAGAACCGAACCATTTCTAATTCTGTATTCGAAATATATTTCACACAAGATAGGACATTATCCCCAACATGTTCCTCGCCAGGTATTGATACGGCAGAAATCGCCAAGAATGATGACGTCATGATACAAAGTTGGAGTACAAAGGCCATTAGTTTTCTTGTCAAGACGACAGGTACAAACACCATCTGGAAGCACAAGAAACAATCAATGAGATTTCAATGTTAACAGCATTCTCTTACCGTGTGGCCACATTGGATCAGGTTTCGGGCGAACATATGCACTGCTGTGTTCGACTGGAAAACGTACTGGCCACATTAAACCAGAAATATCGTCAGTGTACTGGCAGAGTTCTAGGTGCGGAATGTATCGTAACGGTCAACTAAATGTTCATGTTGGAAAAATGAAAACCTTTGTTGAAAATAAAAATTGGAGAGGGTGAACATGGTGAGATTTTTTATTTATTTAATTGTGTGCATTATTAGAAACGAAGAATGTAGTTGGTGCTTTACCATACCCCTGTAATTTAAGCTACTGTTTCCTTGTTCCCTATTGGGATAGCTCTTGAGTGATGTGAACTTCTCATTATTCACCATGCTACCAAAATAATCCAAGACGTGGAAAATATAGATAGACAACACGATACCACACTTCTGTTGTATTTTGCTGAAAAATGAAAAAGAAAATTGGCTCGAAGTGGTGGTCGGTGAAACACGGCGTAGCTTGGCTGCAATATGACCGTCAACACTTATTTACATTGTGTTGGTGGTTCTACTGTTTTCCACCATGTTGCCAACCCCCGTGGTGAAGTGCTTAGCATAGCGCGCTAAGGCGGCAGGGGTCCAGGGTTCGAATCCCGCCCTGGGCATGTTTGTTCTTTGTAAATGTCCCTTCATCGTATCATCACTCCTCATCTTCGAGATTAGCCAAAAGATTAGACAAAAGATTAGCCAAAAATAGCAGAAAATCGAAATAAAATGAACCATATTCAATTTTCTGCAATCTACGCCAGTGTAAGAGATCCGCCTTAACGGAATATAAGATTGCCATACTTAGATATAGGGAGTTCTGCCGGATTTGATTGCTGACAGGAGCAAACATATATGACAAGAATTCCTTTTTAAACTATAAGTCGAGTACCAATTTGACAAACTGGGTTAGCGAATATGTAGGAATCGCTTGCATTGTTCTTACTTGGCAATCATGAATATATTTATATTTTTCTGGTAACAAATTCAATTTTTCTAGTTCCATAGTCGACTGTTGAAAACGTATTCAATGTAAAGGGTCACTTTAACTGGAGATATTCACATGGACCGTCATTGACAGACTGCTGACCTAACTGGCTTACCCCCAAAGCATTCGCCTGATCTTTGAGCGGCTTTTTCTTCGTATCGAATTTCAACTTTTGAAGAACAGTTTGTGTTGCTCGAACTGACAAGACAAAGTAGCAGACCTTGCCTTCAAAGGAACGGACACTAATTCCTAACCCACTTGAAGCAGGATCTTTGTGATGTTATTCGGCACTTTTTGTTAGTTCATTTCGCAGTCGAATGACAGAAAAGTAATTAATGGTCTACAGTGCGGAAGTTTTTGAGTAAACCTCTACGTGAGGTGCAAAGAATTGTAAGTGATCTGCAAGGGAAACAGTAGCGACAATGTTTCCTGAGGAAAGAGTAGCTGTTTTGGGGTAAATGATCTAGGTTCAAACTTCACTTATCATGATTGTTGTAACAGAACATTCGATATTTTGGCGAAAGCAGCATATATTTATATACAGGCCGTGACGGCGATTAATGGGGTGTATGGGGGCAGTTACCCGCACTTTATGCCACTTTTGCCCCAGCACTATGCTAAATCTTATGTACGAAGGGAAAGTAAATTGTCCCCCCCCCCCAAGCTTTGGCATCTTGACCTCCCAGTTTTTGAACCCAATCGCAGCCACTGACTGTATACAGGATATAAAACTTTTTCTTGAAATTACCCACATTTAGCTCTTAAATAACTTTGTTTTTCACTCTACAAGATATAGTAAATGGTTATAAGTAACCTATAGTTGGTACCGGCATCACTGTACCAACACTCTAGTGTCCCTCTCTCTCTCTCTCTCTCTCTCTCTCTCTCTGTGTGTGTGTGTTTGTATGCAATGCATATATCTTTGAGCGAAATAAAAACCTCTGCGGCTTCATCTCCACCACTTAAATTAACCCATTAATAAATAGACGAAACCTCATAGTGGGAGTAATAATTGACGTTCCACAAAAATGCCAAATTAGCACTAGACCGAAAATACACACACACACATCTTATCACTATATCTAGAAAGTCTAAATACAACAAACTCTACAATATATATGAGGGACACTATTTTCAAAATGACTGCTTTTCCAAGAATTGTTGTAAAAATTAACAGCCACTCGTTGAGTTGGACGAAGTTGTACAGTGGGATCCATTAGTATTATCGTGCAAATTGTCCATCACCATGTTCGTGCACTTTATTTGACCCGATAAGAGCTTCAAGAATTAAAAGAAAACTCAAAACAAGATGTTGACAACTTCTGCACCAGCATACATAAAAATCCATCGCTTAAAAACACATGGGATGTAAGAAAAAAGTGAATGAAAATTGTCGTGGACAATTTGCACGGTAATACTCATGGATCCCACTGTACATATGTAAACCATTTTAAAGTCATTGATTTCGATTCTTTTTTGTTTTCAAATGAGATAGATTTAAGGTAACGTGTTGCATTTAAATGGATATTCCATAACAGATTATTTCAAGGAAATAGTAGAACAAGATGCCTAAAATGTGTCTAGTACTACAAGGGAACGTGTGCATTAGAAGTTGTGCGTACACATATTATAGTTGTGACCAGGGGCGTATCCATAATTTTGCATCCGGGGGTTGTGAATTCGTATTTAGGAAGAGTAAAGGTAAATTTAGAGCCAAAACATCCAAAATTTGAACCTTTGTGAAATTTGGGGCGTTAGGTGGTGTTGAGGGTGCGTGGATAAATCACTGGTTGTGACATTCTTTTCAAGTAAAGATTGTTACGTCATTGCAACCTGCCCAATCTCGTTGAACGTAGAGTTAAGAGACTCCCTGACGAGATTTACTCGAAAAAGTGTAAATTGCCTTATCTCGGGTGCAAATGAGCCGATTTGATGGAAACATGCAGCATTTGAAAGATAAAAATATCTTCTTTTTGCTGTAGCTATAATGAATATTCTTCAGGATAACTCTAATAACTATAATCTCAAAAACAACAGTAAATAAATAGAACGCAATGGCAGAAAATAAAACAAGACTTAGCGTGGTCGCCGCTTTGAAACCAAGAGGTTCCAAGTTCGATGCCCGTTCGAGGTACAATGGGAGTATATCTAGCATTTTTCTTTTGGGGTTGTAATGGCAAATTTTGAGTCGAAATTAGCATAAATTTGACCTTTGAGAAAAATTTTAGGGTGAGGTTGAAGAAATTCGGGAGGGTGTTGGGGGTGTGTAGATAAAACAATGAGTCACTAGTGGCTCGGACCCCGATTTAAGCTGCATGTCCAGTCCCGATTAACTTACCTGTGCATAAAGTGGGGTTCATGTGGAAATCTTACACCCTCGATTTCGCAGGTGATTTTTTTTTTTTTTTAATAAAAAGTATGTGCTGATAATTGTGAATAATAAAATTCTGGAACGCGGAAATAAGTATTTACGACTGTACAGCCGTTTGAAGTTGCGAGGTGGTTGCTGTGTTGAAATTTCCCACCGATTTCGGGCTCCGCCCCTGGGGTAATTAACCTACCGCCTCCTACCGCTACCGCGGCCCCGCCTTTCTATATAGATTTCCTTTTGAAGGTATGTTAGAAACCGGCCGGAGCCACCTGCCCCCAATACTATTCTTTGCACGGACACATTTAGGTACCAAAGAAATAAGGCTAAAATTAAACCTCAAAAGTAACTTACCTCTTTATCCCAAGTACAGGCTGAATTGCGGGTCGAAGTTAATTTGAAAGTCCAAAAGAGAAGTCAGTTGTATGTCAAAAGACTTTGTTGTTTTCCACAGAATACTACCCTCCCCTGTCCGTACAATCATAGAAAAAGGAAGTTGCAAATTATCCCATCCCACAAGTCATTTCTGGCCCGCAGTTGCGAAGAGAAATTTGCACGATGTTCCACAAGATAACGTATTTACACACGCTCAGGATACCGTTCAACAATATGTTGAATGATATTCCTCATCGCGTCTCGTCGCTGTTTTCCATGCCTGTCAAACCATATAAACTCATCCAGATACTCCTCCAAAAAATGTCGCAAATTATCCCATTGCACAAGTCAATCATAAGAAGAAAGAGAAAATGTTCAGACGTGCGCCTGTGACATGAATCCAATATGGAATGCCTGAAAAGCCGTATAGACGCAACGTACGAAACGAACTTTAATATCAAAAAAACTTAAGTTTCGTAGCCGTAGATGTAAAAAAAATACCTTCCGTGCTATTTAGAAACACCCTTTGTTACAAGAAGCTTAATTATTTGACGAAAACATTTAAAATGTTCGCGAAATCCATAGTGTAAGATTTCGGCACCGAGCCTGTAATTATGTATATGCATAACAAATTTCTCGTTTTCAGTTTAACGATGTTCAGTGTTTGTGTAAAGTACGCTATTCTGTTAGACTTCTTTCTGAATGTTACTGAAGTCTCTCTTTATGTGCATTGATTGTTAATCACTTGTTATAAATGTTTATACAAGTATTATATTTAAAATTAATGAAAATAATTTTCAGCCAATGTGTAATTTCCTTTACCTGCAGACTTTGAAGTTCTTACCTGCTCAATGAACAGAGAACTGTGGTTCTCTCATAAGTGTTGAATGCTGAAATGAGGTGAATATCAGAAAGATACTCAAAATAATTATTATCTGATCTCGCAATCCTCTATTGGGAATTTTTTGCCTTGTTTAATTGCTCTTGTATCATTGTTACCTGTCCCTGAGTTCTGTAATTCTGTAATTGTGGCTGTTTGGATGTCTTACCACAGTTGACGTCTTTGTCAGATGGTAAACAAAGCACAGGAGATATGAAGTTCCTATTCTCTGTTGTGGCATTGATTATTTCAATAGTGAAGTCTAGTGTCCTCAGGAATGTTGTCTGTGGTAAGATCAAGAACAATTCTTGTTGTGGCAGTTGTTTACGTTGAACTTTTTGACATGAATTAAACATTCATTTGCCTCAATTATGCTTTGTTATCTTTCATACATCTTTACTGCTGTCATTGCTTTGATGTGAAGATTTGTAAACCGATGTTTGTTCCAAATACCGTATTATCAAGTGCGAAATTGACCAGTTAGCATTGAAGGACATGCCCCACTTTAGGCCCAGTCCCGATTAGACTTTCTGTGCATAAACTTGACACTCCCAAGACCAGTTGGGATTTGTTCTTTGAGGACATGCTTGGATTTCCAATGACTATTTCTCAGAGGTTTGGGAAACTGTTGGTTGTTCAATAGATGATCCCCTTCCGGCTGCCTTGTCGTATAAACAGGAGCTTGGAAAAAAAAGGCCTGTGAACGCCCCTCCACCCTTTCCGTCTCCCTGACAAGGGGGGGCTGAGTACAAACGTCCATTGGAAGCAAGGGAGACGGCTTCTCTTTTGTGCCGCGTCGCTTATAAAGGAAAATAAATAGCATCATTAGGAAAGACTTCCAGTTGCTCTTGTTCTATATTTTTGTGCGCATTTGTTGGCACATGTCGCCTCCTCAATCACTGTCTGACGGGGCGCGATTTGTCATTGGCGGAGGAGCAGAAGAGAGCTCGTTTCGAGGGAGACCTCAGACTTTTCCTTAGGAGCTCCAGGCTGCAGGCTCGTGCTTCCTCCAACAACACTTACGAAACGAGAGTAGGAATAACTAACTGATATCCGGGTTTCAAATTATCCGATATCAGTTTCTGATGCAACGCATAATCCGGATAATCTATATCGTTCGGGTATCCTGTGGATATGACTCACTATTTACTTTTATCAAGTTAACAAGGACGTATTTAAATGAGGGGGCTCCAGGGGGTACACCCCCAAAAGACTTACCAAGTACTAGAATTAAGTAATCCAAATATATATTTTTAGCATTTGTTACGTAATCGATGGTTATTTATTACAATCGAACTTATTGAATGGCAAGAAATTGGGATCATACGGTTTTAAACGACAGTTCCAAAGATTTATTCACACTACTATTTATGATAATATGCAGAACATATTAATGAGGAACTTTACTTTTCGTTAATTGAATCAATTCCTTTCTTTGTTATTCAGTAAATATTCAATTCTTTATCTATTTGACATTAATTTCTATGCTAGAGCAATTGTTCTTTAACACATTTTGGCGAGGTGAACTAGATAATGAATACGTGGTGTTATGTCTCTATTCATTTGCCATATTTTTACCTATTCATTTAATAATAACAATACAATATTAATTAATTTATATATTTAATTAATATATTAAATTTTTATTACAATAAAATTACGGTTTTGTTATTATTATTATTATTATTATTGACACACTTAGTCGGATCCTCCGGATATAAAGGGTGTCCGAAAAGTCTTTCCCTGATTGCAAACTTTATTCACATCCTCGATATATAAGGTAGAGATGTGAAAGTGGTGCCAAAATGTTGGAAAACTATCCAAGTTTTTTTGATCCAGGTTTCAGTAACGTGCTTTAGTGTAGCAGTGTCAGTGCACAGGAAACCGGAAATGTTCACAAATCAGGAGAAAGCTCAGTGTGTCCTCTCTGGTATCACGAGACCCGGTCACCAATAGCAGTACAGAGGAACTTTCAAACAACGTATGGAAAGATGCCGCCCGATACAGAATCTGTTGCTGACTTACCGAGAAGTGGCCGAACATCAACCTCAGCGATTTCAAACAACGTAAAACATCAGCCAAAAAGTTATCTTTATGATATATTACACAAACGTTTAATGTTTCGTGCATACAAAGTGCGAAAAAATTGTACAGGCTTTGTTGCCTTATGATGCCAGTGGACACACTGAGCTTTTTCCTGATTTGTGAACATTTCCGGTTTTCTGGGCACTGACACTGCTACACTACAGCCACGTTACTGAAACCTGGAACAAAAATACTTGGTTAGTTTTCCAACATTTTGGCACCACTTTCACATCTCTACCTTACATATAGCGGATATGAATAAAGTTTGTAATCAGGGAAAGACTTTTCGGACACCCTGTATATTTCTAGGTACGTGCCTGGAAGTTAAGAAAGTTATTCTGGTAAGAACGGTTTCTGAAATGAAGGAAATAATTACCAAATAAAGGTTCGATATTATCATTGCGCAAATGGCCCACATCTATGTCTAACGTTATAATACTGAATTTAGTGTTGCAGAGATCTGTTTTAGAAAAAAAGGTAAACATTTAGAGAATATGCGGAGAATCCGTGAACAGATAAACGATAATGCACATATTTGGATATTTCAGATATTCGGATAAGTCGGGATAATCCGAAAATTCTAACAATTCGGATCTTCGGATAGCTTGAATATCCGATTTCCGGAAAATAAAATTATCCGTATTTATCCATACCTAAACTACAGTTCTCATATTGGTCACTGAATTTCAAAATCTGGGAAGAGATTTCAAAAGAGACAATAAGAAAAGAAAGTTTCCCTGTTCTGGAAGAATAAGATGGGGAAGGGAGTTGCTGAGGACTTTGTGAAACCTGTCACTCTGCCTTCTTTGAACACTCCAGTTGAATTTGAGTTTTGCGTCCAATCTGTGCACAGATAGGCTAATCGGGACTAGACCTTTGGCAGCCGCAATGGCGATTTTTTTTCAAATTTTCCTCTTCATTCAAGAAACCGCTGTGATATTCCAAAATATGAAAAATTACGTCAGTTTAGAATTCCTTCTAGAGCATTGATATGAATTTTCGTGTAGTTTGCTTTCACTGTTATCTAGATATTATCAACAATTTAATAGATTTACGTAATCGTGAAACTTTTGATAATATCTAGACAACAGTGAAAGCAAACTACACGAAAATTCATATCAATGCTCTAGAAGGAATTCTAACCGTATGTAATTTTTCATATTTTGGAAAATCAGACCGGTTTTTCGAATGAAGAGGAAAATAAAAAGTCGCCATTTCGTCTGCCAAAGGTCCAGTCGAGCCGCGGTTGACGTTTGAAATTCCCTTCCCTTTCGAAAAGCACTATCAGAAAAATAAGGTAAGTTCGCCACCTTAAGCAAATTTGTTTTAAAAATCACGAAGAAATATTTTTTTTCAAAATATAATAAATACTTTTGCAATGATAATGTTCAATAGAACAACATATAAATTTGTGAGAAGAAAAACCGTCCCCTTTCTCGAATAATGACCAAGAGAGGTTGCAACTGGCGAAGTTAGGACGCACGTGTTCCCTAACTTCGCCACTTGTGTACAAGCGGTAAACTCAATTAATATTTTAATGACAGTAGAGAGTGGGTGCAATTTATTTTCATACTAAACAAGGGCAATATTAATTATAAAATATTCATGCATAAAATCAGTACAGATTGTTACAAGCGCAATTTTAGTCCAAGACAATTTCACTTCACACCGAGAAGGAAGCATCAATTTGAGCACACTGGAGAAACGAAAACACATTTATCATTTTTCGTTAATCCCACACATTCATCGTGAACGTAACGATGACATAAACTGCAGCATCTTGTATCTAGGACACGATCTTCTTTGCAAAGGAAACATTACCAGCTCTCTGTAGATTTGCCTGCTCCAGGATTCTTTTTTGGATGAGGATGGGTTGTGTTTTTAGGTCTTACAGTTTTCGGGGTTGTTGTGGCCGTTGGGTAACCAAGTGCGTTGGGACAGGAAGGACCGGGATCCGATGGACTGGAGAACAAACTGTTCTGAATTTGGACAGCGTGGCTGTTATTGGTGGACGGTTCCTCTTCGGGAGACTATTTCTTGGAGTCGATCTTACATGTTGTACACCCTTTAAATTTTGGCGGCCCTCAACTTTGAAAATCTGTATTCAAAAATAATGAATTCTAAGTCTTACTCTATTTAAAAAAAAAACAAGTTTCATTGTCATAACATCAGTTATTAAGTTCGCCATGACGCACGATACAGTGGCGAACTTAAGAACACGTGCAGCTTTTATTAAACATGTCAGAAACTACGACATAACAACTATACATTTAATTATAACAATACCCCTAGAAAGTACACAACGTAGGCTTTGAAATGATATATTACACTCTCTAAATGCAATAGTTATTCTGTTGTGTTAAACGGATACTTACGGAGCAAATGTCATATCAGCACTAGCCGGCCACCACTACCAACAGAATGTGGCGACTATCTCCAAGCAAGCACGCGCTAACTGAAATCGACCTTCGGTGTTCAACGTAGTTTCCAAGGCACTATCATGCACCTTGCATGAAGTAGCTTCCGATATCTCTCGGCTAAACATAGAATCTGTGGGGTGGCGAAGTTTGGGACAGTGGCGAACTTATGGCTACCTACCTTACATCTGGTTAGAATTCCTGGCATGCATTTTACAGACTAATGAGGCTCTGACCAATGTAATCTTTTGTAGGACTTCTGTGCTTGGAATTTTCCTTTCATCATTGATCCTTATATTAGTGATTTGCCAAAAGTTACAGAAAAGAGAACGAATAAAATTGAATGAGGAGAGTAAAAGTTAATAAGAAAATCGAATAACTAATGCACTTCAGACCACTAACAGCATGAAATGTAAGAAAGAAATCCTTGAGGAACACTCAACTGGTGGATCTATATCATTGATTTAATTTATTTTACTTTGCTTTTCTGCCACTTTTGGCTAATCACGAAGATGAATGTTGATAATATGAAATGGATGAAAGGAGAATCACAAACAGGTATTTACAAGCCAACGCGATCCCCATGGAGGTTATACCACAGATAAGTGTGTATATATACCCTTATCTGTGGTTATACTGGCCGCGAGTCCAGACGCCTGAGCCTGGCTAGTCTACAAACTGCAGTTCAGGGTGTACTAAGTGGAAGAGAGGCTACATTTAGGTGCCTGTAGAAAGGGTCACCCCTTAGGATGATTCATAAGATGATTTTAATGAAGAGGCATTCTCAGAGAACTCCCATTTCGATGATAAATACTATTGTTATTGTTAATCAATCAATGGCCTGAACTCTTGCAGAAATTCCTGGCAAGTCCCACTATATAGATATCAGATGCTCCACAATCAACCATTCCCTAAATAGAATTGTTCGTGCTCTGTACCATTGAATCGTACTTCAGGTAGCCTACTGCCTGAGTGCATGGAGCAGGAATGATTTCCTAGCAATGAGAAATAAAGAGGGAAGGAAAACGGTAGCAGAAAACTTTCTGAGGAAGCTTGCCTCAAGGCACAACAAGAGTTGATGATGCTTCTTTCATCTGTTTTGGAATTGGCATCACTCATTAAAAAGTAACGGCTGCATAACGATGTGTGCACTTGAGTGAAAAATTAGATGCCGTGAGGTTAAACTGACACCTTCTCTTTGCTACCGCTGACAAAGACAGCCGCTACAATGCTTCTTTGATCTGCATTCCTCTGAGGTGGAAGGACGATGGAAAACATCGTGATGGAAAACTCACGAGAAAGTTAGTTTTCCGGTGAATTGAACCATGCTAATGAGCCTTGCACTTGTTTTCCTCTTCCGGAGGGGGGGAAGGTGGAATCGTTCTTCCTCTATGCTGCGAGTTCCTTTGTGTGGATTCAGTTGATATTTTCCTCTGAGAAAACTAATTACAAACTTGTTTCTCAAAATGTGGATGAATTGATTTATCTTCGCTGCAGGGATGCTGCTTGTGGTGATGGATAAAAATGCGTCTTCTTGTTTTGTACTTTTCTAATTCTGGTGCAGGGGCGGCGCATAGGGTGGATGCATTGGGCCATGACACACCCAAAGTCCGGCCGTTCCTCTTGTTAGCATGTGAAGTGAAGACTTCCCAACAATTGTTGACTCTTCTTGACTTATCGTTTTAGTTTCAACAGAATTTACAAGTTATAAGTAATTGCGGCCATAATATGAACATGTATGCCAGAGCTGTTGCAGTTTCCGGACTGTTGCGTCGTAGAGGGAGTAGACAACGTGAATCGTCAGTTGAGGCATTGCGTTTCCTACGTGTCACAGCAGGCCTTCGAAATAGCCAATCAGACGAACATGTTCTTGGAATATTCCCGCGTTCTCATGCTATAGGCAGGGTATAGCGCCAGGCCAATTCAATAGAGATGCATAGGGTGAGAGTGTATATTTGTTACTTCTTGCAGCTTCCCTTACACTTTTTTCGGTCAATAATGACGATAATGGTATTCAAACAGGGCAATTTCATTTATTACACCTCTGAATGTGTCACGAAAATTCATATTTGGTGTAAAAGTATTTGTGGTTATCAAGTTTTCTTGGTAAATGGGGAGTTTGCTAGTTGGGAAGTGGACATCTCCTGTCACATCAATAATCTGGGTAACCATACTTGGTTAAGTGAAAGAAAAGATATATATGTATTTATTCTTATTTTTCGAAAACATACGTATTTGTTTTTAAGTTCATCTCTAACCTCAAATTTTTGTTTCCGCATCTTTATTTTCTAATATAACTAAAAAAAAATGGTAAATCAACTGGACGCTACATGATACCACATTCAAATAAATGTAGATACGAGTTCGAATCCTTGATGATGAAGCGATGCATAATGGCTTGTTTAGATGTCCAATATTGACCTATCGGTCGCTATCGACGGTGTTTGAGTATCGACTTTTAGAGATGATCGTATTCGGATTCAAACTAGCGTGACATCTATTTTTTTGTTTCTTAAGAATTTGTAGAAAACCCAATCATTTTTACTGTAAAAAGTTGATGGACAACTGAATAAATTTCCTAAGTATTAAAATGACAGTAATAAGGGAAAGAGATATGGTATCATTCGATTAAATATCTAACAAGTTGAGCCCATTGGCTGCTTTTATTATAACACTATGTTCCAACTACACAAATACGAACTCTTAAGAATTACTTCGAATATCATACATACAAAAGTGTTCAACTTTATAGATTAGAGATAATACTGCCCAGTTTATTTGCTTTAAGCTTGCATAGCAAAATTCCTGTATCACTTTTCTCATCTTCATACTGGCAGATGATTTTCATTTATAGTTGTTTATCTGGTGTTCCCAAGCTGTCCAATAGCGCATTTATCGAAAATCATTCCCAAGAGTTACACCTATACAAATCCTGCCATCTGACGTTCAATAAACCCAATAATAGATAACTGTACAGGGTGGGTCAAAAGTCGCAATACACCCAAATAAAAGAAGCCACTGTGGGGATAGGTGTCAGTGAGTGTTGGATATGCTTGTTGGGGGTGGGGGAAAACTTTATGATGAGGTTGATCTTGACGGCCGCCATCTTGAAGTCCGCCATCTTGGATTCAACTTCATTTTTTTAAATGGGAAGGGGGTCGTGTGACACATAATTTTAGGCTAGAATTTTATCAGGAATTAAATGGTGTTGTCCATTTTGACGTATCTTTATTCGTGTAGGAGTTACAAAGGTTTCTTTTTTCAAGTTTTGAAAAGTGGCACACTTTACATGATGTGTTCGATGTGGCGTCCTTCATGCTGGACAGTCATTTCCATTCTCTTCTGCCACTCCCTATGCACACGTAACAGGACATCTGGTGTAATAGCTGCACATGGATCAATGATCCGCTGTTCCAGGTGGCGAAGATCATTGATTTTGACCGCATACACCATGGCTTTGAGGTGGCCCCATAGGAGAGTGAGATCGGGGGATCTTGCAGGCCACTCCACTGGACCTCGACGGCCAACCCAGCACTGTGGATGAGTAATCCACGTACCTGCAGACCGTAGTGAGGTGGTGCCCCGTCGTGCTGAAACCATAAGGGGAAGTCACCATCCTCCGTCGCTACGGATGGGGACACCAGCTCCTCCAACATCTCTTTGTAGCTATCGGCATTCAAATTGTTGTGGATGAACACAGGACCAATGACCCGTGTTCCCCAGATCCCGCACCACACCATGACTTCGGTATGTCCAACCATCTTGGATGGATCAGTCCAATGTGGGTTACTGTCTGACCAATAACGCAGGTTCTGCTTGTTAACCTCCCCGTTAACGTAAAAGTTAGCTTCGTCCGTAAAGAGCACATTCTGGGCGAACTGTGGGTTATCTGCAAGCTGTGCTGTTGCCCATTCCGCAAACTGAAGCCGGCGGTCAGGATCGTCTTCAGAAAGGTGGTGTAATAACTGCAGCTTGAATGGATGAAAATGATGTGTCTTCAAGATCCGGCATATGGAGCATCTGCCAACACCAGTCACATGAGACATGCTACGCACACTCCTTGTGGGACTGAGGGCGAAGCTACCTAACACGGCGATGGTTGTCGCCTCATCTGTTGATGAACGTGGCCTCCCAGACCGTGGCGTATCTTTCACACTCCCTGTGGCAGTGAACCGGGACAGCAGTGATGCAACTGTGGCGTGGGAAATTGGATGTCGGTCTGGATGGCGAGCGTTGAAATCGGCTGCAATGGTGCGAGAACTTCTTTCCCCTGATATTAGGATGATCTCAACCTGTTCAGCGTCGCTTAGTTTCATGTTGTCCTGTCAACATGCAACCAAGAGAAAACCTTTGTAACTCCTACACGAATAAAGATACGTCAAAATGGACAACACCATTTAATTCCTGACAAAATTCTAGCCAAAAATTATGTGTCACACGACCCCCTTCCCATTTAAAAAATGAAGTTGAATCCAAGATGGCGGACTTCAAGATGGCGACCGTCAAGATCAACCTCATCATAAAGTTTTCCCCCACCCCCAACATGCATATCCAACACTCACTGACACCTATCCCCACAGTGGCTTCTTTTATTTTGGTGTATTGCGACTTTTGACCCACCCTGTATATTGCATTTTAATTTGCTGCTTTTAACTTCTTCCAGTTTTCAGATGATTTGTACGTACAGTGGGATCCATGAGTATTACCGTGCAAATTGTCCATGACTATTTTCATTAGTTTTTCTCTTACATCCTGTGTGTTTTTAAGCGATGTATTTTTATGTATGCTGGTGCAGACGTTGTCGACAGCTTGCTTTGAGTTTTCTTTTTATTCTTGAATCTCTTACTGGGTCAAATATAGTGCACGAACATGGTGATGGACAATTTGCATGGTAATACTCATGGATACCACTGTACATGCCGGAGTAAAAACACGTGTAACGTCACTTCGTAACATACCCGCAGCAGCGTTACGAGAAGTGATAAGCTATAACCCGCATCTATCACCACGCAACATACCCTTCGGTATGTGGAATCGAACTGGGTGATGTAGTTCACTGATCATTCATACTTAATCATATAGCAACTCGCTGCTCATGGTGAGCTTGATGGTAAGGTGCAAGAGGTACTAATTATACACTTGACTTGAGTTTAAACCCCTATAGACTGGATCAGCATGGTGAATGGAAATACCTCTCTCTCACTGTGTAGAAAGGCTCCACGGGCTGGTTAAACGAGGTGTCCGTTTGTAGTGCAAGTCTGAAACCCCAGACTTTACTCCCTTTCTCCTAGACTTTTAGCTCGTACTTCTGCACCTTCTGACTGATAGTTTAGAACTGACCAATGACCTCTCTCCTCCCAGATATTAATTATGATCGATTTTACTAAGCAAATGCAGAGTCAGACCTCTGACCTCTTCCTGGTTTTTGCCTGTTTACATGTTTACGTCGCTGATGACAAGGAGGAGCTTAAGTAATGTCTGACACTGCATTCCTGATTGGCAAGTTCCTGTATGGAAGTGCTGGCTGAATAACTGGGATTTGGAAGTTCATTGTATTGATATTTCTAATTATTTTATACATCGTTACGACTTAACCTAGAGCTGAAACAATGCTACTCGTGAAGGGAACTAACAAAATATTACAGATAAAAGCAATCACACTTTCCGAGATCAAAAGTTTTTATTATCTGAGTAAGGTAGTTATGGTACATACCTGTATAACGAACGTAACATTCAAATATCACTATTACACTTTTGTTGGTGGCCTCCATACAGTCAGTGTAAGATTCGAGAGAAAAAATGGTCAGCTGTATAACATAATCGGTTGTTTATTATGAAATTCGTGGCAACGGACGTAATCTGGATTGGATATAATATTAAATTTATTGTCAAAGTAATGCGGTTTCGTGCTCTAAACTTTTGACTGTGGAAGGTCTTCGTATGCACCATAGGCGTAGCTAAAACTTTATATTTGGGTGTGCACAAAGGAAAAAAAATGAGGTCTTGTACCTTTTTAATAGCATATTTTGCAACACAATCACTTGGCTCTTTAACTGCACTGATGTTTAAAAAGGAATATAAATTCACTAAATGACAGTGTTGAAAATTTCTGAATTATATGTAGTAGAAAAAATCAAATTGCATAGAAATTACACACACACAAAATGTTCATAAATGTTACAAACAAATACATCAAAATACACGTCATCTATAACAAGAGACGTCTGTCAAAAGGTACAATGTTCTTAAACTCATCAATAACTTTATTTTCATCAATAGACTAAGCTTTTTCCTGTTCCACAAATAGCAAGAGCAGGGCTTCCAATCTATCCTGCTTCTGAGTTTTAACTTGGGTAAGCTTGGAGAAAGCTCTCTCTCTCACGATCAGCTTGTGATAGGTATAGAAGAAAATCGCTGTAGTACAGAGTAGAATGCAGTAAGTATCTTCTTTCTCCAATGACATCAAAAAATCGAAAATCTATAGACACTCGTTTCATCAGCGATAATGCACACGTTTGTACGAAGTAATGACATTTTCAACTTCTTACAAACTGTCGCTTATTTTCTCTCTTATTGAAATATCTGTCTTTAATTCTCTTTGATAAAGCAGCCCATTAGGATGTGCCTAGGCACACCTGCACACCCCGTAGCTACGCCTATGATATGCACTTCATTACCAATGAGAATATCTCAAACAGCGTATGTGGCAAATATTTGAGAGCCTGTAATAGACGCAACATAGCAACGTCTACTGCAACAGCTTACTACGCGGTTCCTTCTACGAACCATGTGGAACATGTGACTAACGGTTGCCAACTACATTTTTCATCACTGTTGGAACCATATACATGCCATATACATGTTGCATACATATTTTTTTTTTACATGAGCATGTCCACATTCCGCTGGAATGCTTGGTTTCCAGCTACATATATTTTCAGTAGAAAGTACGTAAAACAATCATACTATGGGTGTAAGAAAGAAAATAATCGGAGTGCCAGTGGATGGGTCCATTATAAACTTTTACCTCAAAGAACTCATCTAAAATCTGTAATCCTACACATGCCTAATAACATCATGGTAGATAATAACAATCACTCCACAGCACTCGTAGTCACATTGCAGGAATGTTCGTGTAATGTAGCTTAGATTTTCTCACAAACTAAAAAATATGACAATTCTATTTCTTCTTCAATTAAAGTTCCAGAAGGATAATTTAGCGTATGTGTACATATGTTTGAATAATTAATGACTAAATTCTACAAGTTAAAATGGTAACTGCAATGTAGCAGATCATTTGCTTTCGTGATTGCTATGAAAGTTCAACCACTGAAATTTGAGAAGTGTAACTTTAGCCAGAAAACATAAGAAACTTAGTGCAACACCTATTCCACCAATAGCAAAAGCAGGATATAAATGAGACATTGACAATACAACAGTATTACCTCCATTCATATCACTAAGTTTTATATGCTTGAGTTTTACACCGTTCATGAGGTCTTTGTACCACTTGTTCCTAAGTCCTGATTCCACCACTCTCTGGACGATGGCGTTGAATCTTGGGAGGTATGGCGATCCTCTGCTCACGAAGTATGAAGTGTATATGGTGAGAACAGGCTCTTCGACGATGTGTGCTAACTTGTAACCAGAGCCTGTGGTGTAATTTGTGTACAGCCAGTACTCTATGAAAGGTCGTGGTTCGTATAAGGCGACATTCTTGTTGAAGACAATATCGTTCATAATACTCCGGACGTCTATCTGGGTTCTGTATCTAGAGGTCATTTTCATCATGGCAGGGTTTGAAGAAAAGTTCATAACGCTTTCATGCTCAGGGTAGCTTCTTACAGGAAGGCCAGAATTGGCAACGTCCTCCAAGGTGGTCATCTCTGGGTAATGCTGTTGAATTGTGAGAAAACGTATTAGAGTTCCTTGATAGACAGAACTTAGAATAAGAGTGGTCAGTGACCATGTTATGAATAAGGAACGTGCGGAAGTGTGGACTGGGTGAGAAACTGACATTTGTAGTAGAATCGAGAGTACATACTGTGAAGGGCATAAGCGTCAAAAAATGTCTTCTCTGTGAAGAGATATCTTCACGATGAAACGAAAGGTCACATCAGCCACGAAAATGCACAGTGCAATCACAATCCAGACATGTATTTCGAAGGCCCGGCACAACCCCATCCACCGGGGTATGTAACGTGCTCTGGGGACCAGGAAGGATAGGGTAAGGAAGAAGACGGGCTCTATGAACTCTGCCTTTGCTGTGTTCCCATGATACAACGGTAGAGCGTTCACCAGTAGATCAGAGTGACCAGACAGAATCTCATTCAAGGCAGGGTTCCACTCCGTGTCAAACGGACAAGCCGGACAAGAATCACCCCTGTCAACTATGCTGAAATTCATATGCGAAGCCAGCAGCAATATCATATTGCCATCTAAACCTCCTTTTACGTTTCTCTGGCCGTTTGAAATATTAAGCAGGACGAATGGAAATTTGATCAAGTTCAACTTATTAATAGAAACAGCGTGACCTTGCAAGTTTTTCAGTTTGTCAGGAAACAGCGCTTCTTCGTTGACCTCCATTGTGCATCTTGCAATGTTATTTACCACAGCAGCATCCTTTACGAAAGCGTTGTAGCTGAAAATTTGTGGAGCCGTTGAGTCATTCCCAGTCAGGGAGACAAGAACAGCATTGAGCAACTTTAGTTTCCAACAGTGTTCAAATATTTTCAGCAGATCCTTCTTACCAATCACTGGACTTGTTACAAAAATAATAAAATTAGCTCTGGGATCCCAGTAATTCAAATTTTGTGCCATATTTAATATTACATTAAGATTTTGTTCGTCTTGAGCTGATACGACAAACAGATTGCTCTTGCCAAATGGTTCGTCACTTCGAAAGCTTTCATTTGCGAAATCTGAGTTCAATCCTCCAAGTACAATGGGAGTTGTCATTTGATGAATATGTTTCAAGAGCGCCAGTGCTTTGTAGGATGTTACGTCACCCAACACACCTACCAACCGACTCTCCTGAAAGATATTTAGGAAAGTCCGAGCAGCACATTTCGCCATGTGTCCGCCGTAATCTTGTTCCTCTATTATTGTCTGTTGCAAAACTGCGGTTGCCATTTCTGAGAGACACCAAAGAAGAATCAAAAGTTTTGCGGATAAGGAGGATGTGCATCTTCCAGTGAGCTTGGAGACCATCATCTGAAAAATTGAATGGGTGTATAAATACAAACCAGAGGTACAATAGAAATATTACTGCAAATTGTCATGTAGCTGTAAAACTTTGAATTGTGGATTATTACTATTACCATTCAAATTTTGCTGTTATTACATTTATTAACAGGTATAATACATCTACCTAAGGTGGTTTAGGACTGAAAATGTTGGGAACAAATGGAATAAGTTTTCCAAAGAAATAATATGCGCTCTTACTATGCATATGGATAAGCTTTAAAAAGACAGAAAGTGAGGGTAGAATGTACATACATTTAGCTCAAAATTCAGCTGTAATGTATTCACACAAATCTTGATTTAAAATTTCCTAACACCAACAGAAAAAGCAAGAAACAAATTTAGAGAGTAAGAAAATAATACATCTATGCTAATATGGAGGGATTAAGACTAGGAAGGGTTCAATTTTCAGTACCTTGAAGGAAAGTAAATTTACTACTACTACTACAAATATTATTTTCTTGCTGATTTTACATTTACACAAAAAGTATAAATTTAATATAAAAAATCTAGCTTTTCACTTCCAGTAACGTAATAAGAGTAAATTCATAATTTCAACACAACTATGCCATAAATAAATTAAGCATTGCCATTTTATGTTGTCAGATAAAAACCTTAATGTAAATACTTTAACTGTTGTCTTCATTTCACTGACTGGAGCAATATTACTTTATTCGATTTTGTCACAAGTAGGCTTTTATCTATCGACAGTGTCATTGTTTGTTTTTAACAAAAATATATACAGTTACAAAACGTTGTGTTCAAATAATAAACATAATCTCGTTCTTGGAACTGAAGAAACTGGATATTTGTATGTTGAATTTAGAATTTGTGTGTGTAATTGTAAATATGGCACGGAAAGTTATACAAATTAATGTTTATGCAACACTGTGGCGCAAAGATTTTCTGCCAGTGTTATTAGTGTTTTCGTGTCTTCTGTGTGTGTTTAAAAAAGTAAGCTGGAAAAATGAATAAAAATATGCATCTGTTCACCAATCGTCTTCGGGGTGTGTGGGTGTCAGGAACTTCAGTTGGGAAGTAAAAGTTGTAGAAGTAACATCGCTCTCCCATTAGAAAGTTGGCAAGGGAACATCTGTTTTTGTCAGTTGTTTCTATTAGCTTATTTGTGCAGTGTTTGGATGTTTTGTGTACCAATTTTCCGTGCTTTGTGTACTATTGTGCAACTTTTATTCGGTAACAGAGCTGATCAACTCCCCCTCCCCGTTTTATAATACGTTTGGCAACATGCGGTGTATCCGACTCTCATTTGTTTCATCCCGCTGTGCCTTGTGACACGGAAATGCCCGATGTCAGTCGAAGAGAATTCAACTGATCATTGAATCCTCCTTTCCCAGACGCCAACTGGAAATGCGGGAAGCATAAACCAGGTAAATCTTCTGGTCTTTAGGGTTAAATGCGCACATGTTGAAACACTGCATCACTGTTTGGTCGAGAGGGAAGCTGGTTTCACGCGAGAAGGGTACCGACGCTTCCTTTCGTCGTGCGACGAGAGAGAAGGGTGGATGATGGACGAGTGCTTCGTCGCTCGTTTGTAACGACGCTCTCTCGCGTCTCTTCACAAGACGGCTGGATTAATAACATCCCACGCAACCCGGCCAGCGCTTTCGGAAACAATCATTTATCATCGCCCTTTATTCGTTCCGCCCCTGACTTGAACCGAATCTTGTTTTCCACCTGGACACTTTCCGCAGACGATGATGATCATGATGGCGGTGGTAATCCGCAAAATTATGTCCCCGGAGGAGCGTTAGTTACTCTGCTGTGGGTTAATTATGAGGGGTAGGGGCGGAATCGGAGCTTTCAAGTGCTGTGCAACCGTTAATGACATGTGTAGCAGACGGTGAACACAAGAGATATTGACTATCGTGTGCAACTGTCACGTTCCCTTAGTTGTGAACAACATGTCACTGTTGGACATGTGAACGAAGACATCCTTACCATTCTAACCTGGGTTAAGGATAAAGAAGTGGAAACTCATCACTAGGGATATTTGAACCCTTCAATATATTTATTCGGTAATAAGCCTCTGATCAAAAAATACATGAATCATAGCAACTGTCAATATATTCAGGGACCAGCCCTTTATCAATAACTATTGATAGCAAGTGTCAATATATTCAGGAACCAGCCCCTTATCAATTGTTGGAAATTTATCTATAAAACTAACCACGTTTATTCTTTCTTTATATATGTTATATTGCATATAGCTTCAATTGTTTATTTGTGTTTATCAAATGCCTTAAGTAGCCTGCACTCCCATTGGCTAATTCATTCTGAACGCGGTGTTACAGCGCCTTGAATAACGTAGTGTGGAAAACGACCCAAGAAACTGGTTCCCCAGACGGATGAGAAACATAGATGGCAGTGCGATCAATGTCGGTGCTAATTTTCTTATGAAAGTAATGCGGCTTTGTTAGTTTTTGGAATATATTATGTAGATTTGTTTGTCTTGAAAGGCGGTACGTGAATTGATGGAAACAGTTATATTTGTGGAGTGATTTGCAGTCACGAAATGGCATTAATTTCGAAAGAAAAGTAAAATAAAATTAATAAATAAATATCATGCGTAACACAAGAAGAAACATCGCAAGGTGATTCCGGACGTCAGGTGTTGGATTGTGTACTAGAGTTTCATTTTTCTATGTTATTAGAATATAAATAGTATCGTGAGAGGTATTTCATACCGAGGCGACAAACCACAAGTGTCGCTTGGAAGCGAGCAGTCCGTAATCAATGCAGCCTTTCGAACCGTAGGGACACAAGCTCTGACTGCATCGTTTCCTCAAGGAGATTTTACACCAAAGCGACACGCGACAAACGATACGAGGATTTCACTCCAAAGCGACACGGGTCCTTCGCGTGCCCCTTGTCGCTTTGGTGCGCAATCTCCCTAAAGCAAGACACTCATTGCATCGCGCATGCGCGAACAACAAACCACGGCAACATGTTGCAAGCTATTGAGGAAATGGCCCAGTTTGAGCGACAAAGCGACACGTGTGACTTATCGTATCCCCTACATCTGTTGTTGCAATGTGCGGTTTTTCGTGTCGCCTATCTGTTGTTCGCACAATTAGCAGCGAACGCTTGCCAATAGACTGAAGGCACCATATCGCTTGTCACTTAGTTGGGAACTCCCCCTGTAGCGCGTCGCTTCGGTCTGAGCACCCTTCCTTTAAGGAGCTTTCCGACCGAAGTAACAAGTAGCATGCGAATACGCCATATGAACGTGTCGTTTGCTGTTTGGACCCTCATGTGCAATGAATGCTATTTTACAGTCTGGAAGAGTGTGTCAATAGTGTGACAGTGTGAACATCCCGTGTCGCTTGTCCCATTGGTGTGAAAGTTTCCTTACACTCATGTCGATGGCACTAAGAAAGTTTTGTGGGGTTCCCCTTGTCGTTTCATGGAATCATCATTATCATCATCGCCGCGATTAGTTTAAAGCGGAAGAAAAGAGACACTAAATATCAAAAATACAAATGCTTCAGTGTGATATATCTTTAAAAGAAATGATGATGATGATGATAATAATAATAATGAACCTAATTCATACACAAAAATTTAGTCGCCAAGAGCATTCCACGCGTATTTTTTCTCCCGTATTATTAACGAAAGTATGACGATAACAGGACGTGGTCGACTGTCTAGAATGTTCGTTAATATCTTCGCGACCACTGTACCAAATATCATAGCAATTATCACATTCATAGAAATGCTTCATGTAAAAGAATCAGACGTTGCAGCGAAAACTCCATTTACTTCCATTATAAGCAGACGAATACCAAGCACCGGGTTCAACACCAGCGCCTCTAGCGGATCATTTTCGAGTAGAACCAGCCAGAGCGCGCAGAACTGTGCCGTTTTCCACACTACGTTATTCAAGGCGCTGTAGCGGTGTCTAGTTGCCGCCATCTTAGCGCGGTAGTTACTTCCAGCCAGTGTTCGTGCAGAAGTCACTCCGGCAGCAGCCGAAAGTCACCGCGTTGCGGATATTCATCAAAAAACGTAAGCCTAACGTGGCTACGTTTCATTCGGCATATCTGTGAAGTGCAGTGATATGTAGTTCAATATCACAGGAACATACAGTGCTGATATCATTCAGTGAGGAACTAGTGGCGTGTTATTATAACACTTCATATACACAGTTTACTGAGGCAGGAATGCAGGACAGTGTAATTACGTGTTATGTGTACATATTTATTATAATACAACGTTATAGTTTTTAGTAAGTGCCTGTATTTTCTTTACACCTCAAGAAGATCGCGGTGAGCTCAGCTCTATGGTGATACAATCCATTCCAGAGAGACAATCAGGGTCCTACAGGCAGCAAACGCGTTCATTTTGGTCCTCTAAGGTCAGAATACGCAAACATCAATAGCTATCAATAGCAAGTTTCAAGATAATCTGGAACCAGCAGATTATCACTAACTATCGATAGCAAGTGTCAAGGAATTCAGGAACCAGCTCTTTATCAATAACTGTAGATGATTCGACAGCAACCGTCAATACATTAGGGAACAAGCCTCGTCTAGTTCTCTGCACTTTTTGACACTCGGTGTAGTGCAGGTGTATCCCGGTGTCAGGCTGGTGCAAGGAAATGTTCAACAAAGTAGACCAAAAACGGTGTTCAAGTTCAGAAGATTGAACAAATGCCGGTCTGCTGACTTAAACTTTCGTTTGATTAGTTAGCACGCACCACGTGATCATACACCACACGCTACACCGCTCCAGAACGTAGTGCAAACACCAAATACACTTCTTGACACTAAATCAACAAAGTAGGCTAGTCGGTGTTGCACACTGTAATCAACTCGACGCGTGAGTGCAGACAGAGTCAAAATGTGAAACGAACTAGATGGGACTTGTATTGTATGACTGGATAGCAACCGTAATTATATTCAGGGAAGAGCAGTGATGTGCCGTAGACTATAAGTTTACGTCTTCATGCGTTGTCTACACGTAGATTACATTGGGTTATAGTTTACATAGACTACGTAGACAATCTAAAGTGCATTTTCAAGGGTTTCATGAAAGGAAAGTTACATTTTCAACTATATTGGTTCCTAACGAAATGAAAAGAATCATATTTACAACAAAATTTATCTTCTCTTCTATTATCAACTATGGAAGAAGATAAATTGTATGCAATAAACAACAACAGATGGCAGTCGTGAGGCAAGAGTGGTCTTTTCCCCATAAAACACTGGAATATTTCCCATATTAGGTTTCTTCCTAGGTGAGAAATTGTTCGAATTTGGAAGAAAGAGTATGAAAAGTTCTCCTCACACATCAGAAACTGATACGCAGTATAAATTGCTTTTAATTCCACGGCGCACTTTGATAAGTTATCACCTTTCGCCATGTTGTTTACATAGATTACGCAATCTACGTGTATAAAATAGTCTACGTGTAGAATGTAGACTATCGTTGTTTACGAGTAGGCGCACATCACTGGGGAAGAGCCCCTTATCAGCACCAACAGTGGAATTTTTTTCAATTTGAACTCCAAGGGGACACGAAGAAAGTTCGATTTATCCAAGTTCGAATAAAAAAGAGATCACTGTATATGTTAAGCGCGGAGGCTGTAAAGGGGGTACTTAACCCATTCAAGAACAAGAACATTCCCATAGGCTACATTTTGGGGGGGGGGTCGAGGCGGCAGAGCATCGTTGGCCTGCAAAATTGTAGTTTCTGGAGTGTACTATACCGCGTTTGTTACAACCTGTCCCGGTTCCCGCGCTAGTTGCTCCCTGGCTTTTCTCGGTGCTGGGGAAAGTCAAAGCCAGGCAGCCAATTAAAATACGCATCGTCGCAACAGCGTCTACGTAAGCGCCTCTCTTCTGGCTTCCATTCGCTCCTCTCTGTCCAGCAGACGATTTTTTCCTCGTTTCTCATTGGCACCGAAACTGCCGAGCGCTCCCTAGCGCGGGAAAGGGGACAGGTTGTAACAAACGCGGTATACGTGGAAGTGAGGTTGACGTTTTGGTGCCTTCTCAAACGGTCATCTCTTACACGCTATAACCCAACCCCCTAAAAAAATCAACTTTAAAATCGTAGAATTGTAGCGGAAAAATTGGAGAACAATGCTCTGTTATACCTTTATATTCTGCAGTAAACTATTCCTCTACACAACTGAACCACTTGGCATGAAACCATAACCCATATCAGTGAACAAATACAGCAAGCAGAACTATCTATTTACCTGTCAACAAATTTTCAACTCAGTTCTTCCAATCCCTCACTGCACATGTACTCGTCCCGGAAATGACTGCCAAAACATTTACTGAAAGAAGCATTGCAGTTTTCGGTTTCTCGTCTAGCAACACACCTTGACTCACGAAACAAGCCTCAGTTAATACAGTCCCTAACTTCCAACCGGAAAGATACGAGAATTCTTGTGTTTTCGCAGCTGTTCTCTGGATAGTACAAGCCCTTGCACCTTTTTTAAAGCCTTCTATTAATTCCAAATTCCCCCCACAACTTCTGATTGGTCGATAGCAGTAGAGATGTTCAGCTCTCGAAACAAGAGTGATCAATATTAAGTACAAATAGAGCTCATTCAAGAAAATTTTCTCGAGTTTGTCGCATTATGCCATTCATCAACTGAATCAACATTCCTATTTCCATCTCTGATGACTACTGTTATGACAGTGTGAATTGTCACCTTTAGATTTTTTGTAGACTTAATTCTTCCTGTTTTCACGAAAGATGTAATTACGAGTTACATATCGAATGAAGAATAAATACTTGATGAGAAGAATCCTCACATGGTTTCTGAAAAGAGCATCAATTCTCTTCTTACAGTATTTTTAAGCAATCCTATTGTTGTCGTTTCCTCGCTACCTTTAAGAATACATTTTCAGCAAAGACAATTATGATAAATTTGGTAATTTGTGTGACTCATGACAGCGTAGGTTTGTATCATAAAGTGGTGATTCAGTTATTTATAACAATCTAAGTTTTGGCACACATTGCAAAGTGGCAATTAATAACAATGACATTCGTTAGAATGTTGACTATGCTTAGTATATACTGGTATGTAGGTATGTAAGAAAGCTTTCTGTACAATCTCAAGATGAATTGAGGAAACGAGCTTATCTTCTGAATGGTCAACGACAATTTTAATATTCTCTTGCACATATTGATATCTTTACACACAAATCAAGTTTTGCTACGCTTACTGATTGTTTTCAACAGATGAAATTTTTGTAGGAGAGTTTCTTTGTAAACTTTGGAAGTTTCAGACTTCTCAACTGTGAATGGTTCGCTTTGTGCTGTATGTTGAATTAGAGTGGGGTTACATTTGATGCCTGAAAACCTTTCATTCCTGTATGTATAATTTATATAATCCGGCTGGATGAAGAGTAGTTACTGTAATTTCACCCTTACTGGTAATTGTTTAAACACTGAATTAGAGAAACTGTATCATATCTTAGCATTGTTGCCTGAGTTTTTATCAGGATATTAATATTGTAATAATTGGATCCCATTGTGATAAATTTTGAGAAAAATTAAGAAAATTTCACAAAATTTTAAAATATTCTTGGAACATTTTATATATGTACACATAATACACTGGACAATATGTGCCTTTGTGTGAAATAAAAATCGTTATTTAGGCCCTAGTTGCCACGCCAAACAAAACCCCTAACACGCCCAAATTTCCTCAACAATAAAGCTATTATTTGACAAAATTTTCCTTACAATTCGGGAATCTTTTCACATTGTTATGTAATATTGCTCATGAATCTTGTCATAAGAAATATATCTGGGCCAAAGACATTTTATGTAGAACTCTGTTCGGTGGAACGTAAAACATGATTTACATCAATGAAGCAACAATTTTCTAAAATGTACGTCAAAGTTCAAATTACAAATGAAATGCAATAATTTGTTAGCAAATAAGCACAATATAACTGATACTTTATAAGTTGCCACGATCAGAATTCGTGCGTCTTTTGCGAGCTCATATTTACATGCAGAAAAGTATTTATGCGCCTAAAAATCTGTACTCTATTGTTAGATGTCTTTGGATAAAATGTTTCTCAAGTAGCCTATTTCATTTCTTATTTGTTTTGATTCTTCTGTGCGGAGGGTAAAGAATCATTCATGGATGGTGGCATTGACTAAGAGTGAAAGATAAAATGGTGGCCATCGACAAAGGTGCATATGTTCCTTTGATCATTGTAATCAATCACCTGTCTTGTTGATTCTCTGACTCTGTTTTGATGCGGTGAACCATCCTTATTCCTATTCAGGAGCAGCCTACGTCATCATTCACTCTTGCTTTTGACGCTCGTCGACTCTGAAAGACATGCTTTCAGCGACTAAAGCATCACCTGGTGGTCGCCGAGTGACAGTCCTCGCTTCCAGACGGAAAATCGTGATTTCGGCGCTCGCACTGCAACGTTTGTTTTGTCGATTGGCCGCGACCACCGCGCCACGCAAGGACGCCTCGCAAGGGGGCGCTCGAGTCGCGGGACAAGATGGCGGGAGGCGATACAATGTCTTTTTCCTCGAACTCTTTGGACTGCTGCACTCCCGAGCGACCACCCAGCGGGTACTCGTTGACAAATGGTTTCACTGGAGCGTGATAACATTCACATTGTGGAGGACGGCCGTGGAGTTTCCAGTTCTTTACTCCCAACTGTTCCTTCGACCACACACGAAATGGAGCAACACAACCGCACAGTGAGTCGTCATATTCATCACGAAGCATACGCTATGCAGGCTTTCTTCAGATGAAGTAGTTTTCAAATATGGTTGTGTTGGAGATGAGAAATGTCCCTTATCAAAAGTGGTTTGGAGTTGTATTACTCCTTACGAAATATTCTGCCTGTCAAGATGACTCATCCCCTTTTCGTTTGAATTTTAAGTCCACTTTTGTGTGCAGATAGGCTAATTGGGACTGGTCCTACAGTTTAAAGTGGGATCCCAACCCCTCTGTGCCTCCACCGTGTACCGAACCCGGGACCCCTTGATTACAATGCGACGACGTTACCACTACGCCACCGGGGAGGACCACACCACCTCGTACACATTTTTCAGGAAAAAGCTTTTATCGCTAAATTTGGATCTGCCACTGAAAATAGATGTAATGCTTGGTGGTTCCTTTAATGTGGATCTGTGATCATAAATCATGCGTGTGCATTCCAGTATAGGAAGGCCAGTATGACCACAACACCAGGGGGTGCTCGTTCGGCGGCGCAGATCGTATGCGCAGTTGTCCGTGGATGCATGACATCATCATTGAAACACACTGCACGGAAAAGGCTGGTTCCTTATGCAAATATTGAGAAATTTGACAACGAATATCTTCTAAAATATAGTAGCAAGGGAAAAGTTACAACTTTTACTGTTAATATTCATCCTTTCTAATCAATTTATCACAAAGTTGATTCAAATGTGTAAAATGGTTTTCAAGAAATCGTGTTACGAAGGAACCCCTGTTTTGTTCTCTCCAGGCTTCCAATGTAAGGCAGTCCGAACTTTATATTGTTTGCCATCTCTAGTATATACGTATGTAATCATGTATTATTTATACGCGGATCATCCCGATGCCGTAGTGGTTACGTCGTCGTCTTGTAATCAAGGAATCCCGAGGTCGATACCCGGTGCAGGCACATTGTGGTTCGGACTCCACTTTAAACTGTAGGTCCAGCCCTGGCTAGCCTTTCTGTGCATAAAACAAATTTAAAAACAAACTCTACATTTATTTATGCATATATAGTATGGTCCGTTATCTACATTTATAATGGAAGAATAGTGTGTTTTACAATAATAAAAATAATGTAGTAACCAGCCCTGTTACGGAAACGCCACTGTTTTAGAAACATATTTGTCTCTCAGACTCAAACTCTCGGACCAAATTCCAACTTCATATTTTTCTTGGTCCGGAACACACTTCACCAATTTCATGCCACCACTTCCAGTCCATAATTTAAAAGCTACCCAGTTAAAAGCCAAAAGACATGTTGCTTTCTTTTCATCTTCTAAACCTGTTGTGTGTTGGGGCGAAACCACCCGCCGTGTTCCAAACCCTCTTTCTACAAGGTCATTAGGGGACCGCGAGCAGCTGCAGTGAACCTGCCAGCCGGCAACAGGGTTGCCCTGTCAAGAAAAGTGAAAAAAAGTCTGATATTTCACAAATAAAATTAATTAATTAATTATGGGGACGTTGATGCAGAAAATGAAAATATCGATCAGTGGTTCTCTAGAAACATCCTTTCTCAGCGTTCAGTTAAAATTTGAAAATTATCTGTCTACTGGTTCTCGAGATAATCGTGACTAAAGTTACGCCCATAAGCTTACATGGAAAATTACTCAAACCTTCGCCGGGGTAGGAGATCGCCTTAAGCGCGTTGGATTTCTTTTTGCTCTATGTTTTTAAATAAGATTATTTTGTTCTTGTCAACTGAAATCATGCCTAAATGCTATGGAAAGCTGTGAAAACTATTATTAGAAAACTAACGGAAGAAATCTAAAATATCACAGCTTGATTGATATAAAAAAATGCGAGATTGCCCATTTTTGTGAAAAAGGCATTGTGCGAGATCTAAAAGCAGAACTTTATAATATTGTATGTAAATGTAAGGGTGTAATAAACGTGACTGCTTCCCAGGCACGTATCCAAGGGGGGGGGGCTTAGGGGGCTCAAGCCCCCCGAAAGTTTTACACTAGATACAATTAGGTTTTTGTCTTCTTGAATAATGTGACGATAATTTTAGGAGAGAAATACTTATCAAGGCAAGACGGAGAATGTTCTATAACCCTGTTGTTGATAATATTGCACGTAAACTTTTCTTACGCTTTCGGTGTTGTCGCAGCGAACTTGAACACTATGTAGAAGAGACTTGTCAGCATTTGGAAGGTGCACAACAAATGTAGCGCCGCAGGTAGGGCGATTCGGATTCATTGTAATTTTTTAATCTCTGGATAGCGCGAGAGGGAACGTTCTTTAAAAAGAGAAGGAGTCGAACTACTGGCAATATTTACGAATCGTTTTATCTGCGAAACGTTCTAGAATATAATGAAGATATTAATACGCGGCTTCAATTTCCCGGTTGATCTGTACAACAGAATAGGTGGAGACTTCAGAGGTAAGTGTGACAATTCATACAGTCGATTAGTGATCAGTCAGTGTCCATTGGTTGCTTTATAAGATCTAGTGATTCGAAAATGAAATGGACTAAATACCGTAAAGTAACGAAGTCTACCACTAGTTCCAGTTCGGTCCCAAAGCTAAAGACATTGACGACAGCGGAACTTCGAGTAGTGCTACGAGTAGTTCGGGTCGAAAGACGAAGAGATGGAAGGTCTCTCTCTCTCTAAAGTGAATATTTCGGCAGTATCGGGCTGGGCATTGGAGCGATTTATTAAAAAAGAAATAAGCTGCACAGATCAACTGAAAATCAAAGTTTTAAGTGATGATTTGGTTGTGCCAGGACCAAATTTTGTGTATGCAGTCCGAGAATTTCATGGCATAAAAAATACTTTTGTTTAAGGCTACTGGGTTCGACACACACTCAACAGACAATTTTGGACACTTGCGAGTGCTTAGGCATGAATCTGAACAATTTGGTGGGTTTCGGCTTTTATAAGAGCTGCAAACATGGGAGGACAAGACACATTAGTGGTGTTCAGGCTCGAATGAGAGAGAAATATTCGTGAACTGTCTGATTCCAGTTTCCAGCACACAGTTTGAATCTTGTGTTGTCGAGTGGATTGTGCATTCCGTGCATGTGTAACACCTTCGTAAAAACACTTCTGGTACATAGATGTTTTGATGCCTGATGAGAAGAAATAAAGGTAAAGCGTTCCCCTGTGCTTAGCACCACGCCATGAAGGCGTATAGGGGGTGTGGGGGTAACGCCCCACACTTTCTTGATCCGGTCGTGAGTGGGGGTGATGTGATCAGCATCACGCCCCTGACCGCCTTTACCACCCCAGGGTTTCCCCCAGGTACCCATGTTATTCGACGCTGGGTGGGCGCCGGGGCAATGGACAAACATACATACTGAGATGGTTCCGGCACACAATATTAATACATGGAAACAGAGGAGTTGAGTGGTAGAAAATGTCCCGATTTCACGTTCTGATTAAAATGACAGCCTTAAACAGTGGCGACGATTTAGGAGATAGTTGCTCCCCATTCTTTTGCCTCCACACTATCACACTATGGCCTCTTAATGCTTGTCTCCTTGTCCCCCCCCCACCCCCACATTTTGGAACCCAATTGCCACCACTGGCCTTAAACATACAATTGTGATACCCCTTTAAAAAATGGTGTTCAGCCGCCGCCCCGAAAGGATTTCCTGGATACGTGCCTGCTGCTTCCCGTAAAATATCACTGCACTCTCCACGTTCTTCTTCTTCTGTCTTTTCTTTGGCGCTGTCAATAGCTTCAACACGTTGTTTTTTTATATATATTTGTCACATATTTGTTTTAATTAGTATTCTGCTCGTTCCGCCACCTGAACGCAGCAGCTACGGCTCAAAGGGCAGTGTAGTTACACCGGAAGAAGGCTCGGAAATGGCAGGCTTCAGAAGTTAACTCATCCAAATTAAATTAAACAGGTATGTGCTCTCTCTAAATTTAAATCATAGTTCACAAATAATTTGATTAATAGTTTTAAAAGTATCTGTTTTATTTAATAGCATATTAATTGGTGCATTCTTCTCCAGCATAGCCATAGGCAGTGGCCACACTACGGGGGGGGGGGGGGGGGCAGGAACGCCCCCCAATTCTCGTTCGACAATTTCTCTCTCTCTCTCTTATCTGCCCCCAGTAAAACGACAAAATAAATAAATGAATGAATGCTCTTTTAGCCAAAATATGCATTTTTGTGTCGTATGTAACGGAATAATAAAAATGATTGCCCCGGGAAAATATGATTTACCCCTCCATCTTTACTATCGCTGTCACTAGCTACAACATATTTTGATTTCTATTGTTCCCACATATTTATTTTCATTTTAGTATTGTGAATCATATTCCACTGTGTTACCTCACGTAGCCACACACCCCCTCCCCACACACACACACGTACGACTTCAGTTGTAAGTTTTAGCCTAAGCTTGTCAAATATCCACTTATATCTTTGTATTCTTGAGCCATTTTAAAAAAAAATCATTTCGCTCCTTCTTCTGGACTATTTCATAGGAATGTTTTCCCACTGGAAGCCCCTTTGCAGATGGAGATCTGGGGCTATAGCCTTCCCAAGCCAGCGTCCCCTCCAAATACTCTCTTGGCCTCATGAAAGACAAATATATGTATTTCTACGAAATATTAATTTGACTTGGCAGTTTCTCTTTTCGAACAGGAATAAGTTTTAAATTTTAATAGCTTATAAATTTACACTAGCAATTTTGAGTAAAGGTTTTGCGTAACCCTAAAAGTACATTTAGAGACTGCAAGGTCAACTCTCGATATTTCAGATATATTAATAATTTTCATCACAACGTCTCGCATATTAAAACATAGATGCCAATTTCTGTTTATTTCCTTGTAATGCTGATCTCCGTGGCGAAGTGGTTAGCACAACGCTTTACGATGCCAAGTGCCCCCAGGTTCGAATTCCCGCCCGGGCATGGGTCTACTTTCCTTTCTTCAATTTCATCATATCATCACGCATCCTCATCTTTGCGATTAGCCATATGTGACAGGTAAGCGAAGTAAAATAAACTAAGTCTATTAATCAATTATTTTTTTAAACTCTTTAATTCTTCTTTAGCATGCCACGTTTTTGTTAAAATTATATTACGATTTGTAAAATGACGAAATTCTAAAGGAGAACACGCAACTTTCTTTGTAGCCCATCGGTCAGAAAGTTTCAGGAATATGGATTTTCAAAATACATTTTTTCACATGTACTTTGCCCCCTTTTAAAAGTAGCGCGTTTTCAATTATGTTACTAATCATTAAAAGGATGCCTCAATACCAGCTTGGAGGATGACAATTATTATTTTCCCCCTCCTAAAAGTAATTATATACTTTCGCTCTCTGAATATCCCACGTAAATGCTAGGGACCGACTGCTTCAGCCGAGCTCACTGCTTCTCTGGTGACGTCACGCGTTCGTGCAAGATCGGCAATCTTCGGATGGCTTTACCTAATCTCTATATTCCTTGCCACAACACTACAATCGCAAAGTACTTTTTCTTTACGTGGAATTTTTCTTAATTATTTTACCCGATGGAGGCACATAGTGGTTCGGATTCCACTATAAACTGTAGGTCCAGTCCCAATTAGCCTTACTGTGAATAATCAGTAAATTTTTAATTATTTTCTACCATCCCCAAAGAATGAACTTGTTATCTAACCAGTCGCAGTTCGTTCGTTTCCAAGATGGAAACCCTTAGCACCATCTCGTGCCGAATTGACAAAACACTTGTGTATTTTATCCCAATACTCCGGGCCCAAGGGAAGATGGACATGGAAATGGGCTAGGTGACCTTGAACCATCCAATAACAGACCAACTTACATGCACGACACCTTTACTCCCCAGTTGGCAGGGGCTGAAATGCAGTCGTAGTATTTACATCAGCAAGGCCTGCTGCTGTATTTACCGTAGTGTTGCAAACTGCACTGTTAAATATCTATGCACAGGGATTTTTCCCCCCACCGAATAATACCGTTACCAGTGTTGAGGCAGACCAGCGAAGCAATTTATTAAAGTTATAGTTAGAAGCTTCGGAGCACAGTAGACACACAAAACTATGATAACATAATATGCATGAAGGTGATCCATCGAGAAAGAACTTTTGTAAACATTGGAAGCGAAGGACATTTTTATGAAGACATGACTAATGAGTTTGCAAAGGCAGCGAGGGACTACATTTCACCTTTAAATAGCCACTAATTGAAGATCGTTTTGAAGGAAGAAGAAATTCTCAATGGAAGAAAGTGGAATTTGTAACTTCGTAAATGGAAAAGGATTTATGATGGACATATTTTCGTGAAGTGGTCGAACAGGGAACGTTATGTACCGAGTTGAATGGTGGCATCAATTTTCACATGGTGACACCCTAAATAAAGTTTGGGGAATAATCACCAAATTAAAGGGTGTTGGCTTACCTGGTTGTTTATTCTAAATGAACACTACAGCTAGATGAACACTACAAACACTAAGTAATACTGCAAGAGACCGCTCCCGTCGTTGTCCTGGAGATGGCTGAAATCTCTCTCTCTGGCTCTTTTTTTCCCCAGTCTTTCACCCCTGGTTCCAGGGGTCAAATCCCTTGCGTCTGGTAAGGCGGTTCCTTCTCCCCCCGTTAGGTGGCAGCAAAAGTCAGCGGCTTTAGGTGGCTGTCGCTACACCAGCCCCCCACGGAGAAAAAGGGTTACACCTTGTGTCGGAGGCGAAATGTTACGCGTCGACCAGAACGGGTGACGTAGTCACCTTTTGGTGACGGACTCTCTTGCCGTTGCGCCGATGGTGGTTGGTTGGTGGGGTGCTGTGTTGGTGTCTCTGAGGAACCCTTGGTTGGTGGGACGTCCTCCGTCCAGGTGTAGGCTGGTTTGACCCGGTCAATGCTGACGCGGGTCTCACGACCGTTGAGACGCAGGGTGAAGGTCTTGTCGTTTTTGCTTATAACTTGGTGTGGTCCGGAATACGGTGGTTGGAGGCTGCCTCGTACGGAGTCGTCACGGAGAAAGACGTGGGTGCAGGTTGACAGGTCCTTGAAGACGAAGGTGCTGGGTTGATTGTGACGGGAACCGGATTGTGGTCGCAGGCGAGCCATGTGTTGCCGAAGTCTGGAAACCAGGTCGGAAGGGTCTTCCATCCGGGTGGCTGTTGGTGGCACGATGAGCTCTCCTGGGAGTCGGAGAGGTTCGCCGTACACCAGTTCGGCAGGCGATGCTGCGAGGTCATCTTTGATGGCTGCGCGAATCCCAAGGAGCACGAGGGGCAGGGCTTCTATCCAGGTGGAGCCAGGGTGGCACATGAGTGCTGCCTTGAGGTGGCGGTGAAAGCGCTCGACCATGCCGTTGGCGCATGGGTGGTAGCTGGTGGTGCGATGGCGCTCGGAGCCGATGGTCCGTCCTAGTTCGCGGAAGAGTTCTGATTCAAATTGCCGCCCTTGATCTGTTGTGATGCGGGCGGGGGAACCGAATCGCGAGATCCAACACGATGTGAAGGCCGTCGCGACGTCCGCCGCGGTGATGCGTTCCAAGGGGTAGGCTTCGGGCCAACGGGTGAAACGGTCCACGGCTGTCAGGCAGTACTTATAGGGTCCCGCTGATGGGAGAGGCCCGATCAGATCGATGTGCACGTGCTGAAACCTTGCAGACGGAGGAACGAAATTGCCCAATGGTGCGTGCACGTGTCGGGAAACTTTGGTGCGCTGGCAGTCTTGGCACGATCGAGCCCAAGCGCGACAGTCTTGCTGGACTCTGGGCCAGACGAAACGCGACGCGATTAGGCGCGCGGACGCTCGGGTACCGGGATGACTGAGGCCGTGCAAGGCATCAAAAATGCGGCGGCGGTGCGCGGCGGGTACATACGGCCGGGGTTTCGCGGTGGAGGTGTCGCAGAAGAGCTTGACTTCGGTGCCAGGTATGTCCATGAGCTGGAGGTGGAGATCGCAATCGCCGTTCAGGAGCTCACGGAGCTCATCGTCCTCTTCTTGGGCGGAGGCGAGGGAGCGCAGATCGGGGGAGGGGGTGTTCCCGCGAACTGCGTCCACCCGCGATAGCGCGTCCGCCACCACGTTAGAGGTGCCTTCAATGTAGCGGATGTCCGTGGTGAACTGAGCGATGAAGGAAAGTTGGTTGAGTTGCACTGGAGGTAGTTTGTCACGCCGCTGCTGGAAGGCGTAGGTGATGGGCTTGTGATCCACGTATATGGTGCAGTGTTGCGCTTCCAGGATGTGACGAAAGTGCTGAACGGCTGCGTAGACTGCGAGAAGTTCGCGGTAGTACGGTGGCCACTCGGTCTGCTTGGTGGTGAGTTTCCGGGAGAAAAAGGCGAGGGGTTGCCACAAGCCGTTGGCGAACTGTTGCAGGCATGCACCGACGGAGGTGGCGGAGGCATCGGTGAAAAGTCCCAGCGGGGCTTCGGGATGCGGATGGGCCAGGAGCGTGGCGTTGGCAAGGCTGGTCTTGCAGGCCTCGAAAGCTTGTTCCAGGTCCGGCGTCCATGGGAATGGCTGGGATCCTCGGAGGGGGGTGACGGCAGCATGCAGAGGAGCTTGGTGTTCGGCAGAAGATGGCAGGAAACGACGGTAGAAGTTGATCATGCCGAGGAAGCGACGCACGCCGCGATCCGTGGCTGGTCGTTTGAAGTCCTGTAGGTCTGCGATGCGGTCGGGAAGCGGTCGTGTACCGGCAGCGGAGACTTCGTACCCAAGGAACGTGACGGAGGGGGTCCCAATCACACACTTCTGGGTGTTAATCAGGATGCCGTGGTCCGAGAGACGTCCGAAGAGGGCGCGTAGGTGTTCGCGGTGTTCCTCGTGGTTGCGTGATGAGACGAGTATATCGTCGATGAATGGAAAGCAGAAATCCAGTCCTGAGAGCACTTCGTCGATGAAACGCTGGAACGTCTGCCCGGCGTTGCGTAGTCCGAAGGTCATGTATGGGAACTCGAACAACCCGAATGGCGTGGTGATCGCTGTCTTCGGGATGTCGTCTGGGTTGACAGGAATTTGTGTGTACGCCTTGACCAAGTCGATGACCGAGAAGACGGTGCATCCGTGGAGGTGGTTGCTGAAATCGTGGATGTGCCTCACTGGATAGCTGTCCGGAATCGTCCGGGCATTGAGGCCACGGTAGTCCCCGCACGGTCTCCAGCCCTCCGTTTTCTTGGGTACCATGTGCAGCGGCGAAGACCAGGGGCTGTCGGAGCGACGTGCGGTGCCTTCGCGCAACATGGAGTCGAATTCGGCCTTGGCTATTTGTAGGCGATCTGGAGCTAGGCGGCGAGGTCGGCTGGACACGGGGGGGCCCGGGGTCGTCCGGATGTAGTGGACCGTGGAGTGACGAACTTCTCGCGGCGTGCCGGCGGGACGCGTGAGCGTCGGGAAATCGGCTAGGACGTCGCTGTATGAAGAATCGTTCGACAAGGCCTTGATGCTGGGTTGCATAGTATTCGTTGGCTGGCAGGGAGCCGAGAGTCCCGTTCGTCCGTCGAGCAGGCGCTTGTTGCGACAATCCGGCAGCAGCTCAAAGTGGTCCAGGAAGTCCGATCCGATGATGGGCACGGAAACGTCCGCGACGACGAAACGCCATGAAAACTCGCGACGCAGGCCGAGTTTGAGGCAGAGGGGCAGAATTCCGTACGTCTTGATCGTCGAGTCGTTTGCGGCACTGAGCACGTAGTCGGTCGGATGGCGTCGGTCCGGGAGCAAACGTCTCGGGAAACAACAAATATCCGACCCTGTGTCGACGAGGAAGCGGTGGCGGCTATAGCGGTCGGTCACGTACAGGCGGCTTCCACCAGGACGGCAGCCGTTTGCCGCGACTAACGGCTGCCGTTGGTGTTTGTTGTCGCGGGCGCGTACGTGCATGGGTCGTTGCACCTCTGAGCCTGGTCGCCGAAGCGGTGGTGATACCAGCATATTCCCTCATCTCTTCCTCTTGACGGCGATCTGCGGCCGTAGCGGCGCGGGCTGGTACGGTCACGCGATTGCGAGCGACCGCGGAAGGCGCGAAAGTCGCTTTGCAGGGACGCGACTTGACGAGTTAGCTCCTCGACGCGTTGGAGAAGCCGAACCGTGTCGGAGGCGGGCGCGAGTGGCGTCGCGGTCGCGCAGATAGCCGGCGGGTTGGGCGAGACGAACTGTGCGGCGATGTTGCTTGTCGCGGGGGTGAGCATGGGGGGGCTCACCTCCACGATGCGGTCCGCGAGCGTGGCAAGTTGGTCCAGCGGAAGTTCCGAAGACTGCACCTGCAGAATCGCTTGAACTTGAGCGGGCAGGCGTTGGAGCCACAACGTGCGCAGCAAGTCGTCACGCATGGGAGTGGTGCCTGCGAGTGACTGGAGGTGACGTAGGAACTGGGACGGTTTGCGACTGCCCATTTCTTCTTCCATCAGGATCTGCCGCAATCGCTGATTTTCAGACAGGGAAAATCTTCGCGTGAGTTCTGTCCGCAGCCGGGTGTAAGGGTCGGTTGCCGGTGGTGTAAGTATAATGTCTCTCACTTCGAACGCGTACCGACCTTCTAACTGTCCTACGACGTATGCGAACTTCGTCTCCTCCCGGGTGATGTGGGCGATGGTGAACTGGGCCTCCACTTGGGAGAACCACAATTCCATGTCCTCGGGCCAGAATGGGGGGAGCTTCACACTCACTCGATGTACGGAGTCCTGTTGCGATTGTACTGCGTGCGGTGCTGGAGTCCTCGGTTGAAGTGCTTGCTGTCTGAGTTGCTCGTTTTCCCGCCTGAGTTGGTCGAGCTGCGCTTGAAGTTCCTCTGTCATCGCGGTGTAGTTGGTGCGTCCAGAACAAAGGGGGTTGGGCGCGTCGTCTAGCGTGAACTTGTTCGATCCGGCTGGTATGGTACACAAAGGGGGGTAATCACGATTCACGGCCCCCCAAAAAAACGATCACGTCGGGGTCACCAGTTTGGGGAATAATCACCAAATTAAAGGGTGTTGGCTTACCTGGTTGTTTATTCTAAATGAACACTACAGCTAGATGAACACTACAAACACTAAGTAATACTGCAAGAGACCGCTCCCGTCGTTGTCCTGGAGATGGCTGAAATCTCTCTCTCTGGCTCTTTTTTTCCCCAGTCTTTCACCCCTGGTTCCAGGGGTCAAATCCCTTGCGTCTGGTAAGGCGGTTCCTTCTCCCCCCGTTAGGTGGCAGCAAAAGTCAGCGGCTTTAGGTGGCTGTCGCTACAAAAGTATCTAAGATCACTTCACTGAAAATATTCTCTTACTGCTGCAAAATGTAAACTTCTTCGTTGCATATTCTGGCTTTGATGTTTTTTTTTTTTTTTGTTTTTTATGAAGCTGTGCATGGGGTCCTATAGGCTTGAGCTCCCCTAGCCTACCACTCGTTACGAGCCTGGTACTACAGGGTTAATCAAAAATAAGGAGCAGATTTCAAAATATTATTTGAAACAAACAATGCACGACAGAAACACAAGTCTCACATCATTGGATAGATTAGGGTTCAAAGTTTTGTTGTATTTCAATTGGTTTCGTTCGTGCACTAAGAATGACGTTTTATGTGCCACTATTAGCGAAGTGTGAATCCATTGTGCAAGTGCAACGTGAATTTCGCGAGATTCAACAAACAGCCGTCTCGTCATAAGCAAATTTACGAGTGGCGTAAGAAGTTTGACGAAGATGGTTGCATAAGTATATTCTACCATTTCATCCAAATGACTAATAGTTCCACAGTTTTCAAAATTCTAATAATTACAGTTGTAGGTGAAAGGTCACAAAACAAACTTTACGAATGAAAATCCCCCTAACATTTAAAGCCTTTTCTTGAACGAGACGTGAAAAAGTTAATATCAAAATGCATTTCAGATACTGACTGCATAGAATGCAAAACAAATAATAGAAAATACTTGTGCTGGTATTCACTCGTTTGGTTGATCGAGTCTCCACATTTATATAATAATAAAAATAATAATTATTATTATTTCGATTAAAATATATTTTTCATAGTTTATATAATTTATTTTTATATAATAGCATTTATAACCGTTGTAATAATACTTATTATTTTTCTACAATTCAACTTTTATCATTTGCCCGACCCCCCTGCAAAAATTTCTGGCGACGCCCATATCCGAGAGCCCTAGAATTCCTCAAAAAGCCGTATGACTGCTACTCTTCAAGACCTGAACAGTTCTAGGCTTGCCTGTTTTGTGGATATTCAGTTTGAATTTTGCGTTGCATTTGCACAATGATTCACATTTAACAAATTGTAGCACACAAAACGTCATTGTTAGTGCACGAACGAATCCAATTGTCTTACAACAAAACTTTGGATCTTTCTACCCAATAACCTGCGGGTTTTGTTTCTGTCGTGTATTGTTAGTTTGTAATGGCATTTTGAAATCAGCTCCTTCTTTTTGAGCAAACCGATATTTTAATGAATCCCACAACCAGGAACGTATCTAGAAATATATTTCGTAGGGGATCTGAAACAAGTGTCTCAGAAATAATAACAATAATAATTTTAATAATAAAAATGTTTGAATTTAAATAATTATATTATATTAAATTAATTAGAATACGAGTAATATTAATTAAAATGTGTAAATTAATTAATATTACATTGTTGTTATTACATGAATAGGTTAAAAGACTGTATAAGTATAGAGAGATATATATACTGGGTGAGTCTGTTAAAAGAGGCCCCGTGGAAAATGTGCTCCTTGCATGTAGGCAACACTGGTACACCGAAGAGAAGAGCGGGGTAGAGAACAGTCCAGGATATCGGTGCCAAGCAGTTTCGACAACATGACATAGAGGGGGATTGAAAAGAAACCACTTGTGCCTCCACCGGGTATCGAACCCGGGACCCCTTGATTACAACGCTACCACTGCGCCTTGGGGGAGGCCCTCCAGCACCTCCTCTAGGTAGGTTGTTGTCACACTGTACTGTATTTACAGAAGAGATGTTTCATTCATTTACGTTTATGTCAAGTTGTCTAAACTGCTTGGCACCGATATCCTGGACTGTTCTCTACCCCGCTCTTCTCTTCGGTGCACCAGGGTTGCCTACATGCAAGGAGCACATTTTCCACGGGGCCTCTTTTAACAGACTCACTCAGTACTATCTAGCTTACTGTTTGGCTGCATTAGCTGAGACCATGGACGGAAGTGCGCATGCGTCAACTGGACGTGTTCATTGGCAAAATAGGGGTGACGGCACTTTGGTCAGGAAGCTGGTTCCGTGAAAATGGTCTGCTGTGGAAACAACATTGAAATTTTAAACGTAGTAACTTCTCTGCCAAAATACGAAGAGTTCTTTACGAATTATGTAAGGGTACAGAATGAAAAAAAATAGCCATCAATATACTACGTATATAAGCAAATAGAATATATCAGGAAAATATTCATCACGTTACAGTAGTAGATAAACTTGTTTGTAAACCAGTACCTTTTTTTTTTGGATGATTCAATTAAATTGATCTCCTTAGTAAATATTATAATTAGCACAAATGTGAAAATTAACAGTAATCAGGATAGTATTCACTAATAATAGTATTATTATTATAGATAGTATTATAAATATAATATAGAAAATGTAGTAACTGAATGGTTTGTGGCATTGAGTATTATATCGAGGGCGTTTTGTAGAATGTGCAACAGGGACTAAAACGACACAGTTTTCTTTGTTCTACTTCGAAACGGTTTGTTACGAATTGTTAGACACATCACAAACACAACACAGTAAGCAGTAATAAACACAACAAGCGAACCCATGCAAGCAATATGCCACAGGGTGGTTTGGTGGGAGTTCTACCTGCTCCCCCTCTCGCGTTTGGAATCGTACTTTCCAGCTAGTTTCGTTTCCCTTGGCCGGACTGTACGTGTAGTTAAAATCGCAAACATTTGCATAAAAACAACTACCCTGGCAAGGAAATCAATGTCAACTAGGTAAAGAATTGAATATTTATTAAATTACCAAAAAATGATGTTGACGAAAAGTAAACTGATTAATATTTCATTCATATTATTATTAGTAGTAGTGTGCCAAAAATCTTCTTTGTAATGTCATTCACAAAGTCGTATGATCCCAATATAATCCTTGCCTTCCAATACGTTCAGCGGAAAGAAATAATCCTTAATTATAAAACAAATGCTAAAGCAGTATATTTTCATTATTTAATTTAAGTACATGGTAAGTTTTTTTCTGGGGGGGGGTCGGACCCCCTGGACACTCCCCCACCAAATACGTCCTTGCCCACAACTTACCTTTGCTTAAACATGAAGAAACCGTATCCTTGACACAGAGTGCCTTCTAGAACCTTTTTAGGAAAGCAGGAGATGAAGTGAGTGGTTATGCAACTAAAAACAGCGAGTTAGCGTTTCGTTCAAGAAATTCCCAACCGACCACCGAAGAAGCAAGGCGCTATATTCCACCACGCGTAGTTAGGTAATTGAAAGAAGAAAGTCTCAGCGGGGGTTGTGACACAGTCGTCACTCCAACAATCGCCAATAATATGTCTATTTGTATCTGTCAGTTGCTTGTAGAGACCGTGTTGCATGGGTCAACGTTATGAAGTAAATGCAATTTAGTGTAATAGGCGTGTATTGCGTAAGCTACTTTAGGCATAAATTGCAGAATTAGCAATCATAGGAGCATTCATGTTTCTAGGCTCGCTTAACAACAGCTTCTGATTTGATAGATTGGCCATGATTTATTCTGTTAGCCCTGCAAAAAATATTCACAGAAAATCAGAAATCTCTCCATAGCTATGCGCTTTCTTAGGTCCGCTTTAGATGAAACCATTTCCTTTAATATTTTTACAAGCATAAATGCTACATAAACGCTTTTAAAAATCTTACAGCAGATACAAAAAGTTCGGTAAGCTTTTGCAATTACAATGTGTAATATATACAACACGAAAGGCACGTCCAGTTACACCATCTTTGCTGAGTGCACGGTGTTTACATTTGAAACAAGTAAAATATTCTTCCATACGTGTGCAGTAAACGATATGAAGCATGTATTTAAGCAGCGCCATTGCTTAGTACCTAAAACCATTTAATAGGAAACCTTATTTCTCTTGGTTGAATAGTTATCGTGTTTTAAAAATTCGAAGTGATACATTGTTTACATCTCACTCGGCCGCCATTACAGCTGGACTCGTGACCTAGAGCTCGCTTCTGATTGGTTCTGCTACGAAAAATGCTATGGAAATGATACTGATCCTGTCCTTGAGAGATGCCATAAGATTTTTCACTTTACACTAAGATTTTGGCCATGGCGTAAGCTTTGTTAGTGCTCAAATCCAGTGGCTCTCAACCTTTGTGAGACTTTTTGAAAAGTCGATGCCCCATCCCAACAATTTTACCCGAAAATACATTTCTATTTTGTAAAACTTTGTATATTTATTAATATTTGCTCTTGAAATTAAATATTAATAAATAAATTGTCATAATCATAAAGAGTAATAGTTCTATGTGTAGGCTTCTTGGGAAATATACAGGGTGTTTCACTCGCTCTCGGCCCCTGATTTTCCTTTATAAAAATCAAACTATTGGTCATAATGAAATTATACTTGTTCTTTGATCGAGGGTTATTTTATTTCCGCTGAACTTATTAGATTATATAATATATTCATTTCTTTATCTATTTGGCATTAATTTCCTTGCCATGGCAATTGTTTTTTTATACAAATTTTGCCTACCTTAACTCCACGTAAGCTAGATATTGAATACATGCTGTTATATCACTATACTTATAACGTATTTTTACCTATTTATGTAATATAGATCTAATATTAATTAATTTGAATATTTTAGTTAATACTATTTTAATTTTGAGGTGCTTGCTTCGGGCCCCGTCGAAATATGTTTCTTAGATAATAGATATGTGCATGCATGCGATTCGACTTCCGTACTGCCTGGAACAGAGGAATTATCTGACGAAAAAGACAACACTAGATGGTGCCGACGTCACAAAATATGAAAACACGTTATTGGTTTAACGAATGGATAATTCTACAAGGCAAAAGAAATTTAAGAAAAGGGACATATATTTTTGAAATTACCAACATGAGGTAATTGAAACATGTACGATTTTAGATCTCAAATTATACTTTTGAAGAATGAAGTTTCATTGTAATTAAGTTGTGCGACTGTTTTATTAATACCAACACGTTCGTGCACAGTTATTGAAGTGATTTCGTCGAATTCTTTATGAACACGTTGCTTACGTGCCCAAAACTAAAACTTGTATCGACAATTGCCCATAATGCAATTCATACATTACTAAATTAAATTGGTATTTTTTTTATATACCTCAATTGAAGAACTAGGTGACCCAATTTAAAATTTTCTTTTTTAAAAAATTTAAGTTTCGAAAGTTCATCATAAAATTAGCAAAAGGCTAGATAAAATACTCTGACCCCCTTTAGCCCAATGCGCAGTACTACTCTGATGGCACTTACGAGGTATGTTAACAAAATATTTTTGGACGCCATTTTCAATCAGACAATGAGATGAACCAGCTTCTTCTAATGGTTGTGCTAAGCAGACTGACAAATAAATGCATCAGTGGTTGCTTTGAAAAATGAATTGAACATTGGAATCAGCATATCACTTCAGAAGGTGATCATTTTGAAAGTTTTTAATTGAAATTTAAAACGGAGAACCAACAGTCTTCAAATGATACTATTAGTCGCATTATTTTTTGATACACCCTCGTACGAAGACATGGGAAGCAATGGGACAACTAATGATAACCTTCATTTGTTTTTGTTTCTGCGTGTTGGGTTGAACAAGTTTGCTGCATTTTAGAACAGATCTATTTGTGATCCACATACAGTGCTTTTCAAGGTCGAGTTGTCCGTGGAGCGGCGGCTAGCGCGCCGGGAAGTAAGAGCGCGTCTGCCGGCAAACTGGATGCAACATCCGCGTAACTGGAACCGCTAGCTTTGTAATGAAAAAAACTCGTACAATTACATTGTCAGTTACAATTAAAATGAGCATGTTACAAGAGATGTTGGAAATGTTGTCCTTCTGCATTAGAAACTTTTCACTAACACATATCAGTTCCTCTTCCGAAATTGCTTCAAATTCTATCCTGATATTTTCTTCCAATTCTTCTAATGTATGGCTGCTTCAGGTTTTAAAGCTTGGTAGCTCGCCACGCAGACGTCATGGAAATATCTGTTTCTTGTGCAAGGCGACGGAGGGATTTTTGAAGAGTATGTTCTAATCGTGCTCCAACGTCGTCTAGTTTCTCCTCAGTAAGCACATGTCGTTTTACCCTTCGCCTCTGATCAAGAAGATACCCTGATTCCCAAAATTTGTTCCCAAGTTTCCGAACACTGTCTCTGTGTGAAACGGGAACATCTGGGTATTCTGCTGCGAAACGCCTTCTAACTTTCATACAAGAATTCGTAGTGACGTAAGATTTGTACATAAAAATTCTTTGTTTGAAATTGTACGTATAGCGTGGCGTTATTACACTGCAGGAAACCACCAGTAATAAGTTTGTTTGAGTTGGTGGGTTTTTTAAGTTCACTTTATGCACAGTAAGGCTAATCGGGACTGACTGGACCTACATCTTAAATTGGAATCCGAACCAGTATGTCCCTCCACTGGGTATCGAACCCGAAACGCCTTCATTACAAGGCGACGACCACTGCGCCATCGTGGAGGCCACCAGAAATAAGAAAACTAAAACAAAACAATCTAAAACACTTGTTAACACCTTAACGCTTCACAAACACGTGCAAATTGGACACCAGCTATCTAGATACAGAAGCACTGACGCGTCCAGTAACAAGTCAACGTACAGCTGTGGGTCTAAGTGACGGCAGATGCGCTCTCACTGCCCGTGTTTGTGAAGTGTTAAGGTGTTAACAAATGTCTTTGTTTTGTAGTTTCCGTATTACTGGTGACCTCCCCGATGACACAGTGGTAGTCTCGTCGCCTTGTATTGAAGGGGTTCCGGGTTCGATACCCAGTACATACTGGATCGCGTTCCAATTTAAGATGTAGGTCCAGTCAGTCTCGATTAGCCTGACTGTGCATAAAGTGGACTTAAAACACCAACTCAAACTTATTACTGGTGGTTTCCTGCAGTGTAATAATTCCACGCTATACGTACAATTTAGAACAATGAATTTTTATGTACGAATCTTACGTCACTACGAATTCTTGTATGAAAGTTAGAAGGCGTTTCGCAGCAGAATATCCAGATGTTCCCGCTTCACACAGAGACAGTGTTGGAAAACTTGTGAACAAATTTAGGGAATCAGGGTCTGTTCTTGTTCAGAAGCGAAGGATAAAACGTCATTATCTTACTGAGGAGAAACTAGATGGCGTTACTCCTCAAAATCCCTCCGTCGCCTTGCACAAGAAACAGATATTTTCATGACGTCTGCGAGGCGAGCTACCAAGCTGTTAAACCTGAAGCCATACATTAGAAGAATTGAAAGAAAACGTAAGGAGAGAAGTTGAAGCAATTTCGGAAGAGGAACTGATACGTGTTAGTAAAAGTTTCCTAAAAATATGCTATAAATATGTGGATGCAGGAGGACATTTTACAACTCCTCTTGTAACAAGGTACCTACTCATTTTAATTGTAATTGTCAATGTAATTGTACGAGATTATTTCATTACATAGCTAGCGGTTCCATTTACGCGGTTATTGCATCCAGTTTGCGGGCAGACGCTCTCTCACTGCCCGGTGTAATAGCCGCCGCTCCGCGGAAGACTCGACCTAGATGTAGAAATTGTATGTACACTTCGCAACATCTTATTTGACCGGCCCGAAAGAATTCTAAGTCCCGAAATCGTAAACTTAGCAACATTGCACTTCAGCTCCAGGTGAGAGTAGCCAACTTTGAGTAAGTCCTTCCACTAGACGAAAAACGCTGCGGTGAGAGGTTTTCAATTTAACACTTTCCATGAACATAGAAACTATAAACCGCTATTATAATACGCAATCAAACAGAAATAATAAATTGGAAAAAGAACCTTGAAGGATATTTACGATTCTGCATGCTCGACTTGAAATTTGGGGGGTTTGAAACACTGAATAGAGTTTTTCTCCACCTGGAGGAAATTGCCATCACGTTTGTGCAGAAAAAAACAAATTTGTGAGGAGTTTATGCGACCTTTTATTTACAATACCTTGCATAATATCGAACAGTTCTCAAAAACATATATTTTGCACGACTTGTCGAGAAAATGTGCTTAAAACACAGGAAGGAGGGAGTCTTCATAAACGTCAACATGTTTTTAAGTGTATAACGTCATTAAGTTAACGTAGAGCAGTTGGTTAGGCGCTGCTATCCTTACTTTTCATCAAGCGTGAAAGGTAGCGGGTTCAAATCCCACCCTCCCCTCTTTCTTTTTTTTTCTTCTTTTGTTTGCTGAACAGATACCGTTGATATTTGAATATTTAAAAAATGAATCCGATGCATACTTGAGGGACGTCCCTTCTGCGCATATTTCCCCTTAGAAGTTGGAGATTTCCAGGATTTAAAGTTAAAACTTTTCTTTTTTAGTTATTGTTCATATGTTGTGTTAACACAAACATCATGATTAATTCACAAATCACATATATTTATTCAGGATGCAAAATGTAATGTTATTTAAGTTATGTATTGTTTGTTCTTCGCTGACACCTATAATATTGATTATTTGATTTCGATATACTAAACAAAGATAGACAGTTATGTTAAGTAACAAATGAGAGCATTTAATGAGTTCACATTGCTAAGATTTGTAATTTTATTTCCGTTCCTTCTTAATGACTGTTGTCAATCCCCTCACCACCATCTTACCATGCGTCTAAATCTAATAGTAAATCGCCAATTAACATAAGTAAATGGTTATTGCGACGGAGGCCAATTCGATAAGAAACTACTAATAAGTATTTATATAGTGAGTGACAAACAAAAAATTCAAAACCTCATAATGATCGTTAATTCCTCACTGCTTTGTATCTACAATGTTTGTCTTCTTTGAAGAGAAAGTACGAGTATCAGATATAAAAACTTTCCGCACTAACTTTGTAATATTCGAAACCACCATTACAGACTTAGCTCTATGTAACTTGATTCTGCGCATTCCACGTGGCATGTGACTTCCTCCTATCATCGAAATAACTTTCTCTTACTATTTCCTTTCCTCTCGTGAAATACAGAGACCAATGTTAACTTCTTAGCACGGTGGATAAACTTTACACCCAACGATATACTCCTGAAAAAATTCTGCCTAGGTGGAGAATCGAACCTACGACCTCCCTCGTAAGAATCAAGCACGTTACCTCTTCTCCAGGTAGCTCATGTTAAAATTTGCTACCAGTTTGAATAAACCAATTCACACATAATGTCATATCTATAATTTCCTCATGGCAATTTTCATGAGGAAACGAATTCAGATAAAATCGAGAAACGCTGAAAGGGAAAAATGATGAACATATCTATTGTCGTTTTGTCAAATTTTGTAAATTGTGTAAAAATTCGGTGTTTTGAGAAGTATTTTGTTGTTTGTTTAAAGTAGGAACAGGAGAGCGAAAAGGAGTGATTTGAACCAGACCCCGTTTGACAAGAAACTTCAGCTTTTTTCCAAAGACTGTATGAAAAGAGAGAGGAACGTATGAAATATAAAATATGTGTGAAATTAAAACAATGGAACCCTTGAAAGATAATACTAACGAACTTCAAACTATGAAAAACATATTTTCGTGGTGGAAAACTCCAAGTCATTTTCGAAATATGAACTTGATGTTTTTCTATATTATGAAGTGGAGATATGGGACGATACGATCCCTCAGCAAGAAAATTTTAAGTAAGCTACCTCCAACTTTTTCAATGGTCATAATTACTAATTAGGGTCCGGAAGTTGATGAAAAATCAAATTTTTTTTCTGACCCTTAAAAACAATGCTAAACCTGATATCATGTCCGTTTCCCTTCAGTTAGAGCCGGGAAACACTTTCTATTTTGCATTTTTTTTTTGCATTTTTCGGCCTTTTTGGCTTTAATTTATTTGTGAGTATTTTTAATAGTTTTTGTTTCATTTTTACTTATTTTTTGAGGTTTATTTTTCTCCTCGCCTGTTGTTTCGTGCATTTTAAATGCATTTACTAGTAAAACTTACATATTTAGATTTCTTGACATGGTCCATTTAGCAAATTCACCATGAATCGAAAAAACGGTCAATGGAATTGTTTGGCAATGGATTAAAATACTTTGTGTGAAGATCTACTTTGGCGTTATTTTTCTGGACACTATTATCGCTTTAATCTGTAGGTTTAGAGTAAAATTAGTCACAATATTAAATGCAATTACACTCTGGTATACGAGAAGCAGAACTGTATTTTCGGATGCTGGCCGACTAGAGTATTATAGAAGGAGATGAATTGGTTGATTTGGTGTTTTAAGTCAACTTTATGCATAGTAAGGCTAATCGGGACTGGACCTACAGTTTAAAGTGGGATCCGAACCGAGTGCATAAAATAACGTGAACCGTGTGGTATAGGGGGATCGTTTGCTTATGGAATGGAAGGTTATGGGTTCAAACCTACTGCTTTGCAAAATCTTTTTCGGGAAGTAAACGGCTTTGGACGAAAATGCTTATCTACGTTTCTTGGATATTTCTGTTGATATTTATGCGATTTATATCCAGCATTTCCGGATGGAGAAAGTTGACATGTAAGTTCTTAATATGTGTTAACTTATAACAGCTGAATGAAAGGAAAAGTATTTCGTAAAATCCTACCAATCACTGAAAGATTAAAAACATTACTTGAGGCATGCACAGTGGCGACGATTATGGAGTGTGAAGGGGCAGATGACCCAGCACTATGCTAAACATTATCTACCAAGGGAAAGAAACTGTCCTTGCCCTCCCCCTCCCCCCCACCCTGCTCCATCAGTTTTGAAACCCAATCGCCGACACTGAGCATGCATCGCATAAATATTTACAGTAATATCATATAATATTATATTACGTTATTACAACACTTCGTACTCGGTAAATAAAAAGGAAAAATAATAAGGAAAGGGTGGGATTTGAACCTACGATGTTTCGATCTTGACGAAAACAGTAAAAAAACGAAAGTGCTGTCATCTAACCGACTACTCCAGGAGATTGCTAGCAGAAAGCTCAGTAAAACACGTTAATCTCAGTTGAAGCAACATTGTGCCGGAGTTTCGAACCATTTTTCGCCAAGAACCAAGGAAAATACACACTTTGCAGAATCGTTTGGTGTTGTGCAAGGTATCCTTACTAAACATTTCGCATAAAATCATCATAAATTTGCCTACTTGTATTCAAATGTGACCGCAATTCTTTCCAGGTGAATGAGAACCTGTTCAGTGTTTCACAATGCACATACATTTTTCTATTTTCAAATTCAGAACGAAGAATCTTGAAATATTTTCAACATTCGTATTTCTACTTAACATTTTTTTGTCTACTCATATATTTTATTACTGCTTTAGGGTATCTTTACTTTATGGAATATGAAAGAATGAAAAAAAATCACGAGCGCTTTCATTCAGGAAGAAGAAATGTTGCAAAGTTGGCTACTCTTAGTTGGCTCTGAAGCGCTAGGCTGTCAAATTTACGAATTCCGGACTTTGAAATTTCTCAGGGCGGTCAAATAAGATGTTGCGAAGTGTACATACTTACTCTTTTCCGTTGAATCCGATGAAAAGAAAACTTTGCATTCAAGAAATGTGGCTAATAAAAATAAAAAAGACATCCCACACCATATACACTGAAGCAGTGTGTGTTATTGTTCACATCTGCAAAATGGATTGCAAATTAAAGATGACTGGGTGGATAAATAGTTTCCTATTAAATTAACATGTAAATGCTATGTTTTATTCCCGACGAAAGGAGGTGAGAAATATAGGAGAAATAACAGGTCGATCTAATTTCTTTCTGTGTTCCAGGGGCCTAGAGTGACAATGACAACCACCTTCGCAGCTACGGACCCAACTTTTAATAGTCCAATTTGATATATATTTTTAAAATCTTATCTATGATTGTAGAAGTACATTTTTGTCCCATGCTATTACCAGCCCTAAAGAGAGAGAGAGAGAGAGAGAACAAGAGATGTATGCAACATTCACACACAGGCTGACAGGGCCTCACCCATGTCGCAGTGGTAGGGTAGCGTCTTCGCCTTGTAATCAAGGGGTCCCTGGTTCGATACCCGGTGGAGGCACATAGTGCTTCGGATCTCACTTTAAACTGTAGGTACAGTCCCGATTAGCCTTATAGTGCATAAACTGAACTTAAAAGACCAAATCAGTCAATGAATCAACACACAGGCTGACATCATTCTTTGTTGTTCCTTCACAGAAAAAACTGGTTTGTTTGGAATTACCAAAAAAGTTTGGTTGAGCTGTTTGGTTATGTTTTTTTGTTTCCGATAACCAAATGTTGCTTGTAATTACTGTAGCATTTTGTTTAAGAATACCAAAAAATTTGGTCAGACGAAATATGGTACTCGTAAACAAAATGATACATATGTAAGTAAAGAGAAACAAAACGTTTGCTTAAATTTACTATATGTGCGTGAACGTGCTTTCGAATTTGAAATAACGATTGTCCAGTTTCGTCGAGTGTAGTATGAAAATCCTTTGTCGAAAATTGAAACTCATGTAGATAGATAATTACTCGAAGCGAGTCTTTATGTTGCTGTGTAACCTAATATTCTGAAAAAAAAAAAAAAAAAAGCTCGGAATATACTTACTTTATACTGATTTTATCTACACCAGCCGCTACATGGTTCTGTCCAAATGTGTACAAGAAACATAAGTTTTTGTACAACAAATAATGGTACGTTTGATTGTAATCATAGTGAAAAATTGTGCTTTAACATTCTTCAAAAGATATGTGAACATCTAAGCTACAAATTAAAGAAGAAAATGTACTGCAGTCAATAAAAATGAATCTCCCATGAGCAACCTTTTTGATTCTGGACTATATAAGCAGAAGGTAAGTGTTGCGCAGAAAAACAAACGCTCCAAAAACGGTTAGTTCAGGTGAACTTTCTATTCTGAATGTGTATTTTGAGATCAGTCAGTTTCTACAAACTATCCACCCTAGCTAAAATTAGCCAGATTATAACATAAGTAATTATGAATAAATTATTTAAGAAATCGTTTGGTAATTTTGACTAAATTATTTGGTTTTCCTGAACAAATGGACTACATTTTGTTAGATTTACCAAAATAATATTTGGTTTTGGTAACCAGAAAATTGTTTACGACAAACAAATAGAACTTGACCAAATCTTTTGGTACTGGTTAACAATTGTTTGGTTGATGCCTATTTAAACAAACGATTTGTTCACCACTACCATTTTTTTGGTTAATCCAAACAAACATTTTTCTCTGTGTTCTTTGTATGTGTTTATGATGTTATTATATTGCTTATCTTTGTTGTTATAACACAGACTCTTACCCTCGGAAAATTTTAATGGGGGAAAAATTTTAATAGAACAAGATCGTTGGTGGGAAGGTGGGAGATACTCCTTCCAACATGGAAATTCGTACCCTGAATGTGAACACCAACGCTATGGAATTATCCTTATAATGAACAACATGTCTGAATGTGAATTAACCACAAAAAGATGATTTGCTCATCAAGACTGCAGTTCGAAAAAAGTCAAAACAGGGAGTAAATATGGTGAACTGTCCCGACCAAAGTGGAACATTTAGTAGCCTCGCATAAATGGTTATAAAACTAAAATTACTAAATATAGCCTTTCTCCAGAGACAACCCATTCATTTAAACAAGAAGATAATCTAAATTCTTGTAAAATCTTAAAAATTATCCATGTTATTTTTGTAGTTTTGCATCAAAATATTTCATGGCTCGAGGGGGGCATGGCTCCCTTTCCCCCTCCCCTGGGTATGGGCCTGGATGAAGTGTTTATTTAGCGAATGATCAACAAAGATCTCAATCAAATGAACGTTTAAAGCAACAGACAGGCATTTGTTGAATCTTCTGAACTTGAACACCGCTATATGTCTACTTGGTTGAAAGCCATTTCCTTGCACCAGCCTGACACCGAGATATACCTGCACTATACCCAGTGACAAAAAGTGCAACGAACTAGATGGGGCTAATTCAGAGGCGTATATTCGGAGCTATCTAGGCTATCTGCGAAGCCCAGACTCGGGGAATAAAATACAGAAAAAAATATCTAAGTAAAGAAAAAAATATCTATCAGAAAATGTGTATAAAATTGTTTATTTCAATAAGAAGATGAACCTAATTTATTAGAAGTTGGAAACATTGCCCGCTTTCTTTGAATTCGCGAGACGGCTGGCCCAGCTGGCGGGCAACTTCACGGAGGTGACGGGTAAGCTTGGCAGGGCTCCGATCAATGTTGCAAACCAATTTTTCCCACCATGTAATTTCTCCAGGATCGGGTAATTGTGGAGTCAAACTGTTACAGGAGAGAGAACAGGGTTGCATATGGCGGGGAAAAAACCCTCTGAACTTCCTCAACAGTCTGGGTCAATGTTGCAAACCAATTTTTCCCAGCATGTAATCTTCCCAGGAATGGGGAATTTTGAAGCCAAATTATTGCGACCGAAGGGGAAAGTGTCATGTGGCAGGGACAAGAACATAATTGAACGCTTGCAGAGGAGTTGAAAAAGAGGTCGTTGACCTTCAAACAACTAGATACAGTGGTGAGTAGAAAATTGTTGGCTGAGCGGGAATGGTTTACCGAAATGACAAGGACCAGTTCTAGTCTAGATCGCGTCGAGTGGTCTTGGTGCGTGGAATTTATTTAGAGGCAGTGTGTGAATACAGTAGTGAGTGGATTGTATTTTTGTGAATGATATGTGCTGTGTTGTGTAGTGAAATAAGGGACATAATTAACAAGCTGTATTTTCGGCTTACGAATGACGATAAGCTCCAAATCGTTGTGGATTTTTATTGTATGTGCACTTTATGAACATATAAGCTAATGGGGATCGGACCTACAGTTAAAGTGGTATCTAAACCACCATGCATCGATCCCGGAACCCCTTAGTTTCAAGGCAACGACGTTAGGTTGAAATTTTATTTTTATTTTCGTATATAGGCCTACATAATACTTCACAGTATAGGACTCTCATACAAATAAGAATGAAATTCTTGAAATCCTTTCCTTACTGACAGTGTATATTTCCATGTTTTATTTATGAGGTATATATTTTAATCACAGAGTCACATCACTTCAACCCGCCACCACAAATGAGTTTAAAAAAAACACACCCACCAGCAAATTTTTGTCCATTCGAACACTATGATATGGTGCGATAGCCCAGGTTCTTAACCCAGTATACGCCACTGGGCTAATTATACCCCTTGAACCTCCCCCCTCTATAAAAGTAGAAGTAAAAGTGAGTAAAATTTTTGATTGCAAGAAAGGACCTTGAACCAGAGTTGTTAAAGGTCCAAGAAGCCATAAATTCCAATGGGTTCTTGGTTTAATGAAAAGAAGACATTTGTGGATAAAGTGTTTGTTTATTTAGTGAATGATCAACTGTGATCCCTACCCGCCGTTATGCAGCATTGAGTTAACAGTAGCTCATACATAATTACAAGAAACAGCAAAAGTGTCGCCACCTGCAGCCCCATTCAACTCTTGATCAACTTGAATTCCATTTCCAACTTGTACATTGCGATTCCAAGTATCCATTTGCCTTCTGACGCAAGAATAGCCACAGCTGCCTTGCCAGTCGGTGCAACACTCCAAGCGAAACCGGTTGTTCACTTCTTTAAATTATGGCGGGATCAGAGGCATAAATCACAAGAAGAAAGCGACACTAATTGTGAAGTTGTTGCTCTTTCAAAAGGATTTCCCGGACTTGTAACATGATATATGTTAAAGAAGTGAAGACAATACTCACTGTAAATCACCTGAGACTCCTGAGCACATCAAGGGACTTGAATTGTGACCGGTTCTCGAAGCGAATGCGGAAGATTAGGCTTATCTGTGGATGAGGAAAGTTACTTTGAATTCTTTGTGAATGTCTTCCTCAGTTATTTTTGCAGTCCATGATCCCGTAAGGCAGACATCCCTTCTTCGAAAGGTGTTCTCTTGAGATTATTTGGTAGACAAACGAAACGAGTCGTTTTGAAGATTCTACTCTTACAAAAGATTCACCGAAGTGATTCGTTCAGTTGATTTGAGTTGAGTCAAATGATCCGTTCAATTCAAACGAACTGGATTGAATAATTGCTTCAGCTGAAGTGTGCAATAGAGTCCATACATTACATAATAGTCTTCTTCTTCTTTTTACTGGCCCACACCGCTTTTGCTGTAGTCTCCGGCCAGAGTTGCTATTGTTATTGGTAGAGTCCGGGTTTGTACGTAATTACATATTCTATTCCTTTGTAGATACATACCTTGAACAGGAAAATGTCAACGAATTAAGTAACTGACATGATTTTGCATCATAAGTTTTATGTTACATATTTGCCAGGATATTACATATTTTACATATTTGCTCATTTACTTAACATAAAACAACATATTTCAGCATTTTTTCCTATCTTGATTCTTTTTCCTATATTTTCGATTTCTGAAACATGAAGAAAATTTGAAGCTCATGTGATGTAATAATTTCTAATCAATGAGATACTTAGTGCTTACGGTCACCTAAAATAGATTGAAGACCAAAATAAAAAATCACGGGAACTGTTATTTATTGAAAGATGCTGGAATTTCTCGCCCGCCCCCCTTCTCCCTTCGGTTATATTCGTTTCGCTTTTAGGTTTAGGCAAAGAACCTAGAAACTTGTCATCGGTGGACAAGAAAACTACTTTCCTGTACGTAGCGAGTTACACAATATGTTCCCTTGTACGAAAATGTCCGAAAGTAGCTGCACTTCCGATAATACACCAACTGTAAACACAAAAGAATACTATCTCCCGCCTGTTCCATACATATTTCACAAGAGGCCTGATAGCTATGTACTGCTAAACAGCTTGGTCATTATTTACCGCTCCCACCTCTAGGTTAATGCGGCATATACAGGAGAGATATCCTGCTGTTCCATATTACAAACCCATTCCATATTTAGGTACTTTCCTAAAACACTAAAATGCTGACCAAGATAAAATTTATTGTAAAACATACACTATAAACGTGACGTTTCAAGGTCTTCAAACTCTGAACCAACTTCAAATGCTTTTGAAGTTTCTGAAGTTAGCATTTGAAGTTGGCTCAGAGTCTGAAGACCTTGCTATAAGATTGAAACGTCACGTTTATAGTGTATTGTTTACAATAAATTTTGCCTGAGTCAGCATTTTAGTGTTTTATTCAACATGGAAACAAGGCTTAACAGTGTTACCATTGGACAGGTAATTTCCTCTATCATTGTGCCATATGGCCCGACCCTGTGGCTGAGTGGTTAGCACATCGCGCTGCGACGCCAAGGGTCCCGGGTTCGAATCCCGGTCGGGCTTGGTTGTTTGTGACCATTCATCAATTTCATCATTTCATCACTCATCCCCATCTTCGCAAATTAGCCTAGAGGCACAAAACGCGAAGTAAAATAAACTAAATCAATCAATCAATCAATCAATTGTGCCATATGGTTTGCACATACCACCTACCCTACCCTTCGTTACTGGTCTGAGGATTATTCGAGATATGGTTACTGTTGCTTTGGAGAATCATTGCCGAACCGTTTAGTCGAATGTATCTGAATCGATTCTCATGACCCGTTCGAATGAATCGATTCTTTCGGGAACGGTTCGTTCTCTCAGCACCTGAGGTCAAATGAACTCGTTACACGTGCATGAATCGGATCTGGCGGTGGCGCTCACCGTGACGACTTGCGTAGCAACATTGATACGAAAGGCTGGGCATATTCCTGTCATCGAAGTTCTAACCACTGCGCCAGCTGTCCTCATAATGGCGCTTCCTGGGTGGGCGACATATCTCCGTTGGGTGGCTCTGCTTTTAAAACTCCATCCAGCCGCTCCGAACAAGGGAGTTACCATTATTAAGTTGCACAAGGATTGTTTCTTCGCTCCACCCAATTGTGGCTTATTAGCATATCAATAGATTCCCTGGCGTGCGTGGTGTATTGCCTGGTAAGCTGTCATTTCGGACCGAAGACCCGCTGGGCGGATGAAATTGCGGCTACGGGTCTGAAAGGGTTGCGTGTGACGCACGCAACGATGTTGGTCATATGCAAAGAACGTAGCCATGGCGATTTGTTTGTGTGTATAAAACTTAATATGGCTTATAAATTATACAGGGTGATCCGTTTGGGTTGTCAGAAAAGTAAATCGTTATATACAGGAGGTTAATGTACATATCTCTGAATAGTTTGTTGTAATATAAGCGGAAAGGATGTTAAGTTTCGAGTGAGTTTCAGCCGCGTGGCGCTAGCGTGCATGGTTGACAAAGATGGTGGTCAGGAAAAGGAAAGAGAGAGAGAAAGAAACGAAGAAGAGAGAGAGAGAGAGAGAGAGAGGAAGAAAGAAAGGGGGAAAGAAAGAGAGAGAAAGGGCTTTCTTTCTGTCTTTCCTTCTTTCTCTCTCTCTCTCTCTCTTTCGAAAGAGAGAAAGAAGGAAAGAAAGAGAGAGAGAGAGAGAGAGAGAGAGAGAGAGAGGAAAAGAAAGAAAGAAGAAGGAGAAGGAGACCCCGTAGCTAGGATTGATCTCCAGGGGGTCTCACGGGTTATCGGGGGGGGGCTTTGCAAACCAAGTCCATTTTTCAAATGTTTAACAGTATTAAATGAAGGTAAATTGTGTGGGGGGTTATTAAGTTATATAAAATTTAGAAATTTCATGCAAATACATTTTTTCTATATATTTTAAAACATCGCTTGAAGGGTTAATTGACTGCTACTGAAATCATCCCTTACTACACACTTCATACTACTTTTGATAATACAGATATTTAAACCTCTGACAATAAAGTTCGGTGAATGATCCTGAATATCGAAAGTAGACGAGTTCTTAATGAAACCTACCTTACTGTCCTTCGAAGTAGTCCCCTCCCATGGCTATGCACCGTTGAGAACGGCTGTACATGTCCTGGAAACTTTTAGAAAAGTCTTCTTTCGGGATGGTGTTCAAGACCCTCGTCACGTTCCGTTGGATGTCTGGAATATCCTCAAATCTCTGACCTTTCAAAGCGATTTTGAGGCGTGGGAAGAGAGAGAAATCTGGAGGATTCGGATCCAAATTTCTTGCAATGCATTGCTACAGAGGATGAGAGCTGGTGTGTGAGGTACGACCCTGAAACGAAACGCCAAAGCATGGAATGGCGTTCTCCTGCATCACACCGTCGGAAGAAGGTCAAGGCGTAAAAATCACGCATCAAGACGATGCTTATCACTTTCTTTGACAGTGATGGCATGATCCACAAGGAATTCCTGCCGGAGGGAACAACAATTTTTCCGCCTTGGCCTTCACGAAAGAAAAAATGTAGTCATTGTGCCTACAGTACATTTCACACCCGGCCGAAGCAATGAAACTTCCTTTCGTTCCCTAAGCTTAGGAGTTGTTGGCCTTTGACACAGATGCGGATGAAATTTGCATGATGACGTCAAAGTCACAGATTTCTGTCTAAACGGGAGGCCGTAACAGGCAGCGAAGGTACAGCTAATAAAGCTCCCCTATGAAAGAAGTTCTGAATTCTTCTAAATACTTTCCAGCTCATAAACAGGATGAACGAGTGTAATAGCTGCTGTTCATGTTCTGTGAATTTACCCTTTACCAAGTTGTTAGCAAAACAATGTATGCTGTCTACATTTTCACTCTTCGCCGCAAAACTATTACACAAAATAGTTTTACCTAATGTGAAGATGGCTAACGGCAGTGTCAGTGGGGGCTGACGACAGTTCCAGGGGGGGACTCAGCCTCCTCTGGTCCCTTCCTGGCTACGGGCCTGGTCACGCTGCAACAGTTCGCAAAGTGTGTATTATGGTATGCGAATTTTTCGAGTGTTATATGCATGCTAGCGCCGCCACAAACGTGAGCATAATTTTTCTTCGAACTGAATTTTAAAATTCAGGCGCCAGGTAAACATTTTGAGACACCATGTCCACCGGGCGTCCTGTATTTTTCTACCCCCGGTCATGAATACACTTATTAATTATATTAATTGTAAAATTATTATTCGGAACCACTCCCGAAATGGATACGTGCTTTGCAAGGACGTATTTAGGAGGGAGACCAGGCCCCCCCCCCCAAAAGACTTATCAAGTACTAAAATTAAATAATAAAAAATATCTTCGTTTCGCCTTTGTTGTATAATTTCCTCTGAAGTTATTGGAAGACAAGGATTATATTGGGATCATACAGCTTTGAATGGCATTACAAAGAAGATTTATGTACACTACCACTCAAAATAATATGCATAAAATATTAATCGGGAACTTTCTTTTCTGCAACTACATGTAGCATCATTTTTGTTATTCGATAAATATTCAATTATTCATCTATTTGACATTAGTTTCATTGCCAGGGCACTTGTTTTTATGTAAATTATTCCGATCTTAACTACAGGTAAGCTACTTAATGAATGTGCGCTGTTATATCTCTATTCTTATACAGTCTTTTTACTTATTCGTGTAATAATAATATAATATTAATTTATGTATTGTGATTAGTATTATTTTTTAATATAATTATTTTAATTTAAACATTATTATTATTCCTGAGACACTTGGTTCGGATCCCCCCCCGGAACATATTGCTAGATACGTGCTGGTGCTTTGTGAACCACAATGCCGAAACCGCAGCTCCAACTATATGTTGTGTCGCTGTTTAATGACGAAATGCTGTTGGGGCGTACAGCGCTCTTGGCTGAATTTTTCCACTCGAGACGACAATGTTCCCCGTCGTAAATACGTCCCCGTACAAAGCACCGTTTCGGCTTCCGCGACGTGGCAACACTGCATTCTATTCTATTGTCTCTGCGAATGAATTGCCGCTTCTCCAAATTGACACCGCCGAAGGAATTCGCATCGCTACCGTTAATCACGGCAAATTGGTTAACCTGCGCGAATGCGGGGTGTACACGCCGTGGCCCCCCTTCTGGCTGCGCCGCCACAAGCATGCGGAATGAGGAGAGAGGGCCCCACACTCCCCCCTTTCTCCAATTAGCCGGCCCATCTGCTGGGGTTGAATTACGAGGTAGATAAAGCAGCCTGTAAAATATAGCCGCGGCCCCGGGGTCAATCCAGATTAAACTTCCCCCCCTCCCGACGAAAGAATCCGAGTCGAAGGAAGAAAAATTAGTGCAACGTGTAGTGTTGCATTCGGGAAGACTGGGAGGGGAAGGTCTGGCATATAGCGACCGAAGCAGACGGAGGGTTATCCTGGCAATGCTGCAAAACGCGTAACATCGAAGTGCACATTCGCCATGGCTTATGTAGGCCCTGTCTAGCAGGGTGGTTAAAGGTCCAGAAACTTAAAAATTCTATTGGGTTCCTCTGCAGGACCGGAACCTTTATCCTCGCACAATTTAAATTCGGTCCAAGTTGTATTATGTTTAATTAAAAAAGGTTCCTGGACCGTATTTAAATTCAGCCGAAAAAAAGGTTCCTGCATCGATATCTGGATATATATTTTTTCGATAGATGTGCAACCGATCGCCGCCAAAATCGCGCCACTTTGATCGGTAACGCAAGTACATTCTCGCGCAACAAATACCGATGTTACGGCTCCCCGTGTGGCGGTAAATGAGCAGCAGATATCCTTACTGAACTCTGCCACTTTGCCCTTTGATGCAAAGCGTACCGAAAGAAGGTGAAAAACCGCGGGAAACATTTACATGTGGTTTCGTTATTCCATGTATAACACTCATTATAGATTTCTATTGGTTAAAATGTTGGAAAATGTGCGTGTTATACATCCATAAATATTGTACATTTTGATTTTTTTAAGCCTAAAACACAAAACTGTTGGTTTTTCGCGTGTAAAAACATTCCTTTGCAGGAAATAACATTTCTCGGTGTTATCGTGTTTGTGAGAAATCAAATCCCTAGCCATGACTTATGTTTTATCCAGTTTTCTCTATGTCTCGGGAATCTGTGGAACAAGACCGCGCATAACAGTAGAGAAGGGGAGAAAGAGAGTGGGCAGAGCAAACCAGTGCGCGCTGCTGCAAACGGCTTATAGGTGCAGCAGCGTTTCCTACTCCATGCAATTACTTAGCTGCACGATCATTTGCAAACATATAACACAATATTTTGAGTAGTGTGCTGCAATGAGCGTTTTTCGCTCGAGCGATAAATAGTTCGCACCGGCAACGTTAGATGGCTTGCACAATTGATAGGTCGAACGAGCGGAATACACTTCATTCGAACCCTATTTGTATACGTCATTTGTCTATGGTAGTAGTGGGCCCTCAAATATGAATCGTGACCTAAAAACAGTGAAATTTAGAAATAAGTTAGCATAGACATCATCTCCATGTTAAAATGCACTACCGAGATATGTGAAAGTGAAATAGATGATTATGGGCTGAAACTACCTATAGACTGACATTTTATGTTTCTACGATTTTATTATCACTTTAAAATTATGTTTGATTGAATGTTATAACTGCATTTTATTATTTCCCAGAATATGGTTATCCTTTTCGGTAAGTGAACAATGATGTACAGTGTCTCCCAAAAGTTTTAGGACAACGATATTTTAAACTAGGCAACCCAAATTACGTAAGGCGCTGGTGGGTTGCGTGTAGAGTTAGGCTCAATTTCAGGGTTGCCATATGCACAATAGATATTTATGAAATACGCGAAAGGAATAAAACCAAGTATTATTGTATAAAACTCTAAAGAAAATATCAGTATTACATTTGTCGCAAATAGGAAATACTTTCTGAAAAAAAGAAAATCGATTTTCTAGTATTTCATCGCTGATGAGTCTACACAAAGGAAGAGAGGAGAGGAAACGAAAAGAGACAACAAATGAGAGGAGAAAAGAGAGAGCGAAAGGGGAAGAGGAAAAGTAAAGGAGGGAAGAAAAGATAGGACAGATGTGGATAGGAGAAGTAATGAGGAGAAGGGGAAAATATGCGAGGAGAGATGAGGAAAATGGAGCAAGGAGGAGAAAAGAGGAGGTAAAGAGAGGAGAGGAGAGGAGGAGACGAGAAGAGGAGAGTTGAGAGTAGAGTAAAAGAGAGAACGTGAGAAGAACGAAAAGAAGAGGAGAAGAGTGCAGTGGTGTCGAAAATCTAAGAGAGGAGAGCAGATGAGAGGAGTGGAGAAGAATGGGATGGAGACAAGAGGCGAGAACAGGAGGGAAGGCGATATGACATATAAGCAGAGGAGAAGAAGAGAAGAGAAAGGAGACGAGAGGAGAGATGAGGTATTTGTAGAAAAAATCGTCTCAGCGTCAAGAATTAATGCATTGATCAAAATATCGACATGAAACATTCAACAATATTTTAAAATGAATTGAATATTGTATTAGATCGGGGCGAAATGCCTTTTGGCTCAGTTCAGAGCGAGATAAAATCTGCCACGTAAGATATTTGATTCTACCTCCGATTATACCACTAAAAACATGACTGTAATTTTCATATTTATAAGAATTATCCAATTTTTCTCCACTTCTCAGTTCGTTGAAATGGATGTTTTGTTATTTAACATTTCTCCTCCCCCCATCATTAATTCCAAACAGAATAATTCCGTTTCACACTACTTAGACAATGAACACAATGGGATATGTCTAAAACTTACGAAAATTTTCTGCCACCCATCGGAGGGGTTTGAACCTACGACCATCAGGTTGACAATCTACAACGGTAACCACTACCCTACAAACTTTCGTTCTTGAGAATAGCTAGGAGGAGCTGACCAGTGTGAAATGTAGATGCAACTCTCCTCCTACATGTAATGTGCAAAGAATACTTGTTTGTAACAGAGAAAACGAAGGTAGTATGAATCGGCGCAAACTCATCTCCTCTCTTAGATTTTCGACACCACTGCACTCTTCTCCTCTTCTTTTCGTTCTTCTCACGTTCTCTCTTTTACTCTACTCTCAACTCTCCTCTTCTCGTCTCCTCCTCTCCTCTCCTCTCTTTCCCTCCTCTTTTCTCCTCCTTGCTCCATTTTCCTCATCTCTCCTCGCATATTTTCCCCTTCTCCTCATTACATCTCCTATCCACATCTGTCCTATCTTTTCTTCCCTCCTTTACTTTTCCTCTTCCCCTTTCGCTCTCTCTTTTCTCCTCTCATTTGTTGTCTCTTTTCGTTTCCTCTCCTCTCTTCCTTTGTGTAGACTCATCAGCGATGAAATACTAGAAAATCGATTTTCTTTCTTTCAGAAAGTATTTCCTATTTGCGACAAATGTAATACTGATATTTTCTTTAGAGTTTTATACAATAATTCTTGGTTTTATTCCTTTCGCGTATTTCATAAATATCTATTGTGCATATGGCAATTTGGGTTGCCTAGTTTAAAATGTCGTTGTCCTAAAACTTTTGAGAGTCACTGTACAAGTACTTCTTGCACTCTGATACGTTATTTGTAATTGCTTAGGCAGGTCTGTCAGCATGTATTCATTTTATTCTTCGGTCTGTAGATATTGGATACTTTCATATGTGCTGTATTTGAGTCTTACATAATAATATACAGAATTATTATTTAGAATTGTAATTGCATAGAGTGGTTTCCTTCCATGTATGGGCTTTAGGTTGAGAGTGCTGCTTATTAGGAGAACGTGGGAGATTCGAACGAGTTTTAGCGAGCGAATGTGGTCCGATGCAGTACTCTAATTTTGAGTAATGTTTGTAATCTTCTATTCTATATACGTATATAAAAATGGATGTATGTGTGTATATATATATGTGTTTGTTCCGGCATAACTCTCGAACGCCTGGAGCGAATTCAACTAAAGTTGGTACACATATCACTTGCAATCTGGAAAGAAATACTGTGAGGGTAAGACACACCTGGCACCCCTAGGGGTGGGGGTGGGAAGAGGACATAAAATAGTATTCTGTTGCGTGGCATTTCTCGTGTCAGATCCTGCAAGTTATGCTTCCCGCTACACAGCACGGTGAATTTGGTTGCCTATACAGGAGGTGCGAAACTGCTATGTAAATGCCGTTCAACTCCAAGTTCATCACCTATCGGCATGGGGGATGACAGGGGGTGAAAAAGGTTTACATTAATGTCGAATCCATAGTTTTCGGAGTCTCTAAGCTAATTGGTGACATTCACGATGAAATAAAATATAGTTAGAATTCATTATTTTCCTGTCAAATAGAAGATTGGCATAAATTAATATCCGGGCAACACTGTGCAATCAGCTAGTTAAGAATAAGAAACGAAATTAGAGAGGACCATTCAAATATTTATTTTTCAAATGGTGCTAATATCATGTATTTGTGTTCAGTATTGGTGAAAATACAGTATTACAAAATCGACCAATAATTTATGAACACACTATATAAGTTTTATTTCAACAACTCTCCCCATTTCTACCCTCACTTTCCACCCTGTTTCCGCAATGGCAGCTCCAAGGGTGAGATTAAGCGGTGAGCGATTTACGGATGTCGCCTGATGTCGAATCCCTGTCCAACCTTATCGTCCGCTGTTCCTCCCTGCCCTTTCGCTTAACTCGCTTCCCAGATAAAGTGGGAATCAGGGCGGGAGGGGTCCTGGGGGAACACTTCTTCAAGTGGGAAGAGGGGGGAGTCCCGCCGCCTTTCTAACTGGAGAAGGGGGAGAGAAAAAGAGCTTGTACTTTCTTGCTGGAAGAACCACCACATGGCAGCATATGTTCGGGTTGTAAAGTTACTGTCGATGTTTGGAAGTAACTAGTTACTTGTAACGCAGTAACAAGTAACATTTACTTTCTTAGCAATTCTAACTGTGACTATAGCTACTTATAAAACTAAGATATCAGACCAAATCAGCAAACTACAAGCGACACATGCCCCTTCAGTTTAAAGCAAAACATCCAATGCGCATGCGCGAATAATAGACCGAGGCGACACTATAAACGGTATGCAGAAAACGGCCCAGTCGACACGTGCAGCATGTTGTGTTACTTCTGTTCGAAAGGTTATAACGGTCAAATATTGAGTATCAGGTAATTAATCTAATTGCCCGTTATTAGGAATTAATTGCAATTGGTAATATTAATATCCGTCGCGAATACAGGTGTCTAGCGAACTGTCTTAGCCAGCACTAGCTTGCTCAACCACCGTTTTCGCCCGAATTCGGATTTACATGCATTCTTATGGGAATATCAAGAAAAATGCAACTTCTAAACCAATGGACCGAATTGGATGAGATTTCAACCAGCGGAAGACCACATCATGAAAGTACTGATTCCAAGATTTGAGCCTAATCAGAACAGAACAACGGGAGTTATGAATTATTAAAGATTCATCGCTGGATTGAATGCGAGACGGAACCCTACTGAGTTGGCCTCTCTGAACGTGTCGAATACAAAAGAGGAAGAGTTAGCCTAATCTCTGCGCGAGGGGCTGCTACCAGAGGTTAAGGACCGGAGTGAGCATTGACCAGGATAGGAGGACAACGGTCAAAGCACCAGAAACAATAAACAAGCACCTGATCATAGAGGGTAGCGCGTCACCACGTTCAAATCTGGAATAAAAGGGATGATTTGGAATAGCGAGACACAGTTTTGCCACAGTTTTGCCTAGAATCGCCACCGGAGTGTGAGCTACGCGCGACCTAGCTGCGAGGTCTGGATTTGTTTTCCTCGAGTGAGTGTTTCAGAGCCATGGAGTAGAGCAGAATAGAACCAGGGGGTCGTTCTCCCCCTCGCCGTCTACGCATCCGTGCACATACGTGTGGTTATGTGAGAATAACGCCAGACACGTCCAACTGTGTCAATCGTCCGAAACAACGTCCCAAGTAGTGAAAGTTAATAACATTTGATATCCATGTGAAACCGCGAATGGCTCATCGCGTATGTTCGTCTCATCGCCCAAGTCACGTATCTGTACTTACGAGTGACCGCGAAGAACTGACCAATTATTGCGCAAGTTGTCGTATGGAGTCGACAGTGTACGTGTACCGTCCTGGACGTCCCTGCGAAGTGAACGAGTGAAGCCAGGATCCGATGATGCCAGATGGAGCTGCCGACTGATCCACTTTCGCCAACCAGGATAACCGTGAAGAGCAACAATGGACTGCGGATGTCTTCCAGAACTGTAGGACCACTTTCAACCAACCCAGGTCAAAGGGAATGCAGCGAAGGTAAGATCCAACCATGTGCGTGTGTGAGAAAGATGACGACTATCTACCGCGAATCTGCGTAAATCAAATCATTGCATAACTTAAATCAGTGCTATGGCATCCCTAGACATCGGTATTCCGGCGGACAATCAATGTTAAAGATCAGAGTTTATGTTATCAGCAAACAATAGTTCATTGAATATATTTATACCTTCAGAAAAGATAGAAGGGGTTCGCACAAGGAACAATTATTCACTTTATACTTAAAATCCTAAACGATAAATTGTAAAAGGCAATGTAGCCAAGACATAGCAAGAGTATGGTCAAAGTAGTAAATAATCTAACCTTTGTATTTGTCATATTGTCGCAATATGCCATAGAATGAGAGAATGAATGTGAGATCGAGTGAAAGAGGGCAAGATGTACTGTGTATTTATCTGTGCTTTAATATATATGTATATTCAGAAACACCGTAGTATTATGTAACGTCATTTCAGGTATTTAAAATCAAATCCTCCTAGGTTTATTCTCGGTAACTCCGACTGTTAGGCACTTAGCCTGACCGTATTATAATTCATGTACTGTTTAATTCGCCCAGCAGGTGAGGCGAGCGATTCTTCGTTGTTGCGTTGCTAAGCTCAGTTCAGTTGAGTTAATTGAGTTAATTAGTTATTAAATTAGCAGTCCGTAACAAAATATGGCGCCCGAACATTCGACGAGTAGGCAAATAAAATATGTAGGCATATAAAAGGTTGCCCGAACATTCGACGAGTAGGCAAATAAGAAAGTAGGGAAGTAAAAAAGTACGCCGAATAATCGACGAGTATGTGAATAGACAAGTAGGGGTATAAAAAGTAGGCCCGAATAATCGACGAATAGGCAAATAGAAGAGTAGGCAAATGGGAAGCAAATAGGAATTAGGCTCGTAGAACGATGTTACAGGCAGGCTAGTAAGGAACCTGGAGGTCACGAGTATTGTAATTAGTTGCTTATCTACTCAATGTGAATTTTATTAAGTTTGATTGTAATGGTTAACAATCAGTTATGTCTATTACCCAAGGGAATGTAATACTTGTTTTTAAAGAGATAGTCTTCAGCCTACGAATGTCTACGACAGGGTACCAGAATTGAACGCTAAGGGGGAACTAAGATTTGTTTTGGTAAATTAAATAATTGCAACCTGTAACTGAAAATCCTGATAACAATCTATAAAGACGTGTTCATTTAAAGTATTAATGTGTAATTTGTACGGTGATTTTAATTAACTGAATATGCAATCGATGTGTAGCTAGAACCATTTTGTGTGTGTTTTTTATGGTGTAATGGTGAAAGTACTTTGTCGCGACTATAGCATTTTTCCAAAGCAGAATTATTAGAGGATCTTATTATTTTATTAACAATGCGCGTTATTAACTTCGGACGATAAAGGACAAAAGGACACGCGATATGACGCACGGAAGCAGGTGAGGGGTGCGATCCCCGGGATCTGAAACCAGAAACCAGGAAAAGAATGTTGATTTTTTCCTTCGGCGATAGCCAGCCACGAGAAGAAGAAGAAGAAGATTGGCATGCAAAGGACTACTCGGCTCCGCAAGAGATTAAACAATACCATGGACCGCCCAGGGGTTGAGAATTCTACAGATGCAGGCGTTTCGTCAGCCGGCAACGTTGATAAGGATCTAGGGAAAGATCAGTCGGCAACAGGGTTGCCAGTTCCAGAAAATATGGACGTACACGCCATGTTCTTTCAGCTAATTAGTTATCTCCAAGCCAGAGATGAAGAAAGAGATCAGAAGAGGAAGAGAGAAGAAGAAGAAAGGCGGAAGATAGAGGCTGCCGAAAGGAGAGAGCAGGAAGAAAGGAAGGAAGAAATGGAAGAAAGAAGAAGAAAAGAGTGGGAAGAAAGATGGGACCGCCGTTTCCAAGCACTGCTATCCGAAAATGACCGAATGAAGGAGAAAGTACTTCAGTCGGAGAAAGAATGCGAAAAGAGGCATCAAGAGACTAGCAACAATGTAGTCACAATGGAGAAAGATCTGCGTATAGAGTTACGTCAAATTCAAGAAGCTATGGTAACGTTGGACGCAAGAACGACCGAGAATCAGACGGGCATAACCAGCCGATTAGAACGTCTGGCCGAGCTTGAACGCTTTCGCCCAGCAGGTGAGGCGAGCGATTCTTCGTTGTTGCGTTGCTAAGCTCAGTTCAGTTGAGTTAATTGAGTTAATTAGTTAGTTATTAAATTAGCAGCCCGTGACAAGGTTGCATTCACTTTTGAGGTTGCATGTCTTACCCGGGGTTTAAACCAGGGATCCCTTGCGTCGTAGCACGCTGTGATGGCCACTCCGCATAAATCACATACATGTCATATAGTTATTACCATTTGGCTTCGCGGGAGCTCACTGCTATCACTAATAATAATAATAATAATAATAATAATAATAATACACTCCACAATAAGTTTGGAATGTTGTTACGTTAGACAATAGGTGATAGACAGAGCCTTGGAATTCAACAACACATGGTATCTGTCTGGTGGATGTGCTCGTCTTTTCACCCACATATGCCACCGTGCCTATCACTTATTGCCTAATATAATAATTAGAGCCCGGATTTGTAAGCGAAATACATATTCTTTTCCAGACTTCTAATGGTAAGGAGAAAGGTTTTACTTCGTATTACATACCTTGATGAGCTATTTTACTAAGGTTGAAAGTGCTTATAAATGCTTATTTCTGCAGGAAACTGTTATGCTTGCTTATTTTATGATTTTGGTTTAAAATAGCATATTTTATCCAAATCTGCCATATTTCAATCACACGATGGCATCGGGACGACGAGATTAATGCTTCTAAATAGCCGCACGGGAGAATCAGCATCCAAGAAAAGATACAGTACATCCATAATCATTTTTTCAAATTACCTGATATTATAACACAGTTGAAAGCTCGAAATAATGCATTGCAACATACTCTTTCTCTGGTTGATGAAATTTCAGTAACGTTGTCTTCAGAAACTCAGTGTTGCTAAAATTGTGTCCGACAAGATCAGTCAGGTATTACTGAAAAATCCCGGTTACAAAACACTGTGTCAAATTTTTAAAAATATTTCTGGTGAAGAAACAGACATTGAAGATGAATTCACCGAAGAAGAACTGTGATGTTTTTCACATGCGCCTGTGATGTCATTCTACGTGGAAGGAACATTTTCACTGTACAAATCATTCTTCACTGACAGACGCAGGAGCTTCACACAAGAAAATCTTAGGATGACCTTCCTTACATACTGTAACAGCTTTGAATAAGTTAGATCTAATAAACAAATATTTTTTCAGATTTTCCAGTATTTGTTTATGCTTATTTTTTTCATTCTTTGTGCTTATTAACTTGCTTATTTTACTGTTTGATTGTGCTTATAAATCCGGGCCCTAATAATAATATTCAAACTTGTGTCTAATATAACAAAATTCCAAACTTTTGTGAGGAGGGTAATAATAATAATAATACCCTGAATCGCTCTATACAAAGCCAGATGAAGCAATAAACAAAAATATTTTTCGATTATGTAATCATCGTACTTCCCAGTGTTATTTCCGCACCCTCACATACGTATCTTTAGATTCCAGATTCTGGCGGAGCCTCCCCGATGGCGTAGTGGTAGGTCGTTGCCTTGTAATCAATGAGTCCCGGATTCGATACCCGGTGGATATCACTTTAAACTGTAGGTCTAGTCCCGATTAGCCTTTCAGTGTATAAAAAGGATTTGAAAAGAACAAATTTAAATTCTAGATCCTTGCACCGCCCGTGCATGACCCAATTTTGTAGCCATGTTCTTAGCGCTGAAAGAAAGTTCACGATAAATTCTTCCACTTCTACAGATCTGACAAAATTCGAATCGACTTCTCCACAGTTTGAGGTTTATTGGAAGTGAGTTTCGTGTCACCAAGTTCAGGTAGGACTCCATCGCAGCGATTCGGCTTCGAAACCAGAGAGAGAGAGAGAGAGAGAGAGAGAGAGAGAGAGAGAGAGAGAGGGAGAGAGAGAGAGAGAAGTGCACAATTTTTCCCGAGAACTCCCAGAACGGAAGACGCGCCTGGTCTCCTGGTCTCATCAGGGGCGACGATTTATGCGAGCAATTTGATCCGGGTCCAGGCAGGGCCGTAACTCACCCCGAAAAGGTGAGAAACGGCCCCCGAGGCTGTCAGGCGCCCCGTCCTGCTGTCGCCTTAATTACCCGCCCTGTCGCCTTGGTCGTGCCAAAAGGTCGCTTCCAGAGGGGGAACGGGTGGGCTAATGGGGGGGCAGAGATTACCCCCACCATCTAATTAAATAGCCTGTCGATGTCTTCTCTAAGTAATTAAGGCTGGTAGCGTTCGGTGTTCGCAGTCTATGTGGGCTTTCGAGAGAAAATGTGTGAAGGCGAGATTCCGTGGGGAGAAATGGGAAAGTCTTTGAAGTTGCTGCCATAAATAAGGGTAGGAATTCCTGGAGGTGATCGGAGACAGATCCAAAAATTCTCCATCCAGAAAACATGCTGCAAGCATTTTGTCTTGCTTGCTGGGAATGGCAATGTTGATGGACTCGTCAATGGATGGACTGCATTGTATTCAGTGATGTACACTATAAGTTTACGTCTACGTGCATTGTCTACACGTAATCTACGCGTACATTACATTGGGTTGTTTACATAGACTACGTAGACAATCTAAAGTGCATTAAAATTAATTTTCAAGGCTTTCATGAAAGGAAAGTGACATTTTCAACTATATTGGTTCCTAACGAATTTAAAAGAATCCTATTTACAACAAAATTTATCTTCTGTTCTACCATCAACTATGGAAGAAGATAAATAGTATGGAAAAAAAACAACAGATGGCAGTTGTGATGCAACATTTGTTTTTTCCCCTTAAAACACTAGAACATTTCCTATGTTAGGTTCTTTCCTAGGTGAGAAATTGTTCTAATTTGGAAGGAACCGTACGAAAAGTTATCCTCACACATCAGCAACTGATACGCAGTATAATTTTGTTTTACTTCCACAGCGCCCTCTGCTAAGTTATCACCTTTCGCCATGTTGTTTACATAGATTACGTCATCTACGTGTATAAAATAATCTAAGTGTAGAATGTAGACTGTCGTTGTTTACGCGTAAACGCACATCACTGATTGTACTCCTACATAGAGGCAAATTTTTAGACGCCCAGTAACGTCTTTTATATCTTTCATGGAATATCTATCGTCGAATCGTAACATAAAACCACAGATAAACGTATTTTCTGTAGTAAATTGCTTACGTGTTTCTTGAAAAAGTACTCATTTTAGTAGATGTTATAATAGTTAAGCTCAATCGCTGCATGGGTGGTCTTTAATTTGTATGTACTTAGAACTAATTTGCACGGGTTTTAATTAATTCGCGCGTACTTAGAATTCATTTGCATGTACTTAGAATACTTTACATTTATGTATTTGCATGTTTATAACTTTTTATGAATATATAATTATTTATTTTATGAAAAATATGTATATAGAAGGTAATTAGAGGTAGTTAACGCTATGCATATGGTTTTATATTCATTACTGCAAAGTATGTAATGTATAAAATGTTAATATTAATGTTTATAGTATTGAAAATAAGTTTTCTATGGTTTATGAACCGCTATGAAAGGTAGTAATGGGTGTAGGTACAGGTCCAATTACGAAAGAAGACGGTCCCGGTACTCGAACCCGCGATATGCAACGGTAATAAATGGTTAGGCCTATAGTGTACAATGTATGTAATAATGTATGTTATGAAACACGGTGGTTTCACACGCTAGACAGAAGACGGTGAACTCCGCGCAGGTAGAGGAGAAAGGAATTTGGGGGATGTGCGGTCAAGGTCAAATGACGTCAGAACGTCAGAACAAAGAAGGAATCTGATTCACCAATCAGAGAACGCGTCGGTAGATTTTCAGAACCAGTTTTTCCAAGGTTAACCAGTACGCAAGAACAGGAGAAAGCTATGCAATACTGTAGGGCAGGGGAGGGATTCAACCAGACAACAAAGGATGTCTGGAATGCGCAGCAAGGGTCAAATCTCTGAAGCTATGCGTCGCTTGTAGAACTGGTTTCCGCCGCCAATTAATATTCCGCTCAGGGTTGCCCCAAGGCACAGGACGCTTTAGCGCAGGTTTTTTTTATCTGTACTATGAAGAAAGGAGAGCTATCAGGGACGGGGCCTACAGTTTTCACCATTTGCTTTTATCACGGGGTAACGAACCTAGGACCCATTGATTATTGATTTAGGTAGTAAATGTATGTTACTGTGTGCTATTTAACTTAATTTTGAGTTTATTTTTTACCAAACTTTGACTTTATGTCAAACATTTTCACAGCTTATCCTTATTTTTACAAAAATAACACTATTTGTACTATTCAGGCAACATTCTTTATTAAATTTTGGACTCGCAAAGATATTTTTCAACTTTTAATTTATTATTTTACAATTTTATGTTAATTTTTTACCAAAATAACACTATTTATACTATTCAGGCAACATTTTTTATTAAATTTTGGACTCACAAAGATATTTTTACAACTGTTTAACTTATTATTTTACAATTTTATATCTATTTTTAACCTAAATAACACTATTTGTACTATTCAGGCAACATTTTTTATTAAATTTTGGACTCACAAAGACATTTTTTTCAACTTTTAACTTATTATTTTACAACTTTATGTTAATTTTTTACCAAAATAACACTATTTATACTATTCAGGCAACATTTTTTATTAAATTTTGGACTCACAAAGATATTTTTTCAACTTTTAACTAATTATTTTACAACTTTATGTTAATTTTTACCAAAATAACACTATTTATACTATTCAGGAAAGACTTTTAGTTATATTTTCGACACACAAAGTGTGTTTTTTCAACTTCTATCTGTTTATTTCACAAGTTTAGGCTTATTTTTACCAAAATAACACTATTTATACTATTCAGGAAAGACTTTTAGTTATATTTTGGATGCAAAAGTGTGTGTTGTCAACTTATATCTGTATATTTCACAAGTCTAGGCTTATTATTACCAAAATAACACAATTCAATCTGTTCAGGAAAGACTTGTAGTTAGTTACATTTTCGACACACAAAGTGTTTGTTCTCAACTTCTATTTGTTTATTTCACAAGTTTAGGCTTATTATTACTCAAATAACACAATTTCATCTATTCAGGATATTTTGTATTTACAAAGAGATTTTTTCAACTTTTAATTTATTATTTACAAGTTTATGCCTATTTTTTACTCAAATAACACAATTCTATTTGTTTAGGAAAGACTTTTAGTTATATTTTCGACACACAAAGTGTGAGTTTTCATTTTTTATCTGTTTATTTTACAAGTTTAGCCTAATATTTACTCAAATAACACGACTTGAACGTGTTTTTTATTACATTTTGGACACACACACACACACACACACACACACACATACACACACAGATTTATTTTCCAAGTTTACAGGATTATTCTCTAGTTTACTCAAATGACACAATTTAGATGTGTTTTGAATTAAATTTTGTACACATGAAGTGTGTTTCGTCAAGTTTTACCCTTTTATTTTACAAGTTTAGGCTTAATATTACTCAAATAACACAATTTAATCCAGTCAGGTAGGATTTGTTATTATATTTTGGATGCACAAAGAGATGTTTTCAACTTTTTTACTGATTTTTTGCAGGGTATGTATTAATTTTTATTTATTTTGTTTTGTATCATATATACATTTACAAATTTTTAACTTAGAGTTTAGTATTTATTTAAATCTTTTCAAAAACACTAAAGGAAAAGTAATTTTAGCTAAAATGTAAGCCACAGAATATATTATTATTATTATTATTATTATTATTATTATTAGGGTTTACTGATTTCCACTATGCTATTTTTGGTTCTGTATTTCTATATGTATTTATTTAGGTCAGGTTACGCCTGCTACGTAGGAAAGTTTGTTTATTTTAGAGTTTGCTGAGTATTTTGTTATTTTTATACTAGGTAATGTTTCTAAATATATCAGGTAGGGCTCCATCCATATACTTTTGTTTTTGCTGTTTGGAGATGTGATCAGCATCACTCTCCATCTGCTTTTTATTTTATGCACCCAACATTATTTTGAGGCTTAGTGAATTATAGAGCCTATTTATGCAGGAGAGAGGGCTTGAAAATTCTGATCTCAGATAACCCACAACTTTTTGTCAGAGTTTTTTAAAGGATATTTTATATTTATTATGTGCTACTAGAATATCAAAGCTTGCTTAATTTTTATGTCTGTAACGCTGTTATTGTATTTCTAGCTAAGGCTTACTGGATAAGGTACACGAAATGTTTATCATTTCGACTATTTATTTTTATACGAGGCCAAATGTTTAGTTTAACGAAAATTATTGTGTGTCTATAAAGACTGAAATTCCTTTACCGATGGGTCCATAACTGGACGCTTACCAACATTGTTCCTTTTTTAAAAAAATATAACTATTTATCAATATATTGACAATTCACAGGACAAGACGAAGTTCTCAGACGACTGACTATATGGACCATAGGTCCACTTGCTAAACTTTTTTCTATGCTAGAAGAATAATTTAGCCTCATAGCCTTTTTCAAGGTATTTTTGAAGTATTACTGGTTTTTTGGGTGCATCAACACTTGGGTTATTTCCACTTGGTTTATTATACGAGGCTACAATCACTATCTGAACACTGAAATTCTCTGATTGAAACTAAAAGCTCAGGCTGTAACTAGGGACTTAGTATGTATATCGATAATTTATAGGACAACACGAACTTTACAAAGGATTATAGGTGACGTAGGACCACACGCCAGAGGTTTGTTAATCTTCAAGAAGCATTTACAGCTAATATTACGAGGAAATGAGGTTGATTTTTTACTGTTTCACAAGAATGCTATTTTTTATACACCCAATATTTGCTTTTTCAAGTAACTACATGTACCAGAAGTACTTACAGGCCAACTCTAACTAGACTTCGATTTATATAAATGTGGCAAGAACTATATTTCTGAGGAAGTACGCAAAAGCAGATTACCCGATTAAAGTATCTGAAAAACAGATTTTTCTATGTAAGTATATTTTTATTGACTGGATTATTTAACAGATCAAACAGGAGGACTGCAAAATTCATTAAATGTAGTTCTATACTATAGGTGGTTTCAGAGATATAAAAAAAACAAATATAAGATTTCGCTTTTTTTGCTTCTGAGGCTAATTGCGACGCTAAGGGTAAATGGCGAGGAAATGTAACGGAGGCGAAACAGTCCCAAAAGTTATGGGCTGCATGTAGAGATATTACAGTAGGTGTAGGTTCTACCACCAGAACATTTCTATGATAATAATACTGGTTATGCTGTACTGTTAGCTAAAGATGCTGATATTTGAGAAACTTAAAAGCTTATTTGCAAAATTTTAGATAAATACTAATCTGTTAGACTGTAAACATATTTTATATCCATTCTGCAAAAGATCCGATGACAAAATTTAAAAATTGTTATCGCCCAGACATGGACTCGAACCCTGGACAGATAGGTTAAAAGCCTAACGCTATACCAACTAAGCTATCTGGGCACAAGGTATTATTTTCTTGAAAAGTTAGTTATGTTAAGAAATATATTGAAACACTTGAGAACACTCTTGGTCTGGTTCGACAGAGAAGGAGACAACATTTCCAAATTTTTACAGACTAGGTGTATTTTTCCACTATAGAGGCCTTCACTATATGTAATTCGAAACGCTAAAGTTCAGCTAACTTCCAAAATTGAGGTAAAGATTGTGTTTGGCGAGATTAACAAGTTACAATTATATCCAGTTACGGACAAATAAAGCTAAAACTCTCAGATTTACTGTACTAGCCAAGTTTTAGTAACATTTTCCTTCACTATAGTACTAATACCAAAGAAATAGATATATTTTATTTATAATTTGACCAAATGTACTAGTATGTAATTCACAAAGTTAGGTAAAAAACAATATTTAAAAAAATTATTTTGGTAAAAAATTAACATAAAGTTGTAAAATAATAAGTTAAAAGTTGAAAAAAATGTCTTTGTGAGTCCAAAATTTAATAAAAAATGTTGCCTGAATAGTACAAATAGTGTTATTTAGGTTAAAAATAGGTATAAAATTGTAAAATAATAAGTTAAACAGTTGTAAAAATATCTTTGTGAGTCCAAAATTTAATAAAAAATGTTGCCTGAATAGTATAAATAGTGTTATTTTGGTAAAAAATTAACATAAAATTGTAAAATAATAAATTAAAAGTTGAAAAATATCTTTGCGAGTCCAAAATTTAATAAAGAATGTTGCCTGAATAGTACAAATAGTGTTATTTTTGTAAAAATAAGGATAAGCTGTGAAAATGTTTGACATAAAGTCAAAGTTTGGTAAAAAATAAACTCAAAATTAAGTTAAATAGCACACAGTAACATACATTTACTACCTAAATCAATAATCAATGGGTCCTAGGTTCGTTACCCCGTGATAAAAGCAAATGGTGAAAACTGTAGGCCCCGTCCCTGATAGCTCTCCTTTCTTCATAGTACAGATAAAAAAAACCTGCGCTAAAGCGTCCTGTGCCTTGGGGCAACCCTGAGCGGAATATTAATTGGCGGCGGAAACCAGTTCTACAAGCGACGCATAGCTTCAGAGATTTGACCCTTGCTGCGCATTCCAGACATCCTTTGTTGTCTGGTTGAATCCCTCCCCTGCCCTACAGTATTGCATAGCTTTCCCCTGTTCTTGCGTACTGGTTAACCTTGGAAAAACTGGTTCTGAAAATCTACCGACGCGTTCTCTGATTGGTGAATCAGATTCCTTCTTTGTTCTGACGTTCTGACGTCATTTGACCTTGACCGCACATCCCCCAAATTCCTTTCTCCTCTACCTGCGCGGAGTTCACCGTCTTCTGTCTAGCGTGTGAAACCACCGTGTTTCATAACATACATTATTACATACATTGTACACTATAGGCCTAACCATTTATTACCGTTGCATATCGCGGGTTCGAGTACCGGGACCGTCTTCTTTCGTAATTGGACCTGTACCTACACCCATTACCACCTTTCATAGCGGTTTATAAACCATAGAAAACTTATTTTCAATACTATAAACATTAATATTAACATTTTATACATTACATACTTTGCAGTAATGAATATAAAACCATATGCATAGCGTTAACTACCTCTAATTACCTTCTATATACATATTTTTCATAAAATAAATAATTATATATTCATAAAAAGTTATAAACATGCAAATACATAAATGTAAAGTATTCTAAGTACATGCAAATGAATTCTAAGTACGCGCGAATTAATTAAAACCCGTGCAAATTAGTTCTAAGTACATACAAATTAAAGACCACCCATGCAGCGATTGAGCTTAACTATTATAACATCTACTCATTTTTCTTACGTTATTTCTTCATTAATCTCTTATCTGTGAAGAATGAGTAAAATATGCATGTATTCTCCAGAATTTAGTCTTTACATTGATGTACGATACACATCATCCTTTTGTTGCATAACAGAAAATCCACTCCTTCTCGATCTGGCGCAATGATAGCGTCGTCGCCTTGTAATCAAGCTGTCCCGGGTTCGATACCCGATGGAGACACATAGGCACATTCCACTTTAAACTGTAGGTCCAGTCCAGATTAGCCTTACTGTGCATAAAGTGGACTTAGAAACACCAACTCGATCAGTTTTGAATGCCAACTTCAAAAGTTAAAGTTATTTTGGAAACCTCCAACCATCCGGGGCACTGGCTCTGGTGATGTCAGTTTTCTTTTCCCTCCACAGGCTTGAAATTTAGCAGTGCCATCTCTTGTCGATTATTATACAAGTACAAGTGTTAGCAAGAGTGCGAGTGGCGCCTCTCAGCGGATTATTTTGAACTTCTTGCGGAGAGTAATTCCCAGCAGGAGGTCAGCGCAGAGGTTTTCCTCGCTGAGTTCAACATCTGCCTATAATACGTTTATCTGTGCTTTCACCTTACTCGCTCTATTCATCACTCATCCTCGGCGCTCTCATCTCAAGGATATTCTTCCTTTCAATGCTCTGTTGTTGACATCAGTGTCTTATCCTGAAAATTTGACCGGGTTTACCGCAACAACTCTTATTGATTGTATATATATTTGTTATATCCAAATTTCATATGCAAATACAGTAAAACCTCGTTAATGCGGACACCGATAAGCCTGACTTTGCATAATCCGGACAGGCAAAAAAAAAAGCAGAAAGCAAGGTTTTAAATGTGGCTAGAAGTCAACAAGAGAACTTCCCAAAGAAAAGGCAGTCAACCACTGATGAAATTCTGTTTCCCGCAGACTTTGTACTGTATAGTGTATTTAGGCCTATGCCCTTTAAATACACCATAATAAACGTGTTTTGTTGCTATAAGCGGAGTTTTAATGCACTTTCTACTGTTCTTTTAGGTTATTTCAGTTAATCCGGACTTTCGTTAAAACGGTCAACTTATCCCCCCCCCTTAGTCCGGATTAACGATATTTTACTGAATAATAGAAATTGAAGACCAATGCAGACAATTTCGAGATTTTTCATAAAATTTTGCTTTAAACCGAAAATTGTACTTGGATTTCGTCAGTAGCCTGCGTTGGCGAACTATCAGTGACGTATATAAACCAGTATTTAAGTTCTTAAGTAATTTACTTAAATTCTGGCTTTAAAGCTTGTTTTAATACGTTTAATGATCAATTTCGTATGATTAAAGCGAATAGTGACAGTTTCGCACCGGGCATGCATTTATATTCATATATAATCAAAGGGACGTTTCTACTTTTCCCAACACAAACAAAATCTTCAACCTGTCCTGTTCCCGTTCATGTGGTTTTCTACGCCACCGAAAGTTTGATATTCCGAAGAGAACAAGTACAATAAATCTCCCATAAGCGTAGTGCTACGTTTATTCCCCTATTTCAACAATTTAGCTAGCAAACCTCTCTTACCCCAACTCACCGCGGGAAAAGGTCGTTGAGAGAGGGACAGTTTCGTGTCCTCGCGTCTGGCTGGATATGAAAACTGATCCTTACCCTTGAAGTTAAATGTATGTCCGTGCATAAAAAAATGTGTGGGATAAAAGTTGGTTTGTCGCCGGTAAAGGCGGTAACGTGGAGAATATGCCATTTGTCATGCCATGTCATATGCCATGGCTCATAACAGAGCCATGAACGTCAACATATTTTTTTCCAGGGAGTGGCAAGGAAGGTAATTTTTTCCACTGGGGACTACGACGCATATTTTCCCCACAATCAGGCACGTATCCAGAGGGGGGGCTCAGGGGGCTTGAGCCCCTTCCGAAATTTTTCTGTTTACACTAGATAAAATTAGGTTTCTGGCTTGTGAGGTTAAGTAAAATATTGTGATTATCATTTAAGAAGAGATATAATTATCGAGGAAAGGCGGAGAATGTTCTAGAACCCTGAAGGTTAACCCTGTTATTGATAATATTGTATGCAAACTTTTCTTGCTCTCTCGGTGTTGTCGCAACGAACTTGAGCATTATTTAAAGATTTGTCAGCATTTGGAAGTTGCATAACAAAGCACTGTTGAAGGTAGCGCCAGGAGTCGTGCCATTCGTTGGATTACTAATTCTCTGAAAACTCGAGAGGGAACGTTCTTGAATAGGAGGTGGGGTCGAACTACTGCCAGTATTAACAAAACATTTTATGTGCGGAACATTACAGAATATAATATGGATATAAATACGCGGCTTCAATTTTACGGTTGGCCTTTACAACAGAATCATTCAATAAGACTTCAGGAGTAAGTGTGACAGTCGATTAGTGATCAGTCAGTGTCCATTGACAGTTTTACAAGATGTAGAGATTCGAGGGGGGGGGGACTAGTGACAGTTTCCTGGAAAGTTCTGAAGTCTACTACTAGTACAAGTTCGGATCCAAACTGAAGACATTGCCGACAGTGTAGTGCTAGTTTCGGGTCATGAGCCGAAGAGATCGAAGGTCTCTAAAGAGAATATTTCAGAAAACGGGCATCGGAGCATCATTTTTTTAAAAAAGAAATATGCTGCACAGATCGACTGAAAATCTAAGTTTTGAGTGACGATTTATTAGTGACCGGACCAAGTTTCGTGTATGTAGTCCGAGAGTTCCATGTGTTAAAAAGGACTTAACTGTTTTGGAAACACACAAACACTTAACTACCACAATGAGGCCGTCATAAAGGCCGAAAATTTTATGAATGCGAGAAGAGAAAGGAAGATGTTGCATATCTGGAAATTTTAGCGAAAAAAGCAAGCTCGACCATGACCCCAAAACAGGGGAGCCCATTCCCCCATGGCCAATGGCGTATTCCCCCAAAATCCCCCTCCCCCACCAAATCATATCATTCGCGCCTTCAAACCATATCGTAATTCCCACAAATTATTTAATTACCACAGCGTGTCTTCCGAAAGTAAGCTTTTACTTAGCTTTACTGAATGAACACTATACTTGATCTGATCTCCTTTCTAAACAGTGGTGTCCATCACTCGTGACCATCCCTAAAATAGTTCATCATAATTGAGAATATCGCTTGTCTTGTAATGCAGCTATAGTGTAAAAATTTTACATCCACTTCATTAAAGCGCCAAAGACACTGCGAGCGAAGCGATCAAGAAAATTTTTACATCCATTTCTTTCAAGAATATTAATTTAATGGGGTGTCAATACTTTCTTAGGATCCCGAGATATTTACTCTTTTCCAGCTTCTCTTTTGGCACGTTTGGGGTTGAAAACGTTTGGATACCATATCGCTAAATGCAGACTCAAACATGTAATGTTCGAACTCTCTTTCCACTACAGAAATACCTTGACAATTTAAGATTTAACACACTATTAAGAGCTTTCTATCTCCCTCTTTAAATGTAACACTCAATCCTACCACCAAAATTTCCATGCCAATTTTAGATTTACTTTGACATTGAAGAGTGGATACTGCCTCCTCCAAAAAAATAATTCTCAGTCTCCACACCAGAATTTCCGCAAAAGTCTAAGACAATAATAATACACAAGAACTGGATACCCCACTTGAATTTAATGCTCAATTTCCCTCTAACTAACTACCCGCCATAATCTAAGACCTAGAGTTGGATACTGTCCCCCAAAGTTTATTTCAGAATCTCCCCCAGAACCCCCACCATCCCTTCGATAATACCCTTAAACACTTTCTTTTCTTCATCTAATGGATTAAATATGGTGCATTTAAGGTATACAATTTTTACATATACTGTAAAAATGAAATATATGAAAATATATGAAAAAAGATATAAATGTTAAATTTTATATTATTTGGAAAAAAAATCCCCCCCCCCCCAAATAATCTCGATGGCGCAACCGTAAGATGTTGCCTGTTTAATTAACAAGCACAGAGAAAGGAGATAGAATAAAATTAAGGGAAATTCCCACCGGTTGAGGAGACATTTTTCTTCTGTCGTCAACACGAGCTGCCGTTTCAAGGTGACAATGAGATTGACCCACCAGGTTTCACACCGAATCTACAAGCTATGCGTGTCGCTTGAGGATTTCATAAATCGAACACAGGCTTGTGCAGCCTGTCGTACCGCAACGGTGTTTATGTTGTTTGGGTAATTGCAAACAACGTCTGTGTGCCTGTGGGTCTAAATTCTTCCTAAATCTTGAGGATCCAAGTCACAAGGATGGAAAATTAGGATTTTTGGTAAGGTTACGTTTCGAAGGCAGGCGATAACACCATAAAGGATCATATGAAAACCTGGGAGAACACATTCAAATAGATTGTCCATTTCATAACAGCTTCGTGAAACGAAAACACATACACATGCTGAGATCGTTTCGGCACAAACCCAACGTCCGTATATTGCAACAAAGGAGTCGAGTGATAAAAAATGTCCCGATATTACGTTCTGAAAAAAAAATAATAAATAAAAACAGCAGCTTCAACAGTGGCAGATTTAGGAGACAGTTGCTCTCCATCTTTGGCCCCCTTAGTATGGCTTTTTAATGCTAACATTTGTCTACGAAGAGAAAGTAAACTTTTCTTGCCCCCACCCCCCACTGTTTTGGAACTGAATCGCCACTATCGACCTTGCGAGGTTATCTATACCCCTGCAAAAATTATGTTTAGCTCCCCCCCCCAAAAAGAATTTCTGGATACGTGCCTGCCCACAATAGTGTTGACCTCTCAAAAAGCACTCTTCAGACTATAGTAATTATGTTCCTGCATTGCAACGCCACTATAATAATTAAACTTAACATAAATTACTGTGACTGAAATGAAATTATATCTGTGAAATATATAATTTTAGTTTCACAGTCATTTTCGGAGGAGGCCTGTGCCACCATTTCACCCCCTCCTCTCCGGACGTTCATGAGCAGAACAGTGATTCCAACCTATTTCTGTTCTTTCCTCACCACTGATTTTCGACTAGAGCACCCAAAAAGCATGTAAAAGAAATATAATTTAGTAATACCAGTGAGCTTAATAGAATAACGAAAGATGGCAGCACAAGCTTAATGTAAGTTGTGAAATGAAAACTTTCGAACAAATAAAACATGACATCAAAGAATTTGTATTATTATTAAAAACTAATATAACAGATTAGGAACAAATTTAAAAGTCGGTAGAATAAGTAGCCTGGTAAATGAATAAGAAGAAAGTAAAGATTATCCTACTATAATGTAAATGGAAAGCCAAGATTTATGCTAAACTCAAAGAACCGCTATGCAAGAGTAAACTTTTCTGTGTTTATCCCAATGTCTTTGGAATGTCTGCACTATTTAGTGTCGTTTCGGCTTTTTCCTGTAAGATCGTTAAAATATTAGTAGCGTCTCTCAGTCACAATATAAGATTTGTATTGAATCTAGGACTAACCATTTTATGTTCCATTGGAGAGCGAATGTTTCAGGATCTAACAGTTCCATTTTGATGGTGACTGTACTACACATTCCAAACGGAAAATGGACATTTTCCGGCTTCTCGCCAGAAGAACAGACGACAGTGGGGTACTGTGTCAGCAAAAACCAACCACGTCGTCGAACCGGCCATTGCAGTTGCCAAACCTCGCCGCAACCCTGTTGGCGCTGTGTGGCTGAAAACAACGCATGTCTAGACATGGATGGTTAGTTTGTACGTAGATATGTCTGTTGTGGTATTGCTTCTTCGATCTGTAGCGGGAATCTATGGAACAAGCGAATGAAAATTAAGAATAAATTCGTGCTTGCTTCTGGGGTGAAGCAGACGATGCGAGATTATTGGCAACAGCGCCCACGTGACTAAGCGCGGACCGGCGAGAAGCCGGTACACATTTGCCCTATACGAGCATGCGCGCTTATTTTATTTACACGATCGAAAGTTTGGCTCCAATGCTGCAATACGTTGAACTAAAGAAGAGGAACTTACAAGCATAAAAAGCATATTTAAACAGCAATAAATGCCCTGAGGAAACAGAAGAAGCACATAAAGACATTTTGCTCTTCACAAGAGCATACTTACTGCATATGCGGGCAAAATTATGTGGGATGTTTTCAATTCTCTCCATCCTCTGTTTTTTTTTCTTTCTTCTAATTATCCGGAATTAAAAGAGAGTTGAATATGTAGCGATAAAACCCAGCCAAGCTGTAACCGCGAGGGGGGAAAAACCGTTAGGGGGAGGCACATCTTCTGCTCGGCCGGCGCGTGTCATTAAACACGGGTTTTAATGCGATTAGAGCCCGCAACACAAAGTCCTTTTCCACCCTTTTGCGTTCAATGAATGCGCGGAATTTGTGGAAGCGTGAAGGAGACTCCCTCCGCAGCTACAGAATGCTGATTCTGGGAGAATTTGAAATACCCTAAGGTAGCTTTGCATGTGAGCGATCTCGGGTTGGAACCACTGGTCCCAAGCTTCTCTCGTTGGCTTCAACAGCGCCTGAGCTGTTTCCCGCATCCAATCGTAACAGGGTACGTTTCAAGGTCATGCTTCACTGGCTGTTTCGTCCACCTGCTGTGACGTGCAAGGAACGCACTTCTGAGGACCAATCACGTCGCCTACCGCCTCCATAAGTGAATTAATTCACGACCTGTGAAGCATTAGTCATAATTCTCTTAGTTTCCTGCTACTAAGCCACTTGGAATAAATGAACGACTTAAAATTGTTGGGTGTTTCGGCATCTCATCTAAAAAAGGGTGTAAATAGCCCCCTTGAGAAAGATTAAAAGCGCAAGGTTGTAAAGGGAGGATTAAAAAGGTGAAGCGGTGCAAAAATTTCCTCTGAAGCGGTGCTAAAAAACATGTGTTAAAAGACTGCCACCATATGACAAGGATTCTGGAAGACATGGTATTCTGCCTCTGGGTTCAGGCGCCAGAGCTTTGTTAGCATGCAAAATGCAGCCCTGGGTCACCTCTCAAACCTTAACATTGATGTTGTGTTCTTCATGATGATAAACTGAGCAAGGAAAGAGAAAGAGAAAAATATACAGGGTGTCTCAAAAGTAATAGCGCAAACTGACACAGGTGAAAGTACACGATAATAGAAACAAAAAAGTCTCAGTAAACATGGGTCTGAAAACGAGCCGTTTTCGAGATTATCGCGAATGTGTGATTACAAGCCGCCACTGACTTCATTGTTTGTAAACGTCATCCTAGTTGGTGAAATGCTAATTATGTGTGCAAATGTGTGGTTAGAAGCCGTCACTGATTGCATTTTGTAAACACCGAGTGCTTTACTCCTTCCGCTTTCCGAGGTTTGCTCTTTATTTACAAAAAAGAACATTTCCTAGAGGTGGCGTTGTAATCAAACAGGATGGATACAATCAGTACATGCTTGTGACCAATCCCTAAATGAACCAGGGGTGATCGAAAGAATTCGAAACTCAATGCGGAATCGCGTACAGTATTGAATCCAGATGCAAGGACGACACTTTGAACACCTCCTTTAACAAATACAAGTGTACAGTAATTGTAACATGTAACATACTAACGTTTGTAAAGTAAGTAGAATGTTCAATTGAGATCTCCAATGACTTTTCTTACTGTATTATTAGCATTTTACCAACTAGGACAACGTTTACAAACAATGAAGTCATTGGCGGCTTATAACCGCACATTCGCAATTATCTCGAAAACGGCTCGTTGTCAGACCCATGTTTACTGAGGCTTTTTTGCTTCTATTATCGTGTACATTCACCTGTGTCAGTTTGCCCTATTACTTTTGAGACACCCTGTATAGTGTAAGAAAGAAATGAAATACAGCAAGAAAGCAATTAGAACAATTGGGAGATCAAGGGCATCCGGAAGTGGGAAAGTGGGGACACGAACATCCTGGATATTGAATGTCAACCTAAAACTAAATATTTCACATATTTTGTTTGTTGCATTAGTTTATGTGAATATTATAAGGGCGTTGGAGAAACATTATACCTTCAAGCTGAAGGAATGTTTTTTTTTTTTTTCCAGAAGGTATTATGGGGTATTATGGGTAAATGTGACTCGTTTGCTCCAACATGAAATATATATATATCTTGCTTTCCTCTCCATGGAAAAAAATCATGTGGATATCCATACCAGGGATCCGAGTTTGAGTCGTGATCGAATCTGTATTTTCTCGCTTAAATTTACGATACATATTATATTACCCTATATTTCGTGGATAGTTCTTCAAAACCTCACACGTCTTGAAAAGTTCTAGATTTTTTTCAGCAATTCAAGACGTAGCGCACCCAATTCATGCCTTGATACAGATTCGAACTCATAAACTTCATGGGGTTGTAAGGCCTGATCTTTTGGAAGTACCCAAATATCAGCTTCTATTCCATGTAGAACACCCTGTTGCAGACTAACGAGGCTCAGGCGTCTGGACTCACAGCCAGTATATTCCTTTGTAAGGCTTCTGCTGTGTTCTGTGCATGCGTGTTGGCAATTGTTCTTTCGTGAATGTTATCGTATTAGAGTAAGATTATTTCCGGAACAGCTCTGGCCGTTCTGCGCTTGCACCTTGGGAGCGAGTCATAACTCCCAACGCCTCCAATCAAGAAGTGAACCGCTGACGTCATTTCTACTCTGCGCCTATAGCTATCACGCTGTACACTGCTCGTAGGCTCGCTGGCTGGACTCGCGCAGTCAGCTGGAGATGTTCCGAATGCACTCGGACTCTACCATTCATCAACTTCGCACTTAGTCAAAAGTGAGGGAAAGGGAATTAAAATAAATCCTAGCGTATACACTACTATCGGATTAAAAATTATAGATACTCGAGTTTAGACTCCAATTAAAAATTAACTAGTAGACGTACAAAAAAAATTGTACATCAAAATTTAGCTTATTCAATTCTGCGTCAATCTACGCTAACCAAATTTTTTTTCGGGTATGCCATATATTTTTATCGTCGTGAAAACAAAAGAGGGCTTTTATTTTTTTTGTAAACGATCGTTCTCTTTGAAATTCTATAAATCAAAAACGGGTTGTTCGGTCGTGATGAAATTTTAGTATGGTGCAGGCACAAAAGTTTTAAACACGAATCTTAATTTTCAGGTTTCTATAATTTGTCAAAAAAACGTTATCATCAATTTTTAGGGGCATGCATATTTCGTTTTTGACGAAAAAACTAAATTTGAAAAAACACATTCTAGTGTTAATTTTTCATGTTTTTGAAAGGTGAGAGATGCATTTTGTGACCATGTTTTGTCACGAAATAATGCGAAATGAACTGCAAAAAGCGAAATTAACTCTTAAACACGAAATTTAGGGTTTATTCACCGACGCAGCACCTTCTGAGGTCTGAATTATCCTGAGAGTTATGCAATTCCCGGGAAATTGATTAATTCTGCTGTTAATATTGGAGAAACAAGAATTGACTCCTTTACACAGAAATAAACTTAATACTCGGATAACTACATAAATGGGCTATTAGAAGTGAAATGTTAATTCTGTGGAATAAGTGTAGTTTTTAAATCAAATTTAGGATTATATTCACAATTTTAAAACCAAAATGTATTTTTATATACCACTTTTGATCCAATTTTTCACCGCTATAACACCGATATTTTATTTTATTTACCGCTTTTGAACCCGAAATTGACTCAGTTTTTATACCGAAATTTTGCTTTTTTATTTACCAAAAATATGTGCCTCTATCAATTTTGTAAAACAACTTTTTCTTCGTATTGGGTAGTCCTACAAATACAATATTGGTCCTGTTTTGAAGCTTTTGCATCTGTTATTAAAATCCATTATTGTTGTCAATTCACATTGCGAAACCGATTTTATACATATTTTTATTCAGCGGAGTGAATCTGAATGTAGTCATGTCTCGTCCCTCTTGTAAAAACGGGAGACATTTTGGTCTGTCTCATCTCGTGAAAATATCGTCTCGTTTCTGGTCTGGAATATGTTTGTTTGTCTTGTCTCGTGAGATACACTAGTATTGCCTCGTCTCGTTAAAGTATCGTTTTGTGTTTCGTCTTGAAAATATTAGTTTGTCTCGTCTCGAAACTATTACTTTGTCTCGTGTCATGAGAGAAACTAGTATTGCCCACTTGACGAAACGAGGTTTGTCTTGTCTCGTGTCTCTCTTGAGAACAAGACGAGATTTTGATCTGTCTCGTCTCGTCTCGTGAGCAACACTATTCAAGCCAATCATTGATAATCTTCATTACATCGTCGCCAGTGTACACCAACGAATTTCCTTAAACGATCCTGAATCCAGCGCGAGAGGGAAACAGAGAGAATTCTACCCAGAATGCCAGACGCTTTCCCCATTCTATCATAGCCTTTTTCCCTCTCGGCCAGTTTTCCCCCTAAAAATTACCGTCATACCTCATTTAGCACTGATTTAATTTGGGCGAATATTAGTTCCCTGGAGAGTCGCTCCACCATTCAAAAATATATTCTCCAGCACCCCCGAGAGGGGAAGAGGCTCAAGTTACCACTCTCTTTTCCCATCCCTTTGCAGCATTTTTCCACCCTCCTAGGATACATATTTTCAAAGATACTTAAAACCCTTGCTGGCACTACCGCAACGTTTTCCAGTTTTTTTAGGACCCCCATTTAAAAAAGAAAAATCCTTGCGACCAGAAGCTTACAGCAAATTTGCATATAGCCACTGTAATCGCATTTTCAGGCGTGTTTCATTTCGTTATGCCTGCAACGGGGTAAATTGAAAGCTACATGCTGCCATATGGAGCCCAAACGTTCTTGTGTCCAACAGCATAGCCACAGCCAGTGTTTTTGGAAAGCTGATTTAACAGAAATGTGACTACCAATATTTTTTAATGCGTTAAGGTGTAAGTGCTTCTTTCATAGTCAATATCTTTTCTTGCCTGCGAGAACTTCTACTATGGCCTGCGTAAACTCTTCTTCGCATTGAAGTTGTTGGCACGCGTAATTGTGGAGTGACGTAACGCAGTTAACTTGATAATTATGTTAGTATCTCGCTACAGAAAATTCATAACGAAACAGTAAAGAGTTGCTAAAAAACGGTCGTTACCTTGCTGCCTTGTGATTTCTTACCAATCCAACCCTAGTTTACCTGGAGGGAGGGGGGCTGCCAGGTCCACCACCTTTGTTTTTCAATATTTTCAACCGTGAGTATTTTTATTTAAAAAATGAAAATAAATTACATTGTTCCTTAGGTGTTCCTAATGTCTAGTTCCTAATGCCCTGGAGGCAAAATTCATGCTGTGGGCTTATCCCCTCCCCCGCCCCTCTTGGGACGTGTGTTCCTACATGACGCTCATGCAAGTGGCACTGAATAATTAGTTCTTATTTTTTATTAATGATTATGTTTTTGTAATTATTATAATTACTAAATAACTGCACCTATTTGAGTTTCTGTGCATGATGATAAAATGTGTTTGACATCCATACACGTAACAGTAAATAATTGGTTCTTGTCTTTATTAATAATGGTAATTTTTGTAATTATAATATAATTGCACTTCTACAAACAACGAAGGAAGCATGATGGAATAACAAAAATGATTTATTAAATTTTAATGGTGAAAAAAATGTGTGGGCCTCTAACCTCCACTGCACGGGTAAGCTAAGATCAGCACCGTCCAGTTCGCTGCACTGTTCGACTCTGTCTGCGCTCGCGCGTCTATTTGGTTACACGGCGCAACACCGAATTGTCTACTTCGTTGATTTGGTGTCAACTAGTGTATTTGGTGTATACACAGTTTGCACTACGTTCTGAAACGGTGTAGCGTATGGTGTATGATCACGTGGTGCGTGCTAACTAATCAAGTGAACGTTTAAAGCAGGCAGACAGGCATTTGTTGAATCTTCTGAACTGAACACCGCTATTCGTCTACTTGGTTGAACGCAGTGGCGTGCGGTGACATTTTCCGTTGGTAGCAGATCCCGAAAAATGATGAAAACCGAGAATTCATTGCTTCTACATGGTACGTTATACTGAAAAAAATGAGCACTTTACCTGACACTGTTTCCTTAACGTCTCTAAGGGGAAAGATGAATCTCCTGGCGCAGTTGTTCATTTTTTTGAATTTCAGTTGGTCTGTTGTCAAACGTACTTAATGCAACAGACGATCGCGGATGATTGAAACAATTTTGAAGACTTTCACACATTGCAATATTCACAAATCCACTTCGGCACCACGTAGTTCTTTCTGTAGTAAATAGTAAACAATGCCAACACTAAAGTTTTTGAAGCAAACAAATAGAAATTCACCCGCCCGAAAAACAGTAACTCTTCACCTCGCAAACCGCTTGAAAAAAGTGTGACCGCGGCCAGCTAGTTTTACCAACTCTATTTGGCGGATCTGTCGATGGACATGTTGGCTGTCTTAATAGGCCGACCGCTCTGAAACGTTTAAATCCACATAAAATATGTCCTCAGTATGTCAGCAATCATACTTTTGTGTTTCTCCTGTATTTTGAAACTTTATAGTTTATTTATGAATATAAATTTTAATTAGCTTGGTGGATGTGCTACATCACTGACAGTATACAATACACGTGCAGTTCGCAACACTGAGGACATCAACAGACTGAACCGATAGCGCTCTGGCTTTCTTTCAGCCTTACCGGTTGGATAACAAAATTTCAATCCACATAGCGTATCCTCCCATTGGATCCTTCAAGGTCGCCTGTTGATTTTTCGTGGCCTTGGTGGCATTGGCTGCCTACAGGCTGGCCAGGGTGATACTACGCAGATGTTTTGTCAACATGCCACGAAATGAGAGGGTGTTGATAGCTCCATATCGGAAAAGGACGAACCTTGAATGCTTGTAGGTTGATTCTGTTGAGGCAACACGGAATAAATAATGAAAAGCCAAAAGTTAAAGAAGTAATTTTGTAACAGTTATGCTGTGTGCCAGCACTGCTGGCCTTCCTGTACCGGAGTGCACGCGCATGTAATGAACGTTATTTCCTTACATCAGCCTAACACCGGAATACACATTCACTACATCTATTGTCAAAAAGTGCAGCGAACTGGACGGGGCTATTAAATCAGCATGACAGTAATGATGGGAGATGGGGTAATTATATCATCCCTTTTTGATCCAGTGTAGTTTTAATGCACTTTCTACTGTTCTTTTAGGTTATTTCAGTTAATCCGGACTTTCGTAAAACCGGTCAACTTATCCCCCCCCCCCATTAGTCCGAATTAACGAGGTAATAAAATCCGCAAATAAACAAATATATTCGGGTAGACCCAGCCCGTTGGCCTCATATTACGCTTCCGTACTGGACATGTTGTTCTTCGCACAATCTTGAATAAAGACCAGACAGGTTGCCAACTTCCAAGCCAACTTTTGAAGCATCATCATCATCTTATTGAATTGAACAAGTCTGTGCGCATTTTCTAATCGAATTTGATTGTGTTTTAGACTATGCATTAGAATATACGCCCCTCCTCTGTAATTGCTATTAACAAAATGAATGACAATTCTAAATGATCAGGTGGATCCTATATGTCCGAAAGTAAATGTGGTTTAGGTAGAAGTTTCAACTATCGCACCAATGTCTTGAAATAGACCTAGGGCATGGTATAGTAAGTCTCGGTTTCGTATCGACTAGTCTTGAACGGTCTAGTCTCGTTCTCGTCTCGGGAATGTCTCGTTTCGGGAACCATCTGTAACCAAGAACAAGATATTTTAATCTTGATGAAATCGAGAACGATAAAAAAAGTAAAGTAAAAAAAGAACCTCTACATGAGAGCTACACTGTCCCGGGAATCTCTAGAGCAAGCGAACGAAAACAAGTCCTCTGCGCAGGTAGTGCCTCGAGGGGGCTCGACCAAGGAACGTGTGAGAGGTGAAGTGATTGCATGGAGGGGAAAACGCGGCTGCAGCTATATTCTGTCCTGGTATCCTCTGGAGCAAGCGAACGAAAACAAGTCCTTCTCGCAAGTAGAGACTCGAGAGGGCTCGACCAAGGAACGTGTGAGAGGGGAAGTGATTGCATGGAGGAGAAAACGCCGCTGCAGCCACACTGTCCCGAACGAAAGCAAGTCCTCTCCACACGTAGCGACTCGAGAGGGGTCGACTGATGAACTCGTGGGAGGGAAATTGTGCGCATGGAGGGAAAAAGGCGGCTGCAGCCATCAGCCGTTTGCAGCAGCGCGCACTGCTTTGCATGGCCGTCTCTCTTTCACTCCTTCTCTGCCGTTATGCGCGACCTTGCACCACAGATCACCGGGACACGAGTGTAAAACCAGAGAGAGAGAGATGCTCGTTCGTGAGACAATTCTCGTCTCGCCTCTGTACCCTTCCGAATCGCCAATATTGAATTTTACTTGATTCAGGCGGGCACTAACCCCGGCAACCAGACTTTGAAACGAGATCCTGGATAACTTTTGTTACCCTATCGATCTTCATTAACCCGACAATACGGCTCGTTGTGAATTCGCACTGACAAAACACGCTACGTCACTGAAAGGTAACATCCCATTGGTTGACAAAAAATGATCGTACGTTTGTCCCGTAATTTCTCTCATTTTTAAGCCCAACCGACCAGATGTATGCTGTAAATGATTGATGCGAGCCGCCAGCAAAGTATATGAGCAAGTACAATCACGCACTGGACATAAATAATGCACATATCCGTGTGTGATTAAGCCATGCTGTTACGTATCAGTCATGTGCTTTCTTCTCGCCATGCTTCCACCCCCCTGTCCGAACCAGGCGTTAGTTTTTTTTTTGTCATAACGCTTCCCCTCGCGCAGAACACAGGACATCATTCGCTTTTATCTCGATCCACCTGAGTTAACAGCGCTCCCTTGTAAATGGGAGCACGTAAATGATTTTCAAAGCACATTCGTTACAAGGATAAGCGCCCCATCTCATTGGAGAGCAGGCAATTGACGCCCGGCTAGCGCCCTCTCGTTTCGCTCGCAATAAATGAAGAGAGAGAGAGTAGGGGAGGAGGGGCGAGGGGGTACTCGTAAATTCGTTCTTTTCATGTGATTTTCTATTTATGCATTGTTTAACGCCTATCTGTCGAGCGTTTTCATTGCCGACGTACATTGAGACGTGATAATCGCAAAATTAAACTCGCCAGGGGGACAATTCGCTTCGCCAGAAAAAAAAAAAGCTAAAAAAAATCGCGGACGATGGCATAAATTCGCATCAGGTCTCCCTTTACGTTTGTTTCGTTTTAAGTGCTCCATATTGAGAATTGGAAGTGGGTCGTAATGGCAAGGGTTATAACGCTCCTGTATCAACCTGAATGATGTTTGGAGTGACAGAGAAACAAAGTCGCTCACAGAGGGAGAAAAGTATTGTGAGCAGATGACACGGTCGTGCCAGATTCAACCATAGGACATTAATAGTCATAAGAATATATTTAACTCAATACAAATTGAGAATGAGCAACATGAGACTGTATATTGGTACACGCGTGATACCTCCCAGGGCACGGGAAAACATTAAGATTTGCAATAAATAGAAACAAAAATACAGAACTTACGTTTAACATATGAATTCAGAATCTATTTATCTTGATTATGCAATTTAAAAAGAACGAAAGTTATACATCATAACGAAACTCACAAAAAAAAATCACAGTAACAGCACAATCTTTCTCTCATGCACTTCCATTAATCTCGTAACTCCCAGCACAAGATTCATATCTATCAGGCGGGATGGTGTACTTCAACAGTCTGTTCATAGGTCCGGGAAGGACATGTCACAGAGCACAAAAGAACTTAGCTAAAGTATGTTTGTCGGAGTTTTAGTTTTTAAGTCCACTTAACCACGGATGTCCCTTACCTTGGCCGTGAGGTCTAAAGCCTGCCCCCCGCGTGGCGGAGTGGTTAGCACATCGCGCTATGTCCCGGGTCCGAATCCCGGCCTGGGCATGGATGTTTGCGAGTGTCCATTCATCAATTTCATCACATCATCACTCATCCCCATCTTCACGAATTAGCCAAAAGTGGCACAAGAAGCGAAGTAAAATAAAGCAAATCAATCAAAGCCTGGTCCACACTATCTTGTCAGTCTTTCCAAAAACACTATAAACAACTATAGCTTCAGTGTATACGGTGAGCGTGAAGGAGAAAATGCGCATCGCTCACTGTAGTCTCGAGAGTGGATTCTCAAGAGGGGTAAATTCTCACATGTCAATTGGCACCGTGATTTACGGTAGGAGCATGAGGATTTGCATAATTAATTTCGTATGGATAGGGACACCTAATGCAAACAAGACTACTACTCGTCCAACATCTTCGAGACCCGGCACAAAATTAGCGAAGTTTGACCGAGTAGACGGATGTGAACATGGATGTGAATGCAGCTCATCCAGAGGCGTCTCGTGAACGCATGCGGTGCATGCTGCGCATGCGTCAATTGTGGGAAAAAGGACAGCTTGCTCTGCGATGACATTCATGAGCATTTCTACATTCTAATTTCTTCATATAAGCTTGTATTACATTTCTTGGATCTGAAGTGAAAGGAAGTAATAATTCTTTTCCCACACTTGATGCATGCGTCACTTCAGATCCAAGAAATGTAATATAAGCTTAGTTCAGCGCGCTCATGTAAAATAAATACTTCTCCTACATGAAGAAATTAGAATGTAGAAATGCTCATGAATGTCGTCGCAGAGCAAGCTGTCATTTTCCCCAGAATTGACGCATGCGCAGTATGCACCGCATGCGTTCACGTGACGCCTCTGAGCTCATCCGTCCGTCGAGCGGTCGTCAAACCTCATTCAGTTCATGCAAGACGTCAAACTTGCGGACCACACTTAATGTTTTGTTTGATCCGTGTGGCATGATCATGCAAGGCTGACGATAAAACATTACGTTTGGACCAGGCCGTGCTTTGGGCTCCGGCTGCGGGGCGCTCGCTGGTTTTAGTCTCCTGGGGGAAGCGTACCAACCTTTCTCCGATAGATTTCGACCTGTGTATGGGACGGACTGGACAAAAATAAGGCGTGTAGCAACCGGTAGCAACATCGCTTTTTCCCCTTTGAACCGGAGGCGGAAATTCTGGGTCTCCTCAAGTCCGTTCTTTGGTCGGGCGGACTTTAGTTCGAGCGTCAGACCGACCCCTCTCGGGGGTTACAGTTGTCATCCCTGTCAAATAGACCTGGACCCCAGGTAACTAGACTAAATGTAATTCTGGCTGCCAGAATCATCAATACAGACTTTTCATCATCTTTCAACACGGCATAACCTGGATGTATGTGAATACTTAGGCAAATCAATCAAAAACAATTGTAAATGCATCATGCATACCATATATTCTATTTATATTATTTTGTATTTTTAAATTTACCAATAAAGATGTAGAGCAACGATTAACGGGGGAACCGTAATTCGAGAAATTGACGTCCCAGTTTATTTACAAAGTCACTGGGACACAGCGTATACCCTCGAATGTATACGGGTGGAGGTTTGGTTATATTCTGGGGTTCCCCCCTTAATTGTCATCCCTGACCTTTCGAGCAAATACAGTCACTTTGTATCGCATGGATTACAAATACCAACTCTACAACGAGATGTTTCATTCTCTTAAACCTTCGAACACACGGGGTTGTGCTCCGACGTGGCAACAGCTCCTAATTTCATCGCCGTGCGTTTAGTTGCAGTTACAATTTGTAAATTTTGTAACTGTTACTAGTAACTACGTTAAAAGTAATTAGTTACTTCCAAACACTTGATCATAATTTATCCTTATAAGATGCCCGATGTATTCCATAGTTAAAATCCACTTTCTCAAGCTTAGCAGACGGTCTCGGTTTTTCCTCGAAAATCGGGAAAAGAAGCTGTTTGTTAAAACCACCCATCCACTCAACCCCTTCCACCCCTATAAGGTCTTGCGATCTTCCAATCCCATTTCCTTAACGCCTCGAATCTCCGGGACCTGCTGTTTTGAAGCAATATCTACCCTAATCTTCCGCCCGGTCCATTAAAAAAATCTGTTAACGAGGACTTAATGGCTAATTACAAAGTGTTAATTGGAAATTAGGAGCATCGCTCTCAACCGGCTTCACCTTTCTTCTACGGTTCGCCTGCGAGAGCTGTGTACCAAGATTACGAAGGAAGAGAATCTCTGCTTGTTTTCTTCCCTCGTAGTTTACATGATTTTATCGAATAAGCACGTGTTGCCAGGAGATAATTAATTTTCAAGAGGAGATGTTTTTTTTGTTGTTGTTGCTAATTTCAGAATGTGCTTTTTCTGTTTTTGCCTTCTTCTTAATTATCTTATTTTCTATTACAATCCGTGTTTGCTGCAGCTGGGGGTCTATGGGGATTAATGCAAGTTCAATACTGTATTATATTGTGATCAAGAGCGTAAATTTTGCTTCTATTAATTCTCCTTTGCAGAAGGAAATGCTACGAAATTGGAAGCAACGTGTCATCTGTAGATTGTGCTTCTATATAGTCTCCGAAATTCTTCGAAATTGGAAGTTCGCGTGTCGCCTGCAGATTTTCCTTCTGTATAGTCTCCTTTGCAGACGGAAATTATATGAAATTTGAAGGGCACGTGTCACCTGCAGATTTTGTTTGCATCGAGTCTACTTTGCGGAAGAAAATTCTACGAAATTTGAAGCAACGTGTCATCTGCAAATTGTGCTTCTGAATATAGTCTCCTTTTCAGAAGGAAATGTTACGAAATCGGAAGCAACGTGTCATCTGCAAATTGTGCTTCTGAATATAGTTTCCTTTGCAGAAGGAAATGTTACGAAATTGGAAGCAAGGTGTCATTTCCAGATTGTGTTTCTGTATATAGTCTCCTTTGCAGAAGGAAATTCTACGAAATCGGAAACAACTTGTCATCTGTAGATTGTACTTCTGTATAAAGTCTCCTTTGCAGAAGGAAATTCTACGAAATCGGAAACAACTTGTCATCTGTAGATTGTACTTCTGTATATAGTCTCCTTTGCAGAAGGAAATGCTACGAAATTGAAAGCAACGTGTCATATGTAGATTGTGCTTCTATATAGTCTCCGAAATTCTTCGCAATTGGAAGTCCACGTGTCGCCTGCAGATTTTCCTTCTGTATAGTCTCCTTTGCAGACGGAAATTATATGAAATTTGAAGGCCACGTGTCACCTGCAGATTTTGTTTCCATCGAGTCTGCTTTGCGGAAGAAAATTCTACGAAATTGGAAGCAACGTGTCATCTGCGAATTGTGCTTCTGAATATAGTCTCCTTTTCAGAAGGAAATGTTACGAAATTGGAAGCAACGTGTCACCTGCAGATTTTGCTTGCATTGAGTCTCCGTTGCAGAAGAAAATTCTATAAAATTGGAAGCAACGTGTCATCTGTAGATTGTGCTTCTATATAGTCTCCGAAATTCTTTGATATTGGAAGTCCACGTGTCGCCTGCAGATTTTCCTTCTGTATAGTCTCTTTTGCAGACGGAAATTATATGAAATTTGAAGGCCACGTGTCACCTGCAGATTTTGCTTGCATCGAGTCTTCTTTGCAGAAGGAAATTCTACGAAATTGGAAGCAACGTGTCATCTGCAGATTGTGCTTCCACTGACTCCCCCTCTGCAGAAAGAATCTATGCAATACAAGAACCACGTCTCAGCTGCAGAATTTCTTCTACTGACTCTCCTCTGCAGAAGGAAACAGTTAATAATACAAGCACCACATGTCACGTAATTCTATTGACTCTACACTGCAGAAGCATACTTTAATAAATACAATGTGCACGTGTCACTTGCATAATTTACTCCTATTGAGTCTCCTGTGCGGGAGAAAACTGCACGAAATGCAAGGTCCACGTGTCACCTGCAGATTTGCACAGGACTGCTGCACTGGAACCGCCGATCAGAGTCCGAAATTGGCTACTTTGTCAAATCTTCCACCGCGCTAACCCCACGTGAACATTTCAATCTGTCATCCTGGGGGACCTGCGGATGATGCGCCGTTGTCCTACGGGAGATGATGGATGATCGATCGATGCTGGTCGCTGTTTGCATCTGTACGTAAGCGACGTCCGATGAAAAATTGACTCCGCGGCTCCATCAATCACTGCTCGCGACCTTCCCTTCCCCCGATGACGTAGCTCATCGTTCCATTTTCACCGAAGGAATCAAACATCGAGGTGGATCACCCGTCGAAGTATTCCCCGCGCGACGAGGGAACCGAGCTGGAATGGATCATATTAGTGGTGACGTCACCAGCTGAGCAAGACTGAGTCCAAACCAACTTGTCACGCGGTGTTTCCCTATGCGATAGCATTGCAAAGTCCATCGCAAGGGGCAACTTTTACAATTGTGGCAGCAGTCATGAACAAAATTGTGTTGTGTATCGTACATGAATGTAAAGATGAGATTTCGGAGAATACGTCGATGTAGGTATTGCGCATGCCTTAGAGAGGTTAAGGTCAAGAATAACTGGAGTAAGAAATCGTACGAAGCGAATGTTCCTAGCCAGTGTCCGATCAGGAACCACAGCCAATAAGCGGCGCCGCTGCGGTCACGTGAGGCTGCTACGGTCGGATTAAAAATTATGGATACTGGAATTTGAACTGCAATGAAAAAAAACAGTAGACGTACATAAAAACTCTGCTCTGCTATGCAATTCTTTTTTCGAGTATGCCTTATATATTTTATCGTCGTGAGAACAAAAATAGGACCGTTTTTTTTTTTAGTTTTGCAAACAATCGCTGTGTTTGAAATGTTATAAATTAAAATCTATCGTGATGAAATGTTAGTATGGTACAGGCAGAAAGGTTTTAAACACAATTCTTAGTTTCAGAATTTTAAAATTTGTGAAGAAGCCGTACTTTTCAATTTTGCGAAGCTACTTTTTCTTGGTATTGGGTAGTCCTACAAATATGATCGTCGTCTTGTTTTGAAGCTCCTTGCATCTGTTTTTAAAATCCATTACCATTGTCAATTCATATTGCGAAACGATTTCATAGAGATATTTATTCAGCGGAGTAGAGATGTACGTGGAACCTGGCAACACTGCACACAGCGATGTCCGTTGAACGTGGAATATGCGAGCTGACACCTTGAGTCACTGATTGCGGTGTTTCCACGTTCTACGTACATCTTTACTTCGCTGAATAAAAATCTGTATAAAATCGGTTTTGCAATGTGAATTGACATCGATTATGGATTTTAAAATTAGACGCAAGGAGCTTCAAAACAACACGAATATCATATTTGTAGGACTACCCAACACTAAGAAAAAGTTGTTTCGCAAAATTGATGATAACGGTTCTTTGACAGATTTTAAACATTTAAAAATTAAGATTTATGTTTAAAACCTTTCTGACTGCACCATACTAAAATTTTATCACGATCGGACCACCCGTCTTTGATTTATAGAATTTCAAATAAGAGGGATCGTTTGCAAAAATCAAAACAACCGATCCTTTTCTTTTTTTGTTCTCACGACGATAGAAAATATAAGGCATATTCGAAAAAATATTAGATAGCATAGATTAACGCAGAATTGAAAAAGCTAAATTTTGATATAACTCGTTTTTATGTAGGTCTACTGGTTAATTTTTAATTCCAGTCTAAACTCGAGTATCTATAATTTTTAATCCGTTAGTAGACTCTCATCCTGGGCCCGGATTTTGTTCACATTTCATCTTTTAACTATTGCAACGTAGCCATGGCTAACTAGTACAGAAATCCTGAACACCCTCCTCAGGTTGAAGAAATGTGGGACATTTTTTGGTCATTTTTTACCATTTTATATTTTTCGGTCATTTTTTAAAATTTTGCGTCATTTTTAGGTCATTTTTTTATAAAAATTATGTCATTGCATGCTGAAACATAAAAAGTTCAACAATTTCTGTTTTGTCTGAATGTTATCTTGCGGTACTTACTCTGTGTTTAACTACCAGGCCAACAAAGCCTGTCTGAAAATCGCGAAATGCAACATTGTCCAGGGCCTCCTCCATGGCGCAGTGGTAGCGTCATTGCCTTGTAATCAAGGGGTCCCGGGTTCGATACCCGGTGGCGGCACAAGTGGTTCGGATCCCACTTTAAACTGTAGGTCCAGTCCCGATTAGCCTTACTGTGCATAAAGTGGACTTAAAACACCAACTCAACTCAATACACGGCAACATTGTCCAGTTTCTTATTCACAGTCCGTGCAACACACCAAGGTGAAGAAGCAACTGTTAAATTGTTTGTCTTGGAATATATATACTATTTTCAATAAGCAGATTGAGTTTTGTACGAATTTTTGGGTCATTTTACAGGATTTTTGTTCTCATTTGAAAGGTCATTTTTCAAAGATTTTCAGGTCATCAAAATCCGGACCCACCAGAATGGCTCGATTTTATTTAAAAATGCAGTCTTTCATTAGTCCAGTAATTTCCTCTGGCCAATTTCATTAAATTAATTTAGTAATTGCTGATTTGGTGACCAACTTGGGCTGCAAGTCACCAACTTCAGGAGAACCCCTCACGGTATAATTGACGAGAATAATTGAGGGGGAAAGTGTACAACAACACTGTTACGAAACAGTGTAACAGATTGGCGATAGCTGTCTTCCGGAGTGCCACATGCATTTTCAATACAGTTGAGGTCAGGTGAATGAACTGGCCATAGCATACAATGAATTCTGCAAGACAGTAGCATGGAATCATCGTCAGGAACACATACGATGTGTATTATGTTGTCAAAATATATAATAATTTATTTTAGTAACATGTGTCGCTTCTCTACTTTCGCACATTCGTTCAGGGTGTAAGGGGTGACCTTTTTGAGAAGGTATCGAAATCTCAACCTCTCTTCCACGTAGTACAGCCCGGTTACTGCAGCCTTGTAGGCCAAAGAGGCTCTGATGCCTGTACCTACGGCCAGTATAATCCTGTGTATGGCTGTGTTGTCCATGTATGTGCTGAGTGCCCCTTTACTGTCTCAGCTTTTCATAGACAAGGAGATTTTGTCCCCGGAGACAAATAGCTATGGTAAGTGGCTGGACCCCGTATAATGTGACGGGGCAAATAGCCTAAGTGCTCACTTACTCGCACTTTACATATCAATCAATCAATGTAAAATTCCTTCAACCTTACATTCCATGCTGCAAATCTTAACATTTTTCCTTGTCTCTTTACAGGTAAAAAATGTAACCAGCCTCCTTGACTTAGTGGTTAGTGTAGCTAATCCCGAAGCCCGGGGTTCAAGGTTCGTCTTTTGGTGAGTCATAAGGAGGTTTCAGACTGAAGCGACACCATGGTTTCACACAGACAGTCTATGAGAACGCATTTACCACGCTGAAGCGGCTGGTGAATCAAAATGGCGTCGGCTGCTTTGAATCTTGTCCTGATACATGATATTTAGCGTGCGAACTAGTATTTTTGCTTTGGGGGGATGGATGCCCATTTAGTGGCGTATTTGTGGTTGGTTTCATTTCGGGATGTATGTTTTTTGTTTGGGTATGCAAATGTGTATATGTTACCTGTTAGTAAACTAAACTATTGTCTTACATTGGTTCTAATGAAGGACGTATTTAGGGGGTCCAGGGGTTCTCCACCCCCCCCCCCGGAAAAAATTATCAAGTACTAAAAATAAATAATGAAAAATATATTCCTTTAGCCTTTGTTGTATAATTTCCTCTGAACTTATTTAAAGACAAGGATTATATTGGGATCATACGGCTTTGGGTGACATTACAAGGAACATTTAAGTCTGAGTCAAATACCTGTACTAACTCACTACACCTGGTCCTAGGCTATGGAGGAAGGGAAAAGACTAGGCTCATTCTTGACATCTTCAAAGAAGTCAGGTTGCCATCACAACGGTAGTCACCTTGCCAACTTCTAAGAATTAAGGTTGCCAACTTCTAAGAATTGAGGTTGCCAACTTCTAAGAATTGAGGTTGTCAACTTCAAAAAATTGAGGTTGCCAACTTCAAAGAATGAAGGTTGCCAACTTCAAAGAATTGAGGTTGCCAACTTCAAAGAATTGAGGTTGCCAACTTCAAAGAATTGAGGTTGCCAACTTCAAAGAATGAAGGTTGCCAACTTCAAAGAATTGAGGTTGCCAACTTTTAAGAATTGAGGTTGCCAACTTTTAAGAATTGAGGTTGCCAACTTCAAAGAATTGAGGTTGCCAACTTCAAAGAATTGAGGTTGCAAACTCCAAAGAATTGAGGTTGCCAACTTCAAAAAATTGAGGTTGCAAACTCCAAAGATTTGAGGTTGCCAACTGCAAAGGATTGAGGTTACAAACTCCAAAGAATTGAGGTTGCCAACTCCAAAGAATTGAGGTTGCCAACTTCAAAGAATTGAGGTTGCCAACTTCAAAGAATTGAGGTTGCCAACTTTAAAGAATTGAAGTTGCCAACTTTTAAGAATTGAGGTTGCCAACTTTTAAGAATTGAGGTTGCCAACTTCTAAGAATTGAGGTTGCCAACTTTTAAGAATTGAGGTTGCCAACTTTTAAGAATTGAGGTTGCCAACTTTTAAGAATTGAGGTTGCCAACTTTTAAGAATTGAGGTTGCCAACTTTTAAGAATTGAGGTTGCCAACTTCAAAGAATTGAGATTGCCAACTTCAAAAAAATGAGGTTGCCAACTGCAAAGAATTGAGGTTGCCAACTTCAAAAAATTGAGGTTGCAAACTCCAAAGAATTGAGGTTGCCAACGCCCAAGAATTGAGGTTGCCAACTCCAAAGAATTGAGGTTGCCAACTCCAAAGATTCAGGTTGCCAACTTCAGAATCGCCATTATCTTTTTTTTTCTAAATCAGGTTAATTCGTAGTTTCGAACTGATTTTTCTTCAGTATTTTACTTTCTAGGCTTCAGGCTTCGCAGATAGCCTAGACTAGCCTCGAATATACGCTCCTGGGTTTCAATCTCATTTTCTTTGAGAGGGACACAAATATTCTTGGCAGGGATAAAAATAATTTTCTTATGTTGGGGATAACATTTATTGTGAGGGGAGAAATCCCAGCATCCCCCACTTTAATTCGCACAGTGATGATATCGGTTCTGTAGGCAACAGTACGGAATGACACGCCGATTTTATTGCACGGAGGGAGACTAAACTGGATGCTGGCATAAACTGTCGGCATTTTTAATACTACTGCTTCTTCACTTGCGTGCAAAGTGCAATAAAGTGTGCCGATGCGTCAAAACATGCGCCCGTGTTCTGCTGAAACATGAAGGAAAGCCTCCGTTCGCAATATTTGATATTTTAAGAAAATATCAAACAATACCACTAAAATTCGTAGTGCACATTCAAAATGAGATTTCAGTGAAAATACATAGTACTCATGAATATATTATGTGATTTAGTCACTGTCGGTGACTTTTCCTAATAAACGCGAATTCCAAATCTAGTCTTTATTTGTTTCAGTATGAAGTTTTCGGGATTTCACCTAATTATACGTCATTTTTGGTTCGCCAGTCTGATGCTCGCGGGTGAATTCTAGAAAGCGCGGGATGTGTTCAAATTCCCCTCCCAAAGAGAACGGCGAGTTCTGATTGGCTGAGAACAAAGCACGTGCTCTCTGCAGAGCTGCCATTAGTGAGTGGAAGCATTCGCGTGACAGCTGCCAAGGTTTTCCATCACAAACGACAGAGTGGCGGGAGCGGTAACAGGCTAAACATACTGGCCTGTAGCTCAAGACCTCCCGTGAGAATCCAGACAGCCTACAAGCATGCAATATCCAGTGTATACTTGCAGAAAAGTGAGGGTCTGATCGTTCCGGAAAAAGGTACTTCCACCCCAAACCAAGGGTTGTTTTCCAGTGGAGTACGCCTTAGATCTATAGTTCCAGTTGTATATGCCTGTATGTGGACTAGGAATGGCCGCATAATCCGTATTTCAAATTACCCGAGATCCGTTTGGGATGCAACGGATAATTCGGATATCCTGACGATCAGAATATTGGGATAATTCAAATATCCAGATAGTACGGATAGCCGGGTAGTTCAGATATCCGGATAAAACAGATTTGATGAAGGATTTGTAGAAAATCCGTACGGTGAAATAAGAACATGACGAATAAGAGAATATGATGATGGCCCGTAAAAGGAATAAACGATAACACTGTCCGGATAATTCACACATTCGGATATCCGGACATTTCGGACAACACGCATATCCGGACAATTCGAATATCCGAATAATTAGGATAATCTTAATGTTCGGATAAGTCTGGTAATCCGAATATCCGGACAATTTGGATATCTGGATAATCCGGATTTGGGCATCCCGAACAAACCTGACAACCCTACACTTGCACGTGCACCTAAGGTACATATTGCCCCACAATCAAAATCTTTTATCCATCCATTCAGCTCTCTTTAGCCCCAGCATCGTGACGTTCCAACGAGGCCGGGGCAATTGAACGAAGGAAGAAAAAGAAGGCAATATCCGCGACGCCATGTTTGTTACGTCACCGCGCATGCGCAAGCCTCTTCGAAGACCATCTCCCCCCTACCGCCACCGTCGTTCAGTGTTCTCTTGGGGGCCCGGAGTCTTGTTTGTCAAGCTGCAATTTGCACCTCTTTTAGTGCCGGGGGGGGCGAGGGGGGTGGAAGGAGGGGGGTGAGAGTCTCCGGGTCTTTTATTGAAGCTATTCATGGCCGGTCGTATACGTGGTTCCCGCTCTTTCCGTCGGTCGTTACGGCTCCAGACCCGAACGCTTAATTATGATTAATGCCTCCTTGTCGGCATATATTGAGCTCTATATTTCCATAAACTCATATTAACGTCGCAGTATAACGCCTATACAGATACTTTACGAGGGTTGTAAATAACAGAAGGGGAAGAATTAACCAAAAGGGATAGGAATTACTCCGTTATTTGCCAATAAAACTCGATGCTCTCAATTTGAGAGTTATGGTAAAAGAGTGAGGCCTGACACCATCGTGAAGTGAGCGAATGCGACGCGCAGGAAAAACGGAGAAATTATATCGCCATTCCGGCGAGGCGTTTGCCAGGCGGTGACCTGCAAAGTGTAAGATATCAAGGCTCTTATGGGGGGTCTGAACGAGGTGGGGGGGGGGAAGGTGATGGGATTTCCTCTGGAGACTTGCGATACGTGCTTTCTCGCCGGCGCTAAGTATTCGCCTCTGCACCTTCTCACGTCGCCGCTCCTATCTTCCAACTTGGTAATTCTAATTCCGAAAGACGTTTTTAACAATAAGGAAAAATCAGAACGTACAGTCGCAAGAATGGGACGGCTATATCCTGAAACACCCACTTCCCTACAATGCGTAGGGACCTGAAATGCGATGACGCCTAAAATAATGCCAATTGCTGCAAAGAAAGATTTCACGTATGTGCAGTTACATGTACTGAACACACCATTCGAAATTGCTAAATTACGCGAATTGTTGTCTTTTTTTTCGAATTTCGACACTATTTATGCTTAACAATACCGCAAAAATCGACCATTCTAGGCTTAAATAATAAAACACACCATATTTACGCGTTGTTAACGCGCACTTTTTCCAAAATTTTATCCAGAAGAAAATTGTGGTGCGTATTATACATAAATAATTCCAACAGCTACACGAAACCTCATGAAAATTGATGTTTCACTTGATTTTTCACTTTCTATGGCACCGTTTTGCATCACCGAGCATAGTCGCGTGGTTCTGGCGGTGATCGAGTGCGCACCTGCCGTTACGATGAAGCCGTGACATCGGTGAGAAATGAGAAATAGTGAAACCTCACAAATTACGTGAAACTCCGGTACCTAAAATTTAAAATACTAGTTTAAACCCACAATGAAGGTATATTTAGCAGAAAAGTGTGCTAAAAAAGGGTAAATTTTGGGGGAAAATAACCCCAAAAGTAAAAATAAAACTTTTTTCGAAAAATATATCACCGAAAATACTTCGCTCGCTCCACAGCTACCAGGGCCAGAGTACAGCTGCAATACTAACATAGCATTGGTGGTCGGTCACATACAGTGGCGGCGATAAGGAGGGGCGTGGGGGTTAGCTGCCCCCCGCCCCACTTTTGCCTCCGCACTATGCTAAACTAAGGGAAAGTAAACTGACTGCCCCCCTCCAGTTTTGGCAATTTTCCCCTCTATTTTTCGAACCCAATTGCTATCACTGGTCACATATAATACTCCAATAGCACTTCGAATCTTCTCTTTGTTACACATTTTCAGATCTACAAACCCCCCCTCCCTCGCTAAATACAATCCTGTGAAAACGTAACCAAATCGAAGTAAAATTGAAACCTTAATGACACTTCCCACTCATGAAAAGTATCGTCGCCCCAAACTCTTCACTTTCTCCTTGTCTATTCGAATTACCCCTCCCCGTTTATGTCCTCATTACATCAGCATTAATTGGCACGTAAGCGGTCTCTTTGATTTATGATAAGCAGCCTCCCCCCTTTCGAGAGACGCGCGCTTAACATGCATTAATATCATTGCCCGATGAGTCACTGGAATTATTGAGGGCCATCGGGGGATTATGGGAGGCAATATGGCAACAATGATTAGCTCAAAATGCACACTAATTTAATGTATAACAGTCATGCTCGAAGCGTTAAAAACTGAAATGGGGGAACGGGGGAGATGTGTGTATATCTGTGGAAAGTGAGGCGACCATTTTTCTTGGGATTCGTTTTACTGAAAAGAGATGTCATCAAGATGTTGTTAGTGACAAATCTGAGATTTGGAAACAGTAGCACATGTGTTCTCTTGTTGATGAGTGAAGGGGTCCTTGGGTCAATAGACGGTTGCGATTCCACTTTAAACTGTAGGTCCAGTTCCAATTACCCTTTCTGTGCATAAATTCAACTCAAAAGTGAGTAACACTGTAGCCACTTCTATTATATACTCTTTTGTTCTCGTAACGGTGCATCATTCTCAACCAAAGTGAACATTTTAGAGTTGTTTTGTTTGCCAAGATCATTTTACTTATCTATCTCTGATTTCTATCTTCTCCCTCTTTCTTACATTCTTGTTTACTCTTTCTCTCTCTCTCTCCCTTCTTTCTCTATTCCCTTATTTACCCTTTATATATATATATATATGTATATATATCCTTTCTCCTCTTCTTTCCTTTCTCTCTCTCTCTCTATCTTTCTGTCTCTCTTCCGTCTACCTTTCTTTCATTCATTTTTCTTTAATTCTTTCTCTCTTCTGTCTACCATTCTTTCATTTATTTTTCTTTCTCCCTTTCTTTCTTTCTCTTCTGTTCACCTATCTTTCGTTCATTTTCGTTCTATCTTTCTTTCTCTCTTCTGTCTACCTTTCTTTCGTTCATTTTTCTTTCTATCTTTCTCTCTTCCTTCTTTCTTTCTTCTGTCTACCTTTCTTTCTATCTTTCTCTTCTGTCTACTTATCTTGCGTTCATTTTTTCTTTCTCTCTCTTTCTTTCTCCGTTCTGTCTTCCTTTCTTTCGTTCATTTCTCTTTCTATCTTTCTCTTCTGTCTATCTTTCTTTCGTTCATTTTTCTTTCTCTCTTCTGTATTCCTTTATCTTTCTTCCTTTACTCCCTCCCTCTTTCTCCCCTTCTTTCTTTCCTTTCTTCTTTACTCTCTCTCCCACTGTCTGCTTATGATGTCTGAATATGACGACCTATTAATGGTCTTAGCATATCTCAAGTATGTCTAGATTCGTATAAAATGGTAATAATTATTTAACCCTAGCATACTCGAAGGGGGGAGGCTATCAGGCCCACCACCTCTATTTTTCCATTTTTAAACTGTTAAAATTTTTATTAAAAATTGAAAATAAGTTATATTGTTCCCTAGGGTATTCTGAATATTATGTATTAGTTTTGATAATAAATATAACGTAAATATCAGGCAAAATGCAGTTGGGAGGGCGTATCAGGTGCCATCTTGAAAAGCGTGTTATCCGAGACACTCGTGCTAGTGAGAGTGTACAATTGGTTGGCAATGATGGTATATTTTGTAATTATTATAATTAATAAACAACTGCCTCTCTGTAATCAAAAAAGCATTAATAATAAAATTATCATGGTGGTTGTGAGTTTTAGCGAATGGTAAAATATGGGTGTGACACTCGTGCAATAATTGGTTATTATTTCTTATTAATGATGGTAATTTTTGTAATCATTATAATTAGAATGGTTTCTTGAATTTTAGTGT